>NW_028270169.1:79965268-80315525 GCF_037043375.1 Chiloscyllium plagiosum
TGACAGACTGTGACACACTGAGACACTCTCAAAGACAGACTGTGACACTTTCTGACTATGTCTGAATCACTAGGAAATCTACTGTAGCCTTCTGTGACAGACAGTGACAAACTGTGACACTCTCTGAGACGGACTGTGACACTGTCTGACTCTCTCTGAGACACACTGTGACACTCTCTGACACATGTGAGACAGACTGTGACACTCTCTGACACTCTCTGAAATACACTGTGACACGCTCTGTCAGACTGTGACACACTGCGACAAACTCTGACACTCGCTGAGACACACTGGGACACTCTCTGACTCTCTCTGACAATTTGAGACGCACTGAGACACTCTCTTATCCTATCTGAGACACACTGTGACACTCTCTGACACATGTGACACACACTGTGACACTCTCTGACACTCTCTCAAATACACTGTGACACGGTCTGTCAGACTGTGACACACTGCGACAAACTCTGACACTCGCTGAGACACACTGGGACCCTCTCTGACTCTCTCTGACAATTTGAGACGCACTGAGACACTCTCTTATCCTATCTGAGACACACTGTGACACTCTCTGACAGACTGTGACACACTGTGTCACTCTCAAAGAAAGACTGTGACTTTTTCTGACTCCCTCTGACTCACTCTGAAATATACTGTAGCCTTCTCTGACAGAGCGTGACCCATGGTGTCACTCTCTGAGACAGACTGTGACACACTCTGACTCTCTGAGATACACTGTGATACAGTCTGACTCTCTGTGACACTCTCGGAGGCACAATATGACACACTACGACACTCTCTGACTCACTCTGATCCTCTCTGAGACACACTGTGACACTCTCTTACAGACTGTGACACTCTATGACTCTCTCTGACACTTACGTAGACACACTGTGACACTCTCTGACTCTCTCTCTGAAACACACTGTAACACTTTCTGACTCTCTCTGACTCTCTGAGACACACTGTGACTCTCTGTGACTCCCTCTGACACTCTGGAAAACACTGTGACACTCTCTGTCCCTCTCTGAGACACACTGTGACATTTGTTGACTCTCTCTCACACTCTCTGAGACACACTGTGACACGCTCTGAGACACACTGTGACTCTCTCTGACACTCTGAGATACCCTGTGATGCTCTCTCACACTCTCTGAGAAACACAGTAACGCTCTCTGACAGACTGTGACAGACTGTGACACTTTCTGTGACACACAATGACACTCTCTGACGGACGGTGACACTCTCTGACACTGGGTGACATTTTTTGAGACACTGTGACACTCTCTGAGACACACTGTGACACTCTCTGTCTCTCTCTGTCTCCCCGAGACACACTGTGTTACTCTCTGACCCGCTCTGACATTCTCTAACTCTCTCTGAGACACACTGTGACTCTCTCAGAGACAGACTGTGACACGTTCCGACTCTCCCTGACTCTCTGAGACACGCTGTGGCCCTCTTAGACATACTGTTACACTCTCCGACCCTCTCTGACACTCTCTGAAGCACACTGTGACACTCTGACAGAATGTGACACTCTGACCCTGTCAGTCACTCTCTGAGACACTCTGTGACACTCTCTGAATCTCTCTGCCACTCTCTGAAACATACTGTGACACTCTATGACACACTGTGACACTCTCTGAACGACTCTAACAGACTGTGACATTTTCTGTGACACACGATGACACTCTGACAGACTGTCACACTCTCTGACAAACGGTGACATAATCTGAGACACTGTGATACTCTCTGATACACTCTGTAACACTTTCAGTATCTGTCTGACTCCCTGAGACACACTGTGACACTCGTTGACACACCGCGACACTCTCTGACCGACTGTGATACTCTGACACACGGTGACATTCTCTGAGAAATTGTGACTCTCTGAGACACACTGTGACACATTCTGACGCTCTCTGACGCTCTTTTAGACACAGTGTGACACTCCCTGACTCTCTCTGACACTCTAAGACCCACTGTGACCCTCTCTGACACTCTCTAAGACACGCTGTGACACTCTCTGACCGACTCTGACACTCTCTGAGACACACAATGACAACCTCTGACCCTGTCTGAGACGGACTGTGAAACTCTCTCACTCTCTCTGGCACAGCACGATACACTGTGGCACTCTCTGACAGATTGCGATAAAGTGTGACATTCTCTGACTTTCTCTGGCACTCTCTTAGACACACTGTGACACTCTCTGACTCATTCTGACCCACTCTGAGACACACTATGACACTCTCTCACAGACTATGACTCTCTCTGAGACAAACGCTGACCCTCTCTGACACTCTCTGAGACAGAGTACGACTCATTGTGACACTCTCTGACTCTCTCTGACACATTCTAAAAAGCACTGTAACCTTCTCTGACAGACTGTGACACACTGTGACACTCTCCGAGACATACTGTGACACTCTCTGAAACACACTGTGACACTCTCTGACACACACTATGACACTCTCTGAAACACACTGTGACACTCTCTGACTCTCTCTGACACACTCTGAGACACACTATGACACTCTCTGACAGACTGTGACACACTGTGACACTCTCAGAGAACACTGTGACACTCTCTGAAACACACTGTGACACTCTCTGACTCTCTCTGACACACTCTCTGACAGACTGTGACACTCTCTGAAACACACTGTGACACTCTCCAAAACACACTGTGACACTCTCTGACTATCTCGACCACACTGAGATACACTATGACACTCTGACAGAAAATGACACACTGTGACATTTCTGATTTTCTCTGACACTCTCTGAGGCACACTGTGACAATCCCTGAACCTCTCTGAGACAGACTGTGACACTTTCTGATGCTCTCTTAGACAGACTGCGACACTTTCGGATGCTCTCTGAGACTCCCTTAGACACACTGTAACATTACTTGACTCTTTCTGACCCGCTGAGACACACTGTGACACTTTCAGACCCTCTCTGACACTCTCTGAAACTAACTGTGACACTCTTTGACAGACCGTGACAGACTGTGACACTCTCTGTGACACTCTCTGAGACACACTGCGACACTTCCTGACCGACTGTGACAGACTGTGACATTTTCTCTGACACACTGTGACTCTCTGACTGACTGTGACATGTCTGAAACTCTCTGACACTCTCTGAGACACACTGTAACACTCTATGACACTCACGGAGACGCACTATGACACTCTCTGACAGACTCTGAAACACTGTGACATTCTCTGACTTTCTCTGACTCTCTCTGAGGCACACTGTGACACACTGTGACAGACCGACACTCTCTGAGACACACTGTGACACTCTCTGATTATCTCTGACACTCTGAGACACACTGTGACACTCTGTGACATTCTCTGACCCTCGCTGAGACACACTAACACTCTCTGAATCCCTCTGGTACTCACTGGGATACACTGTGACACTCTCTGACTGAATGTGACACTCTCTGACAGACGGTTACACTCTCTGAGACACACTGTGACAAAATCTGAGACACACTGTGACACTCTCTGACTGAATGTGACACTCTCTGACAGACGGTGACACTCTCTGTGACACACTGTGATACTCTCTGAGACACACTGTGACACTCTGTGACATTCTTTGACCCTCGCTGAGACACACTAACACTCTCTGAATCGCTGTGGAACTCACTGAGACACACTGTGACACTCTCTGACCGAATGTGACACTCTCTGACAGACGGCTACACTCTCTGTGACACACTGTGACACTCTCTGACTGACTGTGACATGTCTCAAACTCTCAGACACTCTCTGAGACACACTGTAACACTCTATGACACTCACTGAGACACACTATGACACTCTCTGACAGACTATGAAACACTGTGACATTCTCTGACTTTCTCTGACTCTCTCCGAGACACACTGTGACACACTGTGACAGACGGTGACACTCTCTTAGACACACTGTGACACTCTCTGTGACACACTGTGACACTCTCTGACAGACGATGACACTCTCTGTGACACACTGTGATACTCTCTGAGAAACACTGTGGCACTCTCTGACAGACGGTGACACTCTCTGTGACACACTGTGATACTCTCTGAGACACACTGTGACACTCTCTGACTGAATGTGACACCTTTTGCCCCCAGCCCTGCGCCACAGCCGAACTCAGATCCCATGAATCATGTGGTTACCCAGTGTAAAGCAGCTTATGGTCTCACTCCGTACACAACAGCCAGTCCAGGCACCCAGCTGGTGGGCAGCACCAAAAAGATCCCGTCTCTGGCACAGATACATGTTTGGATGAGATTGTCATACACAGAGTGGATGCTGAGGAGCAAGCCAAATGATTCGCCATGTGCCTTAGTCCAGCAGGCCATTCAGCCCTCCCTGAGGGCCAACAGCTAGGGAGGGGCATCCATAATGTGATGAAGGCAGCGATCCTCACTGCTCGAGGGCAAGATAAGGCATATCCTGCAGAGGCGCTGCATAACTGCAGAACAACAACCAAGGGAATGCCCCTCCCCTCCCCCCGTCAACTTCACCTGGAGACTCTGGGTTCAATTTGTCTGGATTTTTGGGGATGAGAAACTGGGCCCGACCTGTTGTCTCCCATGTCTCAGAAAGGAGGAGGGACACCTGGGGTTCGACCCCTCAGACGCGCCCGTAATGAGGCTTGGGCTCTCTGCTAATTAATTGCTGAATAGGAAATAGACTTTAGGGATTTCCACATTGTGTTACAGGACCTCAGGGATCAGAAGCGATTGGTAAGGTTTCCCCGAGAATGGGTGCATGGTAGTAGGATACCAAGCACCCTGCCTGGAATAGGGGTCATTTTCGGACAGCGATATCCCAGGAAGCCCACCAGAGAGAATTCCTCAGAAACAAAATTAAAAACGGGCTGAGAACAGGAGGGAAGGCTCCTCCCCCAGCTTGTCCCACACATACCAGGCTCTCACAATGGACTAGTCATGAAACTCACAGGGAATTCCTTGTTCACGAACATTTATCACAAACTGACACTAATCATAATGAATGTATCAGGGATACAGTCATCAGAGTGGTGTCCTTCCCCATTAAAATAATCATGTTCCCAACTGACCTACAGGATAATGGGACAAAGGACAGGTAAATTTGAAGGAAAACACAGAACCCAGAGAAGTAATTAACAGACAAAAGAAAAGGGAACTCCATAATGATTTAGCCACAGTATACGAGTCCACCCCCAGGGCAGGAGTGTTACTGGTCAGAACGCTGATTTGGCTAATTTGGAGAATAAACGCAGGATCCTGACCCAACAACTCTCTAATGAGCCTGAGAAAGACTGAATACAGAAAACCCAGAGGAGACCATGGGACAACTCGTGGAGAATCAGGCTAACCATCATTAGTGACCAAACTGGAGGGTAACGCCAACACGATTAACCAGATCATCCACGGCCCAAGCAGAGATGACGGTGAGCAGTAAAACCACACCCTGTGCAGTAATGGGATGATGGAACAGCTGAGGGAGGAGCTCAGGCAGGCCAGCCAAGGGCAAGTCCCATCCCGGGTTAGTGACAAACAGCATAAATATTTGTTCCAAGAGAATACCCACACGAACATCTCTCACTGTCAGTGACAGCAGCTCACCAAGGGCTGGGTTAATGACAGCTGTAAGGACACTCTCAGTGGGACACCTGAGCTTGGTGCGAGGGATTCCACTTAACCCAAGTGACCAAAGTTAGGATGAAGTCCAAATTATCTGAGTTGTTGTAAAAATTGTATTTGGATGGGCTACCATGATTACTGTGGAGATAGAGGGAACATTGCCAGGGATCATACTTACGTAAATTGGAAGGAACAGATCATACCATGACATGCCCATAGCCTGTTATCCAAGAATTCGGCTCCTCTCACATCGGCTGTGGTCCCAACCGCACTCACCTTGATATATCTCGGGATACTGGTGGTTAGGATTGCAGGCTGCAACAGATGGGTACGATCATGGTGAATCATGCCCAGGGGCTGGAAGGCAGATGGAACTGCCTGGGTGATCAACTTAGTTTCATTCATTTGCAGTGTTTGAGTGTTCCTGGCTGGGCCAGTATTGATTTCCTGCCCATAGTTGCCATTACGACAGATTGGCCATGTTAAATTGCCCATTGTGTCAAGGGATATTCAGGCTAGCTGGAATAGCCATAGGAAATGCACGGTTTCAGGGATATCATTGGGGGAGTGGGTCTGAGTTGGATTCTCTTCAGAGGGTCATTGTGTACTCAATGGGCCGAATGGTCTGATCCTGTTCTGTCAAGATTTTATGATATCACTTATCAGCTATAAGACTTAGGATGTAGGTTTGCTCGCTGAGAGGTTTGACATCCAGACGTTTCGTTACCTGGCTGGGTAGCATCATCAGTGGCGACCTCCAAGTGAAGCTATAAGACCATCGGTTTGACCAACGTACACAATGGCTTTTGCACAGACAGCTGGCTACTCTGACAACAAGCATAACCAGCTTTTAAAATTAGGTTTGTAATTTATTGCATAAGCTTCTTTTCTTTCCATTCAAGTGGGTGAGTTGGGGGAGATGTCACAACCTCCTAGCTAAAACACAGATAGACAGCCACGGTTTATTGGCCAAGGAAATCTCCCAAATCACAAAACCCGCACAGAACGATAGAAAGTTCCTGAAAACCATCCAGAAATGAACAAAAACAGGGTTTATCTGCAGACTGATTGCCTGAAACTCTGGAGGCCTTCTGAGGAGACCAGCATGGCAAGAGACAGAGACCATCTAACCATCCAGAGAGAGAGAGAGAGGGCGAGAGAAAACAGTTTCGCAGATCCAGAAGCAGAATCAGAAAGAGAAAGAGAGAGAGAGAGAGAGAGACAGGCTGAAGCAAAACCCAGGGGCATGGGAGAGAGGGAATGTGAAAATCCATTGAGAGAGAGAGTTGGAACCAACTGGAATAACAAGTGTCACCCCTTCAGTCTGTCCATGTTTTAACTCCTCAGCCTTAGTCTGACTTCTCCTTCTCTCCCTCCCTCTGTCCTTCTGTTGGTCTCTCTCTCTCTCTCATACACACACACACTCTTTCTCTCACTCTCTCCCTCTCCCTGTCTCTCTCTGCCCATCTTTCTCCCATCCCCCACTCCATCCCCACTCTCTCCATCTCTCTCTGTCTTTCTCACCCTCCCTTTCTGTTTTTCGCTATTTCAGACCTGAAAGATCTCACCCAATTTTGTACCCCCTCAAAAGTACTATGCCCTTCATTTTCACTGTCCTCCCAAATTTATTCCCTTTCCGAAATATCTTCCCTCCCAAATAATTGCCTCATCAAATTAGCCCCCCTCAAATATTTTGCTGCCCCCAACGTTGCTGTGAGCCCCACTCTCTGGGGCAGAGGGAAATGAATGGAAAAGTGTGGAGCTGGAAAAGCCCAGCAGGTCAGGCCAGAACTGTCACCTCTCCTGGCTGACCCGCTGTCTTTCCCCAGCTCCACACATTGTAACTCTGACTGTCCAGCATCTGCAGCCCTCAATTTCTCACGCAGGTAAATGAGTCTGGGTTGACTGACTGGCCTGTGTCTGTTTAATGCATAGCAAGATCCCAGTCCCAGAATTAAAGAAGGCTTGTATCACAGATGGAGTCCTTTCTGCCCATTCCGCCCCCCTCCCCCATTAAATGATCCTGGTCCTGTTCAGGATCCTGAGGATTGTCCCCTGAATGGCCTCACTGACTATCCTTTCTGAGGAGACCTCTTCTCCGTGTTGTGGTTCTGTTCGCCGAGTTGGGAATGTTTGTTGCAGACGTTTCGTCCCCTGTCTAGGTGACATCCTCAGGGCTTGGGGGCCTCCTGTGAAGCGCTTCTGTGATGTTTCCTCCGGCATTTATAGTGATTTGCCTATGCCGCTTCCGGTTGTCAGTTCCAGCTGTCCGCTACAGTGGTCGGTGTATTGGGTCCAGATTGATGTGTTTGTTAAACACATCAACCTGGACCCAACATACCGGCCACTGCAGCGGACTGCTAGAACTGACAACCGGAAGCGGCAGGGACAGGCCACTATAAATGTCGGAGGAAAGATCACAGAAGCGCTTCACAGGAGGCTCCCAAGCACTGAGGATGTCACCTAGACAGGGGACGAAACGTCTGCAACACAAATTCCCAGCTCGGCGAACAGAACCACAACAACGAGCACCCGAGCTACAAATCTTCTCAGAGACATTGACCACCTCTTCTCCATCCTGTCTCAGACTTTGCGTCTCATGCTGTCCCTCCCTCAATCTCTCTGTCTCTTATAGCAGCCCCTCCTTTCTCCACCAACCCCAAAACCCCATCAAACAGTCCCCCGTCTCTGGCTGTCCCAATAACCCCTTGTCTCCCAATCTCCCCCTTCCGATGTAGACCCACATCTCCTGGGCTGGAGGACATGGTGCAGAGATTAACACACCTATTGACTGACTGCTGTCATGCACAGAAAGATCCCACTTTGCAACCATTCCCCAGCCACACACACTGTCCTTCTCCCTCCATATGTGTCCTTCTTCCTCTCCCTGTTTCTCACTGCCCATCTCTCTCTCTCCTCAATTTCTCCATCCCCACTCTCTCCATGTCTCTCTTTCTCTTTTTGTCACCCTCCCCTTCTCTTTTTCTTCATTTCAGACTCAATGAGAAAAGTAATTTGATGTCCCTTACACTAACCCCCTACCCACAGTCGGGGTAACATTCAGGAGAGACCAGGAAAAGATTGATCCCCGCATTAACTGTACAGCATCCAGCGACACTGAGACAAACTCTTCCCATGCCCCTTCCCCAGTCACTGGGACAGGGGTCTAGGGAGACAGAGGGAGAGAAACTACAAGAGAGAAAGGGAGATGGACAGACAGAGAGTGAGAGGGAGGGAGAGAACACGGGAAAGACAGGCAGGAAGAGTGTGGGAGAGAAAGCGAGAAGAACTGAAAAAGAGCAGGAGGGAGACAGAGAGAGAAAGGGAGAGAGAGAGAGAGTAAAACCCCATGAAGAGAAATACAATGTCAGACAGATACAAGGTGAAAAAGGGGAGGCAAAGACAGGGAGTGAAGGTCAAATAGACAACAAGAGAGAAAACTTGGGCAGAGATATAGGACAGAGAGAGGAGTTGCAGCAGCAGCATAGAGCTGAGAGAGTGGGCGGGGGGAGGGGGGGCTGCTGCGATGCAACGAGAATGATTTACAGACAAGAAAGGCAAGATCCCACAGAGCTGAGAGAAAGATGCAGACAGAGATGAGCAAGTTGTTGGTTTTGTGGAAGATTGAATGATTAAGCATTCATGATGAACATGATGGGGTGTCAATGGGGCAGAGTGTTGTAGGAAGGAAACCTGCAGGGAAATGTCAACAGGGCAGAGATACGAAGGATGTTGTGAGATAGGGATTGAAGGAAAAATGTGGGAGAGACAGCTGGGAACACAGAAATATACATAAGAGCTCTCATGGGAGTGGGAAGCAGTGAGATCGGTAGGATCAGACTGTGCAGCTGCCCCCTCTAGCATTTTGCGCCTTTGTTCCTCCTCAGTGTAGAGTTCGCATCTTGTGGTACAATTCCCACAGACAGCCTGAATCCCACAATGTGTGTGTGTGTGTGTGTGTGTGTGTGTGTGTGTGTGTGTGTGTGTGTGTGTGTGTGTGTGTGTGTGTGTGTGTGTGTGTGTGTGTGTGTGTGTGTGTGTGTGTGTGTGTGTGTGTGTGTGTGTTCACTCTTTCTGGTTCCAGCTCCTGTCTGATGATTCCGTATAGCAGAATAATTTGATTCTCTGTCTCTGTACTGTCCGAGTTTCAGCTCCCAAATCAAATGCTAAATCATTCACAATCCTATTGAATAGCAGAGCAGGTTCGAGGGGCTGAATGATCTCCTGTTCCTATTTCGGATGGTCTTATGTTCTTAACACTACCTCCCAGCTCTTGGCCCCCACACTGGAGGTTATGATTCCACAAGGGCCTGATCTGTAGAGGGCTGCCCTCTTCCGTGAGTCTCGGAGGGAACCAGCCTGATTTGGATTGGAGTTGCAGCCTCTCAGTGAGAAGTGAAATCTCCATGAGATTCCCCTCAGTCTCTCACTGTAAGGTGGAGCAGGCGAGTCTCGGGGAAGCAAACAGCAGGTTAGATGTGCTCTGTTCTCCAGCTCCATTTCAGAAAGCCACATGGGAGGGGATTGTTTCCTTTATCAGCTTCCCGTGCTCTCCCTTCTGGGTGAGGGTGGGGGCCGAATGACCTTGCTCCTGGCTCCTATTGAGGTGCAGGCTGGCTATGATTGGTTGTGGTTCTGTTCGCCGAGCTGTGAATTTGTCCTGCAAACATTTCGTCCCCTGTCGAGGTGACATCCTCAGTGCTTGGGAGCCTCCTGTGAAGCTTTTCTGTGATCTTTCCTCCGGCATTCATAGTGGTTTGTCTCTGCCGCTTCTGGTTGTCTGTTCCAGCTGTCCGCTGTAGTGGCCGGTATATTGGGTCCAGGTCGATGCGTTTGTTGATAGAGTCTGTGGATGAGTGCCACGCCACTAGGAATTCCCTGGCTGTTCTCTGTTTGGCTTGCCCTATAATAGTGTTCGTGCTTCAATACTGTATCTATCTCATGTCTTCTGGACCAGAGTTCGATCCCTTAAATACACTCTGCTCTGTTCACTGTGAGTGATCTTACCGATCTGCAGGATTTACTGAAGGCTCCAGATCTCACTCTCCATCTCTCTGGCTGACCAACTGTCTTCAGTGTGGTGGTGGACAAACAGGAATTGGGAATTCTGCTGAGTCAGGAGCATCCTGAGTACCTACAGGAGACAGAGAAATGAACAGAATGGGAAATCAGACTGATGCAGTGATGGTTAAACATGAAGAATGGCACCGAGTCCCACAGAGACCTGGAAAATCCCAGTCTCCATCCCTGGTCTGTGCTGCTGCGTCTCCCTGGAGTGGAGAATTCTGTTGATTCAGGATCTGGAGTAGCTGCAAAAGGTGCAGTCACCGGCAGCAATTAGACTCTCACAGTGACAGATACCACATGGAGAGAGACTGTGTGATAGCACCAGAGTGCAGGAAGGTATCAGGATCTAACCACGGTCACGAAGAAGATGCACTGGGATCAGTACTCAGGGATGAGCGAGCTATCAGTGGGCCAGGCATTGGCCTCGTGTTACTCTCACTAGACTGTTCATCCAGAATTTAATGCCGGTAGCAGGGATACCCATCTGACTACTTAATACCCTTTAAGTAAGGAAATCTGTTATAGGCTGCCAGTCTGGCCTACGTATGAATCCAGACACAGGGCAATGGGATTGACGCTCAAATGCCCTCTGTAATGATCTGGCAAGCCACTCAGCACTTAGGCTGGTCAGGGTGGGCATGCGATGCTGGCCAGCCAGAGACAGCAATATCTCAAGAGTGAATTAAAATCAACACTGCTGGGACCAGTGTCCTGGCCAATCATGTCGGTAGGTTTATGGACAGGGTTTTAAACTGACAGAGAGGATACAGGGACAGGGTTCAGGTGAAAGTAGCTTTCCAAATCCAAAGAGAAAATGTGAAGCCTCAGAACAGCATGGGGATGTGGCTGAAGACAAGCAGAAAGGAACAGGAAGGGACAGAGTTTAACTAAAACTGTACATTGTTTGCCCATTTCAAAAAAAATTATAATTTCCTTTTTCCCACAATGTCTTGTAATAAACACTATGTCTCAAATTTTGGCGTCATCTGCAAACTTGTTAACTGTATCTCCTATGTTCATGTCAAAATCATTAATATAATGACGAAACATAGTGACGCCAGCACCGATCTTTGTGGCACACCATCGTCCTCCAGTGTGAAAAGCAACTGTCTGCCACCACCCTCTGTCCTCTACCTTCGAGCCAGTTCTGTATCCAAACAGCCAGTTCTCCCTGTATTCCATGAGATCTAACCTTGCTAACCAATCTCCCATGAGGAACTATTTCACGCACCTCACTGAAGTTCACAGAAATCACATCCAATGATTGGCCCTAATCAATCCTTTTTGTTACTTCTTCAAAAAACACAATCAATTTCTTGAGACATTATTTCTCATACATAAAGCCATGCTGACTATCCCTAGTCACTCCTTGCCTTTCTAAATACATGTAAATCCTATCTCGCAGGATTCCCTTCAACAATTTACCCACTACTGATGTCAGGCCCACTGGTCTGTAGTTCCCTAGCTTTCCCTTACCACCTTTTTAAAATGGTGACACCACGTTAGCCAACCTCTAGTCTTTTCGCACCTCACCTGTGATAATCAATGATACAAATTTCTCAGCAAAGGGCCCATCAGTAACTTCCCGAGCTTCCCATAGATTCCAAGGTACACCTGATCAGATTCTGGGGATTTATGCGCTTTTATGCATTTCAAGACATCCAGCACCTCCTCCTCTTCGATATGGACGCTTTGCAAGCGTCACCATCTACTTCCCCACATTCTATATCCTCCATTTCCTTCTCCACAGTAAACACTGATGAAAAATACTCGTATAATATCGCCACCATCTCCTCCGGCTGCACACAAAGGCTGCCTTGCTGATCTTTTAGGGGCCCTATTTTCTCCCTAGTTACCCTCTTCCCAATCTCCAATGATAAAGGTTTCATTCTCTTAAAATGGAATCACCCCAATTCCTGCATCTCACGAAACTGTCACTTGAAAATAATAATAAAAAAGAACATTCTAAATGAAGGCTTTGATGAGGTGAGTCCTGTGGTCAGTCCTGTCAATCTGGAGGCTACCAGATACACGGAGAGTACTTTCTACTAGAGCAGCACCAGGTCAGTGTCAGGGACACGGACAGAATGGGCAAATAGATTCACATCTGAACTCACATTTCCCAGCCTGGGAATCTGAAGCTGTGCACAGCCAATCCTGGTAAACATCAGCAAAATTAGGTCATCAAGATCGGCCCAATAGTCAAATAAAAAAAACAAATGAATCATTCAGACTAAAATATCCTTCAGGCTCCACAACGAAGTCTCGGTCCCATCCTGCAGGTAATATGAATCCCGCTCCCTCTAACCTCCTGCAAGATCCCCGTCCCTTCCTATATTTGTACCATCCTCCAGGTTCTGCAGCCCTTCCTACCTCCGTAACATGACCCGGACTCTACAACTCTTCCTTCTTCTGCAATGTTCCCCAGAAGGGTACTGGAGGATGATGGGGAGTTACAGAGTTAGCGAGGAATATGAGGATTGGAGGATTTTGCAGTTATTAGTAATATTGAAGTGGTTGAAATTGGCTTTGGTAGTTTTGAGGGTTCACGTCAATAAAAGAGGTTACAGAGCTAAGGAGGATTGTAGGGACGGGAAGACGCTTCACAGTTTATGAGTTTTGTGGGGACTGGAGGAAGATACCAAATTAGGGAGGGGTTAAGATTGAAGGATTCTGCAGAAAACCTCGACCGAGTTAAAGGCAGGATTCTTGGTAGTGTGGAGAAACAGCAGAACCTTGGGGTCCACGTTCATAGATCCTTCAAAGATTCCAGCCAAGTTGATAGGGATGGTACGAAGGCGTGTGATGTGTTAGCTTTCATGAGCAGGGGGATTGAGTTTAAGACCTGTGAGGTTATGCTGCAGCTCCATACAACTCTGGTTACTCCACACTTGGAATATTGTGTTATGTTCCGGTCGCCTCATTATAGGAAAAATGTGGAAGCTTCGGAGAGGGTGCAGAGATTTATAAGGATGTTTTCTGGATTGGAAGGCAGGTCGAATGAAGAAATTTTGGGGAAGCCAGGGCTTTTCTTATTGGAATGAGAAAGGATGAGAGCTGACTTGGTAGAGGTGTACGAGATGATAAGAGACGTACGAGATGATTAGAGGCATACACAGAGTGGCTGGCCCGAGAATTTTCCCATTGTGAAAATGGCTATAACGATGGGGCATAATTTTAAGGTACTTGGAGGAAGGTTTATGGGAGATATCAGAGGTACGTACGTTACACAGAGAGTGGTGGGAATGTGGAATGCACTGCCAGCGTTGGTGGTAGAGAGAGCAACATTAGGGACAGTGAGTGTGAGGGGGTCGGCGTGATGGAGATGGAGCGAGTGTGAGGTGGTCAGGTTGACGGGTGATGGAGTGACTGTGAGGGAATCAGTGTGACGGTGATTCAGTGAGTGTGAGGGTGTCAGGGTGACGGTGAAGGGATGAGTGTGAGGGGTTCAGGGTGATAGTGATAGAGTGAGTGTGAGGTGGTCAGAGTGATGGTGATGGAGTGAGTGTGGGAGGGTCAGAGTGATAATGATGGAGTGAGTGTGAGGGGGTCAGGGTGACCGTGATGGAGTGATTGTGAGGGGGTCAGGGTGACGGTGATGGAGTGTGTGTGAGGGTGTCACGGTGACTGTGATGGATTGAGTGTGACGGGGTCAGGGTGACGGTGATGCAGTGAGTGTGATGGAGTCAGGGTGACAGTGATGGAGTGAGTGTTGGGGGTCAGGGTGACGGTGATGGAGTGAGTGTGAGCAGTCAGTTTGATAGTGATGGAATAAGTTGAGGGTGTCAGGGTGACGGTGATGGAGTGAGTGTGATAGATCAGTGTGACGGTGATGGAGTGAGTGTGAGTGGGCCAGTGTGACGGTGATGGAGTGAGTGTGAGTGGGTCAGTGTGACGGTGATGGAGTGAGTATGAGGGGGTCAGTGTAATGGTGATGATGTGAGTGTAAGGGGATCAGGGTGACGGTGATGGAGTGCGTGTGAGGGTGTCACGGTGACTGATGGAGTGAGTGTGAGATGGTCAGGGTGACGGTTATGGAGTGAGTGTGAGGGGATCATTGTGACGGTGATGGAGTGTGAGGTGGCCAGGTTGACGGGTGATGGAGTGACTGTGAGGGGACCAGTGTGACGGTGACTCAGTGAGTGTGAGGGGATCAGGGTGATGGTGATGGATTGAGAATGAGGGGGCTAGGGTGATGGTGAAGGAGTGAGTGTGAGGGGTTCAGGGTGACGGTGATGGAGTGAGTGTGAGGCGATCAGTGTGACGGTGATGGAGTGAGTGTGGTGGGGTCAGGGTGACAGTGATGGAGTGAGTGTGAGAGGGTTAGGATGACGGTGTTGTAATGAGTGTGAGTGTGTCAGGGTGAGGATGATGGAGTGAGTGTGAGGTGGTCAGGTGACGTGACGGAGTGAGTTTGAGGGGGTCTGAGTAATGGTGATGGTGTGAGTGCGAGGGGATCATGTTGACGGTGATGGAGTGTGTGTGAGGGGGTCAGGGTGACGGTGATGGAGTGAGTGTGAGTGGGTCATGGTGACGATGATGGAGTGAGTGTGGGAGGGTCAGGGTGACGGTGATGGAGTGAGTGTGACGGGGTCAGGGTGACGGTGATGGAGTGATTTTGAGAGGGTCAGGGTGACAGTGATGGAGTGAGTGTGAGAGTGTCAGGGTGACGGTGATGGAGTGAGTGTGAGGGGTTCAGGGTGTCTGTGATGGCGTGAGTATGAGGGGGGGCAGGGTTACTGTGATGGAATGAGTGTGAGGGGATCAGTGTGACAGTGATGGAGTGAGTGAGTGAGAGTCAGATTGACGGTGATGGAGTGAGTTTGAGGTGGTCAGGTGACGTGACGGAGTGAGTTTGAGGGGGTCTGGGTAATGGTGATGGTGTGAGTGCGAGGGGATCATGTTGACGGTGATGGAGTGCGTGTGAGGTGATCAGGGTGATGGTGATGGATTGAGAATGAGGGTGTCAGTGTGACGGTGAAGGAATGAGTGTGACGGGTTCAGGGTGACGGTGATGGAGTGAGTGTGAGGTGGTCAGAGTGATGGTAATGGAGTGAGTGTGAGAGGGTCAGCGTGACGATGATGAAGTGAGTGTGAGGGGATCAGTGTGACGCTGACGGAATGAGTGAGTGGCTCAGGGTGACGGTGATGCAGTGAGTTGAAGGAGTCAGGGTGACGGTGATGGGGTGAGTGTGAGGTGATTAGGGTGACTGTGATGGAGTGAGTGTCATTGGGTCAGCCTGAGGCTGATGGAGTGAGTGTGAGAGTGTCAGGCTGACGGTGATGGATTGAGTGTGACGGGGTCAGGGTGTCGGTGATGGAGTGAGTTTGAGAGTGTCAGGGTGACAGTGATGGAGTGAGTGTGAGGGGTCAGTGTGTCTGTGATGGAATGAGTTGAGGGTGTCAGGGTGTGGATGATGGATTGAGTGTGAGAAGGTCAGTGTGATGGTAATGGAGTGAGTGTGGGAGGGTCAGAGTGATAATGATGGAGTGAGTGTGAGGGAGTCAGTGTGACGGTGATGGAGTGACTGTGAGGGGGTCAGGGTGCCGGTGATGGAGTGGGTATGGAGGGTCAGGGTGACGGTGATGGAGTGAGTGTGAGTGTGTCAGGATGATGGTTATGAAGAGAGAGTGAGGGGATCAGAGTGACCGTGATGGAGTGAGAGTGAGTGTGTCAGTGTGACGGAGATGGAGTGAGTGTGAGGGGGTCCGGTTGACGGCGATGGTGTGAGTGTGAGTGCGTCAAAAATGGAGTTAATGTGAGGGGATCAGTATGATGGTGACCGAGGGTGTGCGAGGATTCTGTGACGGTGATGGGGTGAGTGTGAGGCGGTCAGAGTGACGGTGATGGAGTGTGTGTGAGGGGGTCAGTATGACTGTGATCGACTGAGTGTGTGGGTATCATGGTGACAGTGATGGAGTGAGTGTGAAGGGGTCAGGGTGATTGTGATGGAGTGAGTGTGAGGGGGTCAGGGTGACGGTTATGAAGTGAGTGTGAGGGGATCAGAGTGACGGTGATAGAGTGAGTGTGAGAGGGTCAGTATGACTATGATCGAGTGAGTGTGAGGATGTCATGGTGACAGTGATGGAGTGAGTGTGAAGGGGTCAGGGTGTGGGTGATGGAGTGACTGTGAGGGGTTCAGCGTGACGGAGATGGAGTGAGTGTGAAGGGGTCAGAGTTACGGTGATGGAGTGAGTGTGAGGGGATCTGTGTGACGGTGATGCAGTAAAAATGAGGGGGTCAGCTTGATGGTCACGGCGTGAGTGTGAGGGGGTCAGGGTGACGGTGAGGGAGTGAGTGTGAGAGGATCAGTGTGACAGTGATGTAGTGAGTGTGAGTGGGTCAGTGTGACGGTGACGGTGTAAGTGTGACGGGGTCAGGGTGGCCGTGATGGTCTGAGTACATCAGGGTGACAGTTATGGAGTGCGTGTGAGGGGTTCAGGGTGACAGTGATGACGTGTGTGTGAGGCGGTCCGGGTGACTGTGATGCAGAGAATGTGAAACGATCATTGTGATGGTGATGGAGTGAGTGTGAGTGGGTCAGTGTGACGGTAATGGAGTGAGTGTGAGGGGTTAGTGGATGGTGATGGAGTGAGTGTGAATGTGTCATGTTGACAGTGATGGAGTGAATGTGAGGGGACAGGGTGACGGAGTGAATGTGAGGTGATGGAGTGAGTGTGCGAGGGTCAGTGTTGCAGTAATGGTGTGAGTGTGAGGGGGTCAGTGTGACAGTGATAGAGTGAGTGTGAGAGGGTCAGGGTGACAGTGATGGAGTGATTATGCGAGGGTCAGGGTGACATTGATGGAGTGAGTCTGACGAGGTCAGGGTGACAGTGATGGAGAGAGTGTGAGGGAGTCAGGGTGACGGTGATGTAGTGAGTGTGAGTGTGTCAGGGTGACAGTGATGGAATGTGAGGCGGTCATTGTGACGGTGATGGGGTGAGTATGAGGGGGTCAGTGTGACGTTGACAGAGTGAGTGTGAGAGGGTCAGGGTGACAGTGATGGAGTGATTTTGCGAGGGTCAGGGTGACATTGATGGAGTGAGTGTGAGGAGGTCAGGGTGACATTGATGGAGAGAGTGTGAGTGGGTCAGGGTGACGGTGATGGGGTGAGTGTGAAGGAGTCAGTGTGACGATGATGGAGTGAGTGTGAGTGGGTCAGGGTGACGGTGATGCAGTGCGTGTGAGGGGCTCAGGGTGACTGTGACGCCGAGAGTGTGAGACGATCCGTGTGCTGGTGATGGAGTAAGTGTGAGTGGGTCAGTGTGACGGTAATGGAGTGAGTGTGAGGGGCTAGTGGATGGTGATGGAGTGAGTGTGAATGTGTCATGTTGACAGTGATGGAGTGAATGTGAGGGGACAGGGTGAATGAGTGAATGTGAGGTTGTCATGGTGACGGTGACTGAGTGAGTGTGAGTGGGTCAGGGTGACGGTCATAGACTGAGTGTGAGGGTGTCAGTGTGACGGGGATGGAGTGAGTGTGAGGGGGTCAGGTTGACGGGGATGGCGTGAGTATGAGGCGTCAGTGTGACGGTGATGGATTGAGTGTGAGGGTGTGAGGGTTACGGTGATGAAATGAGTGTGAGGGGGTTAGTGTGATGCTGATAGAGTGAATGTGAGGGGTTCAGGGTGATCGTGATGGAGTGAGTGTGATGTGGTCAGGTTGACAGTGATGGTGTGAGTGTGTGGGGTTCTGCCTGACTGTGGTGAAGTGTGTGTGACGGGGTCAGTGTGATGCTTATTGAGTGAGTGTGAGGGAATCAGCTGACAGTAACACAGTAAGCATGTGGGGGTCAGGGTGATAGTGACACAATCAGTCTTCGGGGGTCAGCGTGACAGTGACACAGTACGCGTGTGTATGTCAGAGTGACAGTGACACAGTAAGTGTCAGGGGGTCAGGGTGACAGTGACACAGTAAGCGTGTGGTGATAAGGGTGATAGTGACACAGTCAGTGTGAGGGGGTCAGAGAGATAGTGACGTGGTAATTGGGAGGGGACAGGGCGATTGTGATGCAGTCAGTGTGAGGGGGTCATGGTGATAGTGACACAGTCAGTGTGAGGGGGTCAGGATGATAGTGATGCAGTAAGTGTCAAGAGGTAATGGTGAACGTGAGACAGTAAATGTGAGTTGTCAAGGTGATAGTGGCACAGTAAGCATGTAGGGGTCAGGGTGACAGTGACACAGTAAGTGTGAGGGGGGCAGGGAGATAGTGATGCAGTCAGTGAGAGGGGTCAGGCTGATAGTGACACAGTAAATGTGAGGGGGTCAGGGTGACAGTGACGCAATCAGTGTGAGGGGATCAGGGTGACAGTGACGCAATAAGTGTGAGGGGTTCAGGGTGATTGTGATGCAGTAAGTGTGAGGGGGTCAGAGAGATAGTGACGTGGAAATTGGGAGGGGGCAGGGCGATTGTGATGCAGTCAGTGTGAGGGGGTCAGGGTGATAGTGACACAGTCAGTGTGAGGGGGTCAGGGTGATAGTGACACAGTCAGTGTGAGGGGGTCAGGGTGATAGTGATGCAGTAAATGTGAGGGGGTCAGGATGATAGTAACGCAGTAAGTGTAAGGTGCCGGGGTGATAGTGACACAGTAAGTTTGAAGGAGTCAGGGTGATAGTGACGCACTCAGTGTGAGGGAGCAGGGTGATAGTGATGCAGACAGCGTGAGGGGGTCAGGGTGATCGTGAAACAGTAAGTGTGAGGTGTCAGGGGTATAGTGACACAGTATGTATGTGGAGGTCAGGGTTATAGTGACGCAGTCAGTGTGAAGCCGTCAGGGTACAACAACACAGTAAGTATGAGGGTGGGCAGGGTGATAGTGACGCAGTCAGTGTGAGGGTGTCAGGATGATAGTTACGCAGTGAGTGGGAGGTTTCAGGGTGATAGTGACACAGTAAGCGTGTGGGGGTCAGGGTGACAGTGACACAGTAAGCGTGTGGGATCAGGGTGATAGTGACACAGTAAGTGTGAGCGGGTCAGGGTGACAGTGACACAGTAAGTGTGAGGGGATCAGGCTGATAGTGACGCAGTTAGTGTGAGTGGGTAAGGTTGAACATGATGCAGTAAGTGTGAGGGGTCAGTCTGATAGTGACGCAGTAAGCGTGAGTTGTCTGTGATGCAGTAAGAGTGAGGGAGTCAGGGTGACAGTGACACAGTAAGTCTGAGAGAGAGAGAGGCTGACAGTGACGCAGTACGTGTGAGGGGGTCAGACTGATAGTGACACAGTCAGTGTGGGGGTGTTAGGGTGATATTGTCGCAGTACGTGTGAGGGTGTCAGGATGATAGTGACGCAGTAACTCTGAGGGGGTCAGGGTGATAGTGACACAGTAAGTGTGAGGGTGTCAGTGTGATAGTGACGCTGTAACTGTGAGGGGATCAGGGTTATAGTGACAGAGTAAGTGTGAGGCGATCAGGGTGACAGTGACGCAGTAAGTGTGAGGGTGTCAGGGTGATAGTGTAGCAGTAACTGTGAGGGGGTCAGGGTGATAGTGCTACAGTAAGTGTGAGGAGGTCAGGGTGACAGTGACGCAGTAAGTGTGAGGGTGAAAAGGTGACAGTGATGCAGTAAGTGTGAGGGGGGTCAGGGCGAGAGTGATACAGTAAGTGTAAGGTGGTCAGAGAGATAGTGACGTGGTAATTGTGAGGGGTCAGGGTGATAGTGACGCAGTAAGTGTGAAGGGGTCAGGCTGATAGTAACGCAGTAAGTGTGAGGTGTCAGGTGAAAGTGACACAGTAAGTGTGAGGGGGCTCAGGGTGATAGTGACGCAGTCAGTGTGAGGGGGTGAGGGTGACTGTGACGCAGTAAGTGTGATGGGGTCAGGGTGATAGTGACGCAGTCAGTGAGAGGGGGTCAGGGTGACAGTGACGCAGTAAGTGTAATGGGGTCAGGGTAACAGTGGTGCAGTACGTGTGATTGAGCCAGGGTGATAGTGATGCAGTAGGTGGAGGGGGAGATAGTGGTAGTGATGCAGTAAGTGTGAGGGGCTCAGTCTGATAGTTGCGCAGTAGGTGTGAGTGTGTCCAGCTTTTAGTAAAGCAGTGTGTGGGGGTCAGGGTGACAGTGACGCAGTAAGTGTGAAGGGGTCAGGGTGACAGTGATGCAGTAATTGTGAGGAGGTCAAGGTGATCGTGATGCAGTAAGTGTGAGGGGGTCAGGGCGATAATGACGCAGTCAGTATGAGGGGTTCGGGGTGATAGTGATGCAGTCAGTGTGAAGGGGTCAGGGTGATCGGGAAACAGTAGGTGTGAGGTCTCAGGTGTCAGTGACGCAGTCAGTGTGAGAGAGTCAGGGTGATAGTGGCGCACTAAGAGTGAAGGGGTAAGTCTAATAGTGACGCAGTAAGTGTGAGGGAGTCAGAGTGGTAGTGACGCAGTAAGTATGAGGGTGTTAAGGTGACAGTGCTGCAGTAAGTGTGAGGGGGTCAGGGCGAGAGTGACGCAGTATGTGTGAGGTGATCAGAGAGATAGTGACGTGGTAATTGTGAGGGGTCAGGGTGATAGTGACGGAGTACGTGTGAGGGGTCAGACTGACAGTGATGCAGGAAGTGTGAGGGGGAGAGGCTGGTAGTGACACAGTGACTGTGATGGTGTTAGGTTGATCATGACGCAGTAAGTGTGAGGAGGTCAGGGTGATAGTGATGCAGTAAGTGTGAGAGGTTCAGGGTGACACTGACGCTGTAAGTGTGAGGGGGTCAGGCTGATAGTGACGTAGTAAGTGTGAGGGCGTCAGGCTGATAGTGACACAATAAGTGCCGGGGTGTTAGGATGATAGTGACGCAGTCAGCGTGGGGGTGTTAGGGCGATTGTGACACAGTAAGTGTGAGAGAGTCAGGGTGATAATAATGCAGTCAGTGTGAGAGAGTCAGGGTGACAGTGACGCAGTAAGTGTGAGGGGGAAAGGCTGGTAGTGACAGAATAACTGTGTTGCTGTGATGGTGTTAGGTTGATCGTGATGCAGTAAGTGTGAGGGGTCAGGGTGATAGTGACACAGTCAGTTTGTGGGTGTAAGGGTGATAGTGTAGTAGTCAGTGTAAGGGGGTCAGAGGAACAGTGATGCAGTAAGTCCGAGGGGGTCAGGGTGACAGTGAAGCAATAACTGTGAGGGGTCAGACTGACAGTGACACAGTATGTCTGAGGGGTCAGTCTATAGTGAAGCAGAATGTGTGAGGGGGTCAGGGTGACAATGACGCAGTAAGTGTGAGGGGTCAGTCTATAGTGGCGCAATAAGTGTGAGGGGGTCAGGATGACACTGACGCATTAAGTATGAGGGAGTCAGTCTGTCAGTGAAGCAGTAAGTGTGAGGGGGTCAGAGCGATAATGACGCAATCAGTATGAGGAGTTCGGGGTGATAGTGATGCAGTCAGTGTGAAGGGGTCAGGGTGATCGGGAAACAGTAGGTGTGAGGTGTCAGGGTGTCAGTGACGCAGTCAGTGTGATTGAGTCAGGGTGATAGTGACGCACTAAGAGTGAAGGGGTAAGTCTAATAGTGACGCAGTAAGTGTGAGGGAGTTAGAGTGGTAGTGACGCAGTAAGTATGAGGGTGTTAAGGTGACAGTGCTGCAGTAAGTGTGAGGGGGTCAGGGCGAGAGTGACGCAGTATGTGTGAGGTGATCAGAGAGATAATGACGTGGTAATTGTGAGGGGTCAGGGTGATAGTGACGCAGTAAGTGTGAGGGGGTCAGGGTGATAGTATCGCAGTACATGTGAGGGGTCAGACTGACAGTGATGCAGTAAGTGTGAGGGGAGAGGCTGGTAGTGACACAGTGACTGTGATGGTGTTAGGTTGATCATGACGCAGTAAGTGTGAGAGGTTCAGGGTGACACTGACGCTGTGAGTGTGAGGGGGTCAGGCTGATAGTGACGTAGTAAGTGTGAGGGGGTCAGGCTGACAGTGACACAATAAGTGTCGGGGTGTTAGGATGATAGTGACGCCGTCAGCGTGGGGGCGTTAGGGCGATTGTGACACAGTAAGTGTGAGAGAGTCAGGGTGATAATAATGCAGTCAGTGTGAGAGAGTCAGGGTGACAGTGACGCAGGAAGTGTGATGGGGAAAGGCTGGTAGTGACAGAATAACTGTGTTACTGTGATGGTGTTCGGTTGATCGTGATGCAGTAAGTGTGAGGGGTCAGGGTGATAGTGACGCAGTCAGTTTGTGGGTGTAAGGGTGAAAGTGTAGTAGTCAGTGTAAGGGGGTCAGAGGAACAGTGATGCAGTAAGTTCGAGGGGGTCAGGGTGACAGTGAAGCAGTAACTGTGAGGGGTCAGACTGACAGTGACACAGTATGTCTTAGGGGTCAGTATATAGTGAAGCAGAATGTGTGAGGGGGTCAGGGTGACAATGACGCAGTAAGTGTGTGGGGTCAGTCTATAGTGGCGCAATAAGTGTGAGGGGGTCAGGATGACACTGACGCATTAAGTATGAGGGAGTCAGTCTGTCAGTGAAGCAGTAAGTGTGAGGGGGTCAGGGTGGTATTGACAGGCTAAATGTGAGGGATCAGGGTGACAGTGATGCAGTAAGTGTGGGGGGGTCAGGGTGATAGTGAAGCAGTAACTGTGAGGGGTCAGACTGACAGTGACGCAGTATGTCTGAGGGGTCAGTCTATAGTGCGCAGTAAGTATGAGGGAGTCAGGCTGTCAGTGAAGCAGTAAGTGTGAGGGGGCCAGGGTGATAGTAACAGACTAAATGTTAGAAGTCAGGGCGTCAGTGATGAAGTAAGTGTGAGAGGGAGAGGCTGGCAGTGACACAGTAAGTGAGTTGGGTTTCAGCATGACACTGATGCAGTCATTGTGAGGGGAGAAGCTGGTAGTGACGCAGTACGTGTGAGGGTGTCAGGGTGAGAGTGAACCAGTAAGTGCGAGGGGATCAGGGTGACAGTGATGCAGTGAGTGTGAGGGGTCAGGCTGATAGTGATGCAGTAAGTGTGAAGGGGTCAGGCTGATAGTAACGCAGTAAGTGTGAGGTGTCAGGTCAAAGTGACACAGTAAGTATGAGGGGGCTCAGGGTGACTGTGACGCAGTCAGTGTGAGGGGGTCGGGGTGACAGTGACGCAGTAATTGTGATGGGGTCAGGGTAACAGTGGTGCAGTACGTGTGATTGAGCCAGTAGGTGTGAGGGGGAGATGCTGGTAGTGATGCAGTAAGTGTGTGGGACTCAGTCTGATACTGACGCAGTAGGTGTGAGTGTGTCCAGCTCGTAGTGAAGCTGGAAGTGTGAGGGGGTCAGGGTGATAGTGATGCAGTAAGTGTGAGGGGGTCAGGGTGACAGTGACGCAGTCAGTGTGAGGGGGTCAGGGTGACAGTGACACAGTCAGTGTGAGGGGGTCAGTGTGACAGTGACGCAGTAAGTTTGAGCGGGTAAGGGTGACAGTGATGGATTAAGTGTGAGGGGGTCAGGGTGACAGTGACGCAGTAAGTGTGAGCGGGCAGGATGATATTGATACAGTAAGTGTGAGGGGGTCAGGGTGATAGTGATACAGTAAGTGTGAGGAGGTCAGGGTGATAGTGACGTTGTCAGTGTGAGGGGGTCAGGCTGATAGCGACACAGTAAGTTTAGGGGTTTTAGGGTGAAAGTGACGCAGTCAGTGTGGGTGTGTAAGGATGACAGTGACACAGTAAATGTGAGGGGGCAGGATGATATTGATTCAATAATTGTAGGTGGTCAGTTTGATAGTGACGCAATAAGTGTGAGGGGGTCAGTGTGACAGTGACGCAGTAAGTGTGAGGTGATCAGAGAGATAGTGACGTGGTAATTGTGAGCGGTCAGGGTGACAGTGATGCAGTAAATGTGAGGGGGTGAGTGTGACAGTGACGCAGTAATTGTGAGGGGGTCAGGGTGACAGTGACGCAGTAACTGTGAGCGGGCAAGATGATATTGATGCCGTAAGTGTGAGGGGGTCAGGGGGATAGTGACGTAGTCAGTGTGAGGGGGTCAGGCTGATAGTGATGCAGTAAGTTTAGGGGTTTTAGGGTGAAAGTGAGGCAGTCAGTGTGGGTGTGTTAGGGTGACAGTGACATAGTAAATGTGAGGGGGCAGGATGATATTGATTCAATAAGTGTGAGGTGGTCAGTTTGATCGTGACACAAAAAGTGTGAGGGGGTCAGGATGACAGTGATGCAATAAGTGTGAGGGGATCCGTCTGATAGTGACACAGTAATAGTGATGGGTCAGGGTGATAGTGACACAGTCTGTGTGAGGAGGGTCCTGTTGATCGTGATGCAGGAACTCTGAGGTTTCTCTCTGACTGAATCTGTCTCCCTCCTGTCCCTCCCTCCATCTCTCTCTGACACACTCTGTCTCCCTGGTCCTACGCCCTCCCTCTGACACAGAGACAGGGTGGTTTGGGGGTGAGGCTGCATGTGTGGGGATTGGGGTGAGATGTGGGAGAAAGGGAAAATTCTGGGCGGGAGACAGCGACAGCAGGACTGAGAGTGAGCGGGAGCGGGGGGGGGGGGGAGAGGAAAGCGTGGAGGCAGGTGGAGAAACCAGGTTTGGGGGTTAGAGAGGGGGTACGAGAGAGAGTGAAAGGGAGAGGTGGTGAGAAAGAGTGAGTGTGCAGAGGGAGAGGGGGAGAGAAATGAGGAGAAATAGTAGGGGAGAGGAAATGGGGAGGTCAGATTGGAGTGGGGGAGATAAAGGGAGTTAATCCCAGCTCCTGAGCTCAGGACGCGATGCCCTGCCCTTCCCTGAGGACCAGGACTTGGGGCTGAGTCTGTCTCTCTCCAGCTCAGCTTCTCCAACACAAACACCAGAACAACATTGTTCACTCTGCTGCTCGGCACGCTTTAATCAACATTTTCATTGTTTACAAATGGAAGTGGTGGATACAGTCAGTGGGATGGTGCTTTTTCTCACTGGCCCTTGAGTTATGAGAAACATTGAAATGTTTCCCTGTAACCCCCCTGTTGGATAAGGATGGACAGACCAGCGCTACCCTCAGTCTGTTACCATAGCGACATGTTGCTCCATTGCTGAAACACTGAACTGAAATGAGAAAATCCCGGATGGATTGATTAACGAGGGAATTTGATTGATGGATGGATTTGGGTGAAGGGATATTTCAGCACATTCTTCAGCTGCAGCCTGAACTTAGTCTGGGTCACGGCATAAATCGCGGTGTTTGTGCAGCAACTGAGGAGCTGCAGCATGAAGCCCAATTCCTGCACAAAGAAATGGAGAGACACAGAGGTATTCACAATCCACACCATCCGCATCCATATAGAAAACAGCATTAACATTGACCATAACAGGATGAAGTTGGCCGAGATCACAAACAGTAAAATGATGGTTTTTTTTCGGTTTCTCATTTCTGTGTCAGACTGAGCGTCCCCATTGTTGTGAGCGCGGAGTCTCCTGCGGGCTCTGCTGGTCACTAAAATGTGTCTGACGGTGAGAACATTGAGCAGCAGAATCAGGAGAAATGGGACACACGGGGTTAGAATGTGGTGGAGGAACTCGATTGTGGTCCAGACACTGGAGTATAGAACAAAGACTTTTACCGCACAAAACCAGGGGCGGTTCATCAGCGAATACCGAGCCGTGAGAATAAAATACCAGGAAATGTTTTTTAAACAGCTCAGCACAGTCACTGCTCCCAGAACCACAGCCGCCGTTTTCTCACTGCAATATTTACTTTTCAGCTTCTGGCAACAAATGGACACAAACCGATCAAACGTGAAAGTGACCGTGAACCAGACAGAGCAGTCAGTGGCTGCATAAAGCAGGACGGCGTGGATATTACACACGGGAGCGGAGTCCTTCAGGAAATAAAACTGTTCCTGATAAACAATGGGAATGTGTCTCAGGATGAGGTCGAGGATAATGACCAGGATATCCGCCGCTGCCATGGCCCCCAGGTAACGTCTGACACATGGAGACAATCCACAATCTTTATAAAGCAGGACGTAGATGGTCACTACGTTAACTGTGAGGAAGGAAAACAAACCCATTATCCATCAGCCTGGAGGCAAAGGGACCCGTTTGATTGGGGACCCGTGAGATTTTCAAATGTGTCCTTGTATTCAGGGATTTATTAAAATAATTGGAGATGCAATAACAAATGGGAACGCCTGAATTACTGACAAAAATGTGACATAAACCACTCGAAACCCTCCCTCCCCAAACACACAGAGACACATCCATAAGGACAGATGGTTTCTAGAACATTCTCACACACTCGATCACTCGAGAGCAGACACAGGTCACTCCTTCCCAGTTCCTAATACGGAGGGTGGGAACGTTGCTGTCCTGAAGGATTCTCTCCCAGTTTCCTGAAGACAAACGGAATTTGGGAATTTGTTTGTTTTGGTCTAAATTGTGGTCGATCCTGTGTCGGGAAGAAATGTAAACGCAGGGAAAACGTATTCACCCCTTTAAATGCCTGAGGGGTCTTCGGAACAGTGTCTCCTTCTCACTGCAACGGGATCTCTTCCCTCGGGATCTTATCGTTTATTCAATTCACTGACGTGGGGCCGTTCACAAACAATGTCAGGGACAGAACGTTCTGGGGAATGTCAGTTATAGAATGTCGGGAGCAGAACGTTCCGGGAAATGTCAGATATAGAATGTCATGGGCAGAACGTTCCAGGGAATGGTGGTTATAGAATGTCAGGGGCAGAACGTTCCGGGGAATGGTGGTTATAGAATGTCAGGGACAGAACGTTCTGGAGAATGTTGGTTATAGAATATCCGGGACAGAACGTTCCGGGGAATGTCAGTTATAGAATGTCAGGGGCAGAAAGTTCCGGGGAATGTCAATTATAGGATTTTGGGGGCAGAACGTTCCAGGGAACGTCAGTTATAGAATGTCAGGGACAGAATGTTCCAGGGAATGTCAGTTATAGAATGTCAGGGACAGAACGTTCCGGGGAATGTCAGTTATAGAATGTCAGGAAGAGAACGTTCCGCGGAATGTCAGTTATAGAATGTCAGGGACAGAACGTTCCGGGGAATGTCAGTTATAGAATCTTGGGGATAGAATGTTCCGGGGAATATCAGTTATAGAATGTCGGGGGCAGAACTTTTCGGGGAATGTCAGTTATAGAATGTCGGGGACAGAACGTTCCGGGGAATGGTGGTTATAGAATGTCAGGGACAGAACGTTCCGGAGAATGTCAGTGATAGAATGTCAGGGGCAGAAAGTTCCGGGGAATGTCAGTTATAGAATGTCGGGAGCAGAACGTTCCGGGAAATGTCAGATATAGAATGTCATGGGCAGAACGTTCCAGGGAATGGTAGTTATAGAATGTCAGGGGCAGAACGTTCCGGGGAATGGTGGTTATAGAATGTCAGGGACAGAACGTTCCGGAGAATGTTGGTTATAGAATGTCCGGGACAGAACGTTCCGGGGAATGTCAGTTATAGAATGTCAGGGGCAGAAAATTTCGGGGAATGTCAGTTATAGGATTTTGGGGATAGAATGTTCCGGGGAATATCAGTTATAGAATGCCAGGGGCAGAAAGTTTCGGGGCATGTCAGTTATGGATGTCGGGGACAGAACGTTCCAGGGAATGGTGGTTATAGAATGTCAGGAAGAGAACATTCCGCGGAATGTCAGTTATAGAATGTCAGGGACAGAACGTTCCGGGGAATGTCAGTTATAGAATTTTGGGGATAGAATGTTCCGGGGAATATCAGTTATAGAATGTCGGGGGCAGAACGTTTCGGGGAATGTCAGTTATAGAATGTCGGGGACCGAACGTTCCTAGGGAATGGTGGTTATAGAATGTCAGGGACAGAACGTTCCGGGGAATGGTGGTTATAGAATGTCCGGGACAGAACGTTCCGGGGAATGTCAGTTATAGGATGTCAGGGGCAGAAAGTTCCGGGGAATGTCAATTATAGGATTTTGGGGATAGAATGTTCCAGGGAATTTCAGTTATAGAATGTCAGGGGCAGAACGTTTCGGGGAAGGTCAGTTATAGAATGTTGGGGACAAAACGTTCCGGGGAATGGTGGTTATAGAATGTCATGGACAGAACGTTCCGGGGAATGGTGGTTATAGAATGTCTGGGACAGAACGTTCCGGGGAATGTCAGTTATTGAATGTCGGGGACAGAACGTTCCGGGGAATGGTGGTTATAGAATGTCCGGGGCAGAACGTTCCAGGGAACGTCAGTTATACAATGTCGGGGACAGAACTTTCCGGGGAATGTCAGTTACACAACGTTCCAAGAAATGTCTGTTATAGAATGTCGGGGACAGAATGTTCCAGGGAATGTCAGTTATCGAATGTCAGGGACAGAACGTTCCGGGGAATGTCAGTTATAGAATGTCAGGAAGAGAACTTTCCGCGGAATTTCAGTTATAGAATGTCAGGGACAGAACGTTCCGGGGAATGTCAGTTATAGAATGTCGGGGACAGAACGTTCCGGGGAATGTCAGTTATAGAATGTTGGGGATAGAACGTTCTGTGGAATATCAGTTATAGAATGTCGGGGACAGAACGTTCCGGGAAATGTCAGTTATAGGATTTTGGGGGCAGAACGTTCCAGGGAACGTCAGTTATAGAATGTCAGGGACAGAACTTTCCGGGGAATGTCAGTTATGGAATGTCAGGGACAGAACGTTCCGGGGAATGTCAGTGATAGAATGTCAGGGGCAGAAAGTTCCGAGGAATGTCAGTTATAGGATTTTGGGGGCAGAACGTTCTGGGGAACGTCAGTTATAGAATGTCGGTTACAGAACTTTCCGGGGAGTGTGTGTTATGGAAAGTCAGGGACAGAACGTTCCAGGGAATGTCAGTTATAGAATGTCAGGGGCAGAACGTTCCGGGGAATGTCAGTTATAGGATTTTGGGGGCAGAAAGTTCCAGGGAACGTCAGTTATAGAATGTCGGGGACAGAACTTTCTGGGGAATGTCAGTTATGGAATGTCAGGGACAGAACGTTCCGGGGAAAGTCAGTTATAGAATGTCAGGGGCAGAAAGTTCCGCGGAATGTCAGTTATAGGATTTTGGGGGCAGAACATTCTGGGGAACGTCAGTTATAGAATGTCGGTTACAGAACGTTCCAAGAAATGTCTGTTATAGAATGTCGGGGACAGAATGTTATGGGGAATGTCAGTGATAGAATGTCAGGGACAGACCATTCCGGGTAATGTCAGTTATAGAATGTCAGGAAGAGAACGTTCCGCGGAATGTCAGTTATAAAATGTCGGGGACAGAACGTTTCGGGGAATGGCAGTTATAGAATGTTGGGGATAGAATGTTCCGGGGAATGGCAATTATAGAATGTCAGGGACAGAACTTTCCGGGGAAGGTCAGTTATCGAACTCCTTGACCTGTCCATCACCTTTCCCGCCCTATCCACCCCACCAAATGACGTACTGTACCTGGACACACTGTAACATTAATGGGGTGAGAGACGGAGGGTCCAATCACAGGAATGGGAACTAAAGGCATTGCCAGATCAGCTGAAATGGTTAGATATACCACATTCTCAATCTACCTCACAAAACAAGCCCCGACACCATCGACCCAGAGGAGATATCTGTTCACCGTGGAACACTGTGCACACAAGGCCTGTGTACTGCTCAGTACAACCCAGCAATCTGTCCAGATTCATCCATTTCACTGGTCAATCCAATCCAGGCAATCTGTCCAGAGTGAAACGCTGCACAGATAATGTCACAGTACTTATCTTAAAACGCAGACTAGACATCTGTCCAGTTTGGGAAGGTAGGATAGAGACAGAAAAGCTGCAGATGCTGGAGACCAAAGTAGACAGGCAGGAAGCTGGGAGAACACAGCAATCCAGACACCACCAGCAGGTGGAGAAGTCGACATTTCGGGTGTTACCGTTCTGTCAGAGTCCTGAAGAAGGGCTACACCTGAAACATCAACTTCTCCACCTCCTGATGCTGCCTGGATTGCTCTGTTCCTCCAGCAAGTATTCAGCATGGGAAGCAGTGCAGACCATACCCGTGCATTGATCTATAATCCCGGACTAGATATCTGTCCAGCACTGGGAGCTGTGCAGAAAACAGCAGGGCCCTAATGTGTAAACCTGAAACAAATATCCATCCAGCATAAGGAACTACACAAACCACATCATTGTATTATCTATAAACCTCAATCAGATAGTCTTACCAGCACAGGGAACTGTGCAGTTATCAGCCATGAATTAATCTGTAAACCAGGAGCAGTTACCCTCCCAGCATTTAGGACTGTGTACACCACTCCAGTGCATTGATCTGTAAACCAGGAGCATTTACCCTCCCATCATGTAGGACTGTGTACACCACCCCAGTGCATTGATCTGTAAACCAGGAGCAGTTACCCTCCCAGCATGTAAGACTGTGGACACCACCCCAGTGCATTGATCTGTAAACCAGGAGGATTTACCCTCCCAGCATGTAGGACTGTGTACACCACCCCAGTGCATTGATCTGTAATCCTGGAGCAGCTACCCTCCCAGCATGTAGGACTATGTACACCTCCTCAGTGCGTTGATCTGTAAACCAGGAGCAGTTACCCTCCCAGCATGCAGAGCTGTGTACCCCACCCCAGTGCATTGACCTGTAAGCCAGGAGCAGTTACCCACACAGCATGTAGTGCTGTGTACACCATCCCAGTGCATTGCTCAGTAACATTGTGTTAGATCTCTGCCCAGTGTGGGGCAACTTGCAGCCCATGCTGGAAGTGACATGATGTGCAGTTCCCACCCATTTACAGCTACATATCTCCATTGTGCCATGACAAGGGGGTGCTGTGGGTATGAACATCACTGCCCGAGAGAGATGGCAGGGGAATCAGTTTAAATACCACCACATGGGAGGGGTTTGGTGTAAAGACAGAGAGGGGGATACTGAGAGACAGTGTCATGGAAGGATGTGTTCCCAGGTTTCAGAATGCTGAAATGTAAACACATTGATAACATCCTGTAACATGAACCAGTCTTCCCAGGAAAGATGGGAAAAAGGGATATTGGTGTGAGGTCAGATGAAACAACAGCTGCTGCGTGATTTTGAAGTTACGTTTACGTAATTTTAATAAGTGGCTTTTTGAAAGAGTATATTGCTATAGAGTTGGAGTAGGGTAATAAGCAGTTAACAGAAATGGGGTCCCAGAGTTGTGAACATTTGATGTAAAATGTTCACTTTCAGAGTTAAAAAAAATTGATATTTGGGAATTTGGGAGTTCTCTGTCCCTCATATTTTAACAGTTTACAAGGCAAATTGAGCATTTCTTTATGTTTAGTTTAAATTACCAGATGACCTCAATGTTGTGCCCTGACAATTCCCGTGTGTGTATCTGTGTGTCTCTGCGTGGGGCAGGTCTGGCAGTCTCTAAGGTGATTAAAGTGATGCAATGCCACCCTCTGCTGGCCTCCTCACTCCACAGCACAGACATTGGCAGAGGGTGAAAACCAACAGGGATCCATTCAGAGAAGGGGAGGGGAGGGAGAGGGCAGCTGCTCACAGCACCATTCAAACTGATGTCTTATCAATGGACTGATCTAAATGGCCTTTAAACGTTGTAACTGTCCCTGCTTTCACCACTTCCTCTGGAAGTTCATTCCACACACAAGCCAGCTTCTGTCGAACATAATTACCTCTCGTGACTTTTGTAAATCTTTTTTCCTCGCACCTTAAAATATCCCTCAGTTTTGAACCCCCAACTCTTGAGAAAAGACATCAGCGTTTCTGTAACCCTCATTATTTTATAAATCTGTGTAAAGTTACTGCTTAATCTCATATTCTTCAGTGAAAAAAAATCCCAGCCTGTCCAGTCTCTACTTATAGCTCACTTCCTCCTTTCCCAGCAACATGCAGGATAAATTCTTCTCAATCCTCTCCAGCTTAATAATATCAAGGTCAATACTATCAAAATGAAGAGTCCAGGTATTTTCTAAGGGTATGGGGAGTCCAACACTAGAGGATATAGACTTAAGTGGGGGGCACGGTGGCACAGTGGTTAACACTGCTGTCTCACAGCGCCAAAGACCTGGGTTCAATTCCTGCCTCAGGCGACTCTCTGTGTGAAGTTTGCACATTCTCCCCGTGTCCGTTTGGGTTTCCTCCGGGTGCTCCTGTTCCCTCTCACAATCCAAAAAATGTGCAGGTCAGGTGAATTGGCCATGCTAAATGGCCCGTAATGTTAGGTGAAGGGCTAAATGTAGGAGAACGGGTCTGGGTGGGTTACGCTTTGGCGGGTCGGTGTGGACTTGTTGGGCCGAAGGGCCTGTTTCCATACTGTATATAATCTAATCTAATCTAAATTAAAGTGACCTAAGGGGCAGCTTTTTCACCCGGAGGGTGGTGTGCCTATGGAATGAGCAGGCAGGATGACCAGACTGGACACAGTATTCCAGAAGAGTTCTCACCAATGTCCTGTACAGCCACAACATTGATGTCCCAATTCTGATACTCAAAGGCCTGTCCTATGAAGACATGTACGTTAAAAACCTTCTTAATCACACTATCTAAATGAGATGCAAACTTTAAAGAATTAAACCTGACGGCCTAGGGCTCTGTACTGCAGCATTGCCAAAGGCTCTGCTTTTAATTGTATAGGTCCTGCTGTTGTTTGATTTACCAAACCCAATACCTCAAATTAATCCAAACTAAACTCCATCAGCTACCCCTCAGCCCAGTGTGTGATATTACTGCCACCTCACTCTCCCCCTTCAATTTTAAAATGCCATCCCTCTCCAGGATGCCTGCACACTCCGTCTTTGATTTTCACAAAGACCCTGAGCTTGGGATGCCTTGTGTGGTTAGGGGGAGCAGAGGCAGATTGCAGACACAGTCAGTGGGGAGGAGAAGCTGGACAGTAATCAGGGGCCTGGTGTCATTTCATGGTTTTAGGAAGAGGGGAGTCGCACGTGAGAGTTGGGTAAGAGTGTTCGGTGTTTTGGGGTCAGAAATTAACGTCTTCCTTCGTCTCTGGTGTTCAGTAATAAATATCTATTTGAGACCTTTCAGTTGGCAGAGTGTGTCTGCAGGATTTCTTTCCTTAATATTGCAGACTACAGATAATAGCAATTAAAGATGTTCATAGTTAATTTCGATAGCGTAGCAAGTACACTCAATATCCTACAGTTGAAGACAAATATCTTGCATTTATTTAATAATACAAAGTGTTTTTTGTAATTCAGTAATGGTAACCTGATTAAAATAAGTCTCACCAAGCAGAAAGCGGGCACTTAAAATATGACCCAAAATCTGGGTATGGTAGTTGTAGTGGGTAGTGTTCCTGTCTCTGAGCCAGAGGTCTGGATTTGATTACAATTCCTGAATATGTGTGGTCGTGTACCTAGCTCTGGACTAGAAGGTCTGGATTTAATCCTGCCTGTTGCAGAGGTATGTCATAGCATGTCAGAACAGGCTGATGAGCAAACACACAGGAGAATACTGTTGCAGCTTTATGGGTATTGCTGAGTGATGCTAGTATCCCTACCTCCGGGCACAAAGGTCCAGGTGTAAAGCCCACAGAAGTGTCTCATGATACATCTGTACAAACTGATTAAAATGGATTTAGAATTGTGACTTGATGGAGAAGGAAGAGGTGTCAGTATTGAATTTCAGAATTTAGGCCCGGGATGACTGAAAGTACGACTGTTCGTGTTGATTGGAGTCACATCTTGCAGCAATAAAGGTTTATAAAATCAGAACGGTCCTGGATAGGGTGAGTAGTCAGGGTTTTTCCCCAGGTTAGGGACATCCAAAACTAGAGGGCATTGGTTAAAAGTGAGAGGGGAAAGGTTTTGATGAGGCCTAAAGGGCACTTTTTCGCACAGAGGGTGGTGTGTGTATGGAATGAGCTGCCAGAGGAAGTGGTGGAGGCTGGTACAACTACAACATGTAAAAGGCATCTGGATGCTGACAGCCCTGCCGAGCTTTTCCATCAATTTCTGTATTTCTTTAAAAAAATGCATTCAGTTTAACACAGGTATTCTGAATAAATTAAACATTTTTTTTTTGATGACGCAAGGATATATAAACATATCTTCATATTGACCGAGACCATTTTCTGCGAAGCATATGGCTCTGTATATGACAGCAGCAATGATGCATCTACATTGAACAGGGAATGTGATGGAGACATAATTTAGAAATGTACAAGGAGATCTCACATGGTCCAGTTTGGGAGAGGATGACATTCCTGTGTGATTCAGCTCAGAGAGGGAGAAAATGTAATCTGCCCGAGAAGGAATGGCCTATTGCATTCTCTCTCCTTCATTGTCCCTCATCACAGCAATGCGTGCGAGCTAAACAAAAACCTCTGCAATCATCGTTACCATTCTTATTTTTATGGAATCACTGCAGTGTTGAAACAGGCCCTTCGACCCAACAAGTCCATAACAACATTATCAACCCTTTATCTTATATTTACCCCTGACCATTGCACATAACCTAGAAATCCCTGAACACTACGGACAATTTAGCATGACCAATCCACCAAACCTACACCGTTTGTGGTAGGAAACTGGATCACCCATTAGAAGCTCACACAGACAAGGGGAGAATGTGCAAACTCCATACAGACAGTCACCCAAGGCTGGAATCGAACCCAAGTCCCTGGTGCTGTGAGGCAACAGTGCTAACCACCGTGCTACTCTTTGGATGATCCCGAACCAAAATTCACTGGAATCTACTCACTGCCGAAAGCAAAGGGAACTCAGCCAAATCCAAACTCTCCCAGGATGAAATCCCATTGCTAGCAGCTGGTGTGAGTACAATATCTTCAGAAGCAGAATAACGTTTTGGACAATCTCGCAATTTTTCCTTGTCATCAGTTCCAATAATATTTGGACAAAGTTCTTTCAAGTTAAAATTGCAGAGATTGTGTGTGTGTGTGTGTGTGTGTGTGTACGCGCGCGCGCGCGCGCACGTGCGTGTGTGTGTGTGTGTCTGCGTTTTTTAGAAAGGTAAATATTGATTATATAATTGCAATACCCAAACAGTTTGCCATTCATCTTTCCATCATAGTTTGAGTAACATTGCTCTGGATCATAAATGTGTTGTTTTTGTCAGATTAAAGAAACTATCCTGACTTATTCCTAAAACTGACCCTGACCCAGTCTGAGACCGATATCATCGGCCATATCACCGACCTGGTTACATTTAACATTTGTTGTGAGCAGTGCAGGAGTGGGACTAGAGGAAACAGTGACCCACAAAGCCGGGGAACTATCGACCGGTGAGCCTGATGTCAGTGGTGGGTAAGTTGCTGGAGGGGATTCTGAGGGACAGGATTTACATACATTTGGGAAGGCAAGGGCTGTTCGGGGTAGACAAGTAGCTGTCTGCATGGGAAATCATGTCTCACTAATTTGGTTAAGTTTTTTTGAAGAGGTAACAAAGAAGATTGATGAAGGCAGTTTGGTAGACATTGTCTATATGGACCTCAGCAAGATGTTCAGTTAAAGAACAACGTAAAAATAAAATTTACAGCTCAGGAACAGTCCCTTCGCCCTCCAAACCTGATCCGATCCAAATATACTGTCTAAATCTGTCGGTCAATTCCTAAGCATCTGTATCCCTCTGCTCCCCACCTACTCATGGATCTGCCCAGACGCACCTTAAATGAATCTGCCGTGCCTGCCTCTACAACCTCTGCTGGCAACACATTCCAAACGGCCACCATCCCTGTGTGAAGTACTTACCGCGTATATCCCCCTTAAACTTTCCACCTCTCACTTTGAAAGCACAACCTTCCGTTATTGAATCCTTCAACCTGGGAAAAAGCTTGACTCTGTCCACCCTGGCTGTACCTTTCTTGATTTTGCAAATCTCAATCAGGTCCCCCCTCAATCTCCTTTTTTCAAGTGAAAATAAACCTAACCTACTCAGCCTCTCTTCATAGCTAGTATTTCATTCTGATTGGTAGACAGATTAGTAACAGTCAAATGGGATACAGAAGAAGCTAGTAACAATTGGCTTGAAGGAAGAGGGATATTTTTCAGCCTGGAGGCTTGTGAGCAGCAGTGTGCTTCAAGAATCAGTACTGAGTTCACTGTATTTCATCATTTATGTAAAGGATTTAGATGTGAATATGGGGGCAATAGTTAGTAAGTATACAGATGACATCAGAAAGGTGATGTAGTAGATTATCTCTGAGTACAACAAAACCGCAATTAGATGGGACAAAGAGGCAAGGAGTAACAGATGAAGTTTAATTTAGATAAAGATGAGGTCTTGCATTTTGGGAAGGCAAATCAGGGCAGACATTATACATTTCATGGTCAGGTCCTGAGGCATGTTGTGAAACAAAGGGGCAGAGGGCTGCAGATACATTGTTCCTTGAAAGTGGAGTCGCAGGTTGACAGAGCGGTGCAGAACACATTTGGCACATTTGCCTTAATCAGTCAGAGCATTGAGTATAGGAGATGTGGTGACATGTTGCATCTATAAAGGACGTTGGTGAGGCCACTTTAAGAATATTGCGTACAATTCGGTTTTCTGCAGAAATGACTTACACAGATATGTAAGCTTTATGGAGAAGTTGATTTCCCCCTGGAGTGTCAGAGGCTGAAGGGTGACATTATAGAGGTTTATGCAACCATCAGGGGCATGGATATTCTGAACAGCCACGTTCTGCTCTCCAGGATAGGGGAATCCAGAACAAGAGGGCATAGGCTGAAGACGGGAAGGCGAATGGTTTAGAAGGGACCTGAAAATAAATGTTTCACACAGAGAGTGGTGTGTGTACAGAAAGTGCTGTCAGAGGAAGTGGTGAAGGCAGTTACAATTGCACATTTAAAAAATATCAGAAAGAGGAGGGATATTTACCAAATGCTGGAAAATGGGACTGGATCAGATTTGATGTCTGATCGGAGTGTAGGGGGTGGTGTAATTTTTAAATCATTAACTGCTGTAGTAAGCACATAGTAAGTACAAAGCCACCATTTTAGTCTTCTCTACCCTGTAGTAAGCACGAGCAGACACTCCCCCAGATATTCATGAATGGAACAATGGAAACAGCTTTCCTCGTGGCTGAGGGACCGCCCACAACCACGGCTGTACGTCATCATCCATATAAGGGAGAAGCGGGGAACTCGAACACTGATTGGCTGGGTGAATAACCAAATAATCTCATCCATCAGGAGGACAGTGGGGAACTTTAACACTCATTGGCTGAGACAGTAGAAGGCCCCGCCCACTCCTACATGTATATAACGTGCGGGGATTACAATCTGTGTGTGTGCCTCGTGGGAAGCCATTGAGGTAACACCCGGTTCTGCAGAATTGAATAAATAGTTTTGGACCAACTCCTCCGTGTCTTTGTTCTTGGGAAGGGAAGCAGAGTGCCTGATGGGGGGTCGCAGAGTCCCCTATCTTGCACAATTGGGGGCTCTTCCGGGATGCAATAATTATTGCCGGGGCTCTCTTCGGCTCGTGGATCAAGTCTGATACAGAAAGACGCGTCTGGTATATATTTATACTGCTCACTGGATCGGCTTGGTCCGTCAGCCGTCGGCCAAGAGAGTGACCCGGCTCATTAAAATAATTTTGAATCCTGGAAAAGGAACACACGGACGAGTGTTGGGACGACCGGTTAGTGACTATACACGGGGGTACACACATTTAAAAAGGCCAGACAACTCCGTGCACGGATCAAGGTAAGAGATTTTTTTTGTTCTTCCTTGTTGGCCGCGTGGTTTTGACGGTCATCTGTGAAAACGCTTTAGGCGTTTAAGACCAGGACCGAAGATAAACCACGGGAAATTGTGGTTTTGACGGTTATCTGTGAAAATGCTTAAGGCGTTTAAGACCAGGACCGAAGATAGACCATGGGAAATTGTGGTTTTGACGGTTATCTGTGAAAATGCTTTAGGCGTTTAAGACCAGGACCGAAGATAGACCATGGGAAATCAGACTTCTAGGTCCACTAAGGACAAGTCAGGGAGGACTGTAAATGGAAAAGAAATACCCCCCGATAGTCCACTAGGTCGGAAATTGAGTTTATGGACGGAAAGCAGTAGGACAAAGGACTTAAAGAAAGAGACCATGATAAAATATTGTTGTTTTATATGGACCAAAGAACCTATCCACGCCCCCTCGGTAGTTTGGCCCGAGTATGGGTCTGATGAAGACTGGGTGTGTCAACTCCTAAATATATATATGTTAACAGAAAACAACCGTTTGACCCAGAAGAGAGCAAATACGCCGCCGCCTGGTTGGCGAGTGACTGCGGGGACCCCACGAGTCTCTATCCTCTGATTCCCCAAACAGACCCGAGAAAGCCCCAGAAGTCTTGGGACGTCCTCACCGACGGTTTGCCCCCTTCTGCCCCGCCCCCGTATGTACAACCCGCGCACGGCCAGGCGTCCAGCGCGGACCTCCCTCCTGCGTCGGATAATCCCGGTTCCCGGCAGGTCATGCTCAGTGAGGGAGAGCCTGCTGGGGGGGACACAGGAAGGGAAGAAGAGCCCACCCCAGGCATTAGGAGATCAGCCCGAATTGAGATGCGGAGAGATCAAGAAGAGAGATTGGGTGCTGAGAGGGTTAACAATGTTGAACAGATGAACCCTTTACGAGAGGTGCCGTTTGGGAACGAACGGACCGGATTCGTAGTACAACCTTTAAATTCTGGGGATATCCGACAACTCCGTAATGAACTACCCCGTCTACTGGACGACCCTGTCAGTGTGGGAACACAATTAGATCAATTTCTGGGGCCCAGTATATACACATGGGCCGAATTGCAGGCCATGATGAGAATACTATTTAATTACGATGAAATTGTCATGATCCGGAATAGTGCAATGGCCATTTGGGATAGGGAGCATCAGGACGGCCCTCAGCGTGGAGAGCAGAAGTACCCCTTAGAGGACCCCCGGTGGGATCATAATGACGAGGGGGGACGGGCTAATATGACAGACCTCAGAAACCTTATAATCAGGGGAATCAAAACCTGCGTGCCTAAACAGCGGAATTTAGCGAAAGCATTCGAAGTTGGACAGAAAAAGGATGAATCCCCGAGTGAGTTTTTAGACCGTTTGCGGGAGTCCATGCGAAAGTATTCAGGTTTAGACCCCGATGGGGAAATAGGCAAGGGCATGCTTAAGGTGCACTTTGTGACTAAGTCATGGCCTGACATTCAGAAGAAATTACAGAAAGTGGAGGATTGGGCTGAAAAAGATGTTGCAGAATTATTACGGGAAGCTTGTAAATCCACCGGAATGGGGGAAGAAGGTTATGGGATGGAAAGAGGAAGGTCGAGGGAAAGTTGGAGAGGGAGAGGAGCGAGACGGGGCAGAAGTGGGAGAGGAGGATCTTATGGAATCGAACGGCCTCAGGCGGCCGGATGTTACCATTGCGGGAAACTGGGACACTTCAAGAGGGATTGTCCCGATTTTAAAAGGGAGCGAGAAGGGATGTATGAAATGGAGCGCGAACAAATGGATTAGGGAAGTCAGGGGAGGATCGGAACACGGGCCTACCAAGAACCCCTGGTAAATTTACGGGTGGGCCCATTTAGACAAGATGTTACTTTCTTAGTTGACACAGGCGCCGGCAGGTCCTCAATCCTCCTCCATCCTAGGGGGGTTGGCTTCCAGGCTAAAACATGAAACATTTCAGGAGTAAAGGGTGGGGTTTTCAGTGCAAGAATATTTGAACCACAACCCTTGCGGCTGGAGGAGGAGGAGCTCTAAGTGGAACTCCTTCACCTCCCGCACCTTCCCTATGGGTTGTTGGGACGGGATTTAATAGTCCGTTTCGGACTACGAATAGAAGTGGGAGAAGAGGAAGAATTAGCCATTACCATGTCATACCTTAGTGAGTCCCGATTGACAGAGATAGACCCTAGGGTTTTGGTCGCCAAAGGGAACCGGGGGGGGGGGGGGGCTCGCAATTCGACCTGTGGAGGTAAAATTAAAGCCCCAGAGCCCCGACGTCAGAGTGCACCAATACCCCATCTCTTGGGAAGGGAGGCAGGGCCTGAAGACAGTTACCAAATGCCTACCCCTCGCCCTGTTGCAAATTCGCACCCAGCCAAGTCGGGATTTGGGCGTCTCCCCTTACGAAATGCTGTTTGGCCTCCCGTTCCATGGGCCGAAGGGAGAACCTCCCTTATTCGAGTCTCGGGACATGTTTGTGCAAAAATATGTGGTGGCTCTGGGGTCTGCTCTATCTCGTTTACGCCAACAGGGACTTTTGGCACAGACGCCGCCCCTCGAGTATGCGGCGCACACCGTCAAGCCGGGTCAGTGGGTCCTGATTAAAAGCTGGAAGCACCCTCGAACCAACTTGGGACGGTCCCTTCCTAGTACTTTTGACGACCGAAATGGCTGTCCGCACGGCCGAAAAGGGCTGGACACATTATACTCGGATCAAGGGACCGGTGCCACAACCGACGGAGGACAAACAAACCTCTCTGACAGAGGCATCTAAGGAACAGAGACCCTGAGAACAGACTAATTGGACTTTGGCGAGTTTAAAGGACTGTGTCCTCCGGCCGGACACGAGTGTTGCAACAAAATGCAGTCAATCGTATTGTTAACTTGCTTTGCCATTATCCTTCGGCTGGGTCATAGTGTGCGTGTTACCCAATTCGGCCTCTGGAAAAAAACAGGCAGAGGACCGTCGGTGGCTCTCCATCTCCGTTCCCGCCAACAAGCCAACACAGACACTTAGTTTAGACCTATGTGGGTTGGTGCCCTGTGCGACTAAAAGTGAACTGAATCAGACTAAGCGTAACCTAGAGAGAGAAAGGGAATTCCAGGGTCAGACGTTAGTATTACAGTTGCATGGCAAAGAAGGCATCAATAGGCCTCTGGCCCCCGGGGTCCAGGCTATGGTGTCAATTGTCCGTGATCCCATCACCCCTGGGCGGAATTGTGAGCAGAACCAGTGCAATCCACTCTATCTGACCATAAAGACCTTGGGGAACAACGGGACGAGCCTTAATGGAACGATCCTGGGTATTAGGGTTGGGGGCCAGGCAGGACAGAAGGGGTTGCAGCTGTGCTGCACAACCATCACGGTCATTGAAGCTGGGTCTGGGGCCTCATCCACCCCCGATGAGCAGGAAAAGGTTAGGATAATTGAGGTGATGGACTTGGAAAGGACCTTTGAAATAGAAACGGGATACGGGGAGGCGAATGCCTGGATGGAATGGGTCAAATATACGGTAAGGAGCATGAAAAAGAGTGATTGCTACGCGTGCACGGGTGCCCGTCCTAACCCTCAGGTGGTCCCATTCCCGCTGGGATGGGAGAAACATCCACAAGCCTTGGACTGCATGGTAAGGCTGTACCAGGACCGAGAGGCCTGGAACGACCCCACTTGTCGACCCTTAAGTTTGAAGTTTCCTCCCGTCAGGTCCGACCTCCGTCGTTCACAGGGGTAACGGGTACGCACCAAGCCTGCGTCTCTCGGACGGCACCGCAATGGGACAATGATGTGGGGACATTTGACAATTGCAGCGGATCAATTCGGCTGGTCAACTAAACTACCGGGGGCAGGAATTACTCCCACATTCATGTGCCTAGGGCAGACCTCTGGTGGTACTGTGGTGGGAGGATTCTGCGACCGACCCTGCCCCAAAAATGGGCGGGCACTTGTGCAATCGTTCAATTGGCCATCCCATTCACCGTGGCATTCGAAAAACAAGAGCAACCCCGTTCCAGTAGAAGAACTAAGGGCTTTGGAGACCTCTTTTGATGATAACATATATTTAGATGCCATAGGGGTCCCCAGGGGTGTTCCTGATGAATACAAGGCTAGGAACCAGATAGCGGCGGGTTTTGAGTCGTCACTGTTCTGGTGGGTTACCATCAATAAGAACGTGGATTGGATTAATTATATTTACTACAATCAGCAGAGGTTCATTAATTATACTCGGGATGCAGTGAAGGGACTAGCAGAATGGCGTGGGAAAATAGGTTGGCCCTGGACATGATGTTGGCAGAGAAGGGGGGTGTTTGTGTCATGATAGGCACTCAGTGCTGCACTTTCATCCCCAACAACACAGCCCCTGATGGGTCCATCACCCGCGCCCTGGATGGGCTCACCACATTGGCGGATGAACTCGCCGAAAACTCGGGCATTGATTCTGGCCTCACGGGTTGGTTGGAAGCTTGGTTCGGTAAATGGAAGGGGGTGGTCGTTTCCTTTCTCGTCTCATGTATAGTGGTGGCAGGGGTACTAACTGCCCTCGGGTGTTGCATCATTCCCTGCGCCAGGGGGTTAACTCAGCGACTGATTGAAACCGCCCTTACTAAGAGGGATGTTCCCTATGGGCAGGTTGAAAGGATGAACCTCGAGATAGAACAGTCTGAATCCCTCTTGGGCGGGGGTAGCATTAGAGACGGGCAGCTTGATAAACAAGCTCGGGAGCTATTGCACGCCCTGGAGAAGAAACTCCCAGTTTAAAAATTACAAACCGTAAGAAAAGACACGGGGGATTTGTAGGGGGTGGTGTAATTTTGAAATCATTAACTGCTGTAGTAAGCACATAGTAAGTACAAAGCCACCATTTTAGTCTTCTCTACCCTGTAGTAAGCACGAGCAGACACTCCCCCAGATTTTCATGAATGGAACAATGGAAACAGCTTTCCTCGTGGCTGAGGGACCGCCCACAACCACGGCTGTACGTCATCATCCATATAAGGGAGAAGCGGGGAACTCGAACACTGATTGGCTGGGTGAATAACCAAATAATCTCATCCATCAGGAGGACAGTGGGGAACTTTAACACTCATTGGCTGAGACAGTAGAAGGCCCCGCCCACTCCTACATGTATATAACGTGCGGGGATTACAATCTGTGTGTGTGCCTCGTGGGAAGCCATTGAGGTAACACCCGGTTCTGCAGAATTGAATAAATAGTTTTGGACGAACTCCTCCGTGTCTTTGTTCTTGGGAAGGGAAGCAGAGTGCCTGATGGGGGGTCGCAGAGTCCCCTATCCTGCACAGGAGTCAACAGATTGGACTAATGGGTCTGTTTCCGTTCTGCATGACTCTCTGATTCTATAAGAGGGATGATGAAAAATTCTGTAAGGTCCTTTCAAGTCGTACTTCTCTTCTGTGGAAGTTTATCGTGCCTCTATGTTTACATTGATTGAAATCTGCGTTAGTTAAATATTTGACAAAGAAGTGAATCATGCATAATGGGATGCAGAGAGGAAAGTGGGGCTGAGGCCCCAACCTGATCAGCCACAATCTTACTACCTGGTCGAGAAGGCTCAAAGTATCTAATGACCCACTCCTGCTCCTCAGTCCCATGTTTCTGTGTTCCATTCAGCCCCCCAAACTTTATAGACAGGAACATTTGGAGGCCAATTACTCCTATAAACTGGTGCACAGAAACAGAGGAGACCATTCAGCCTCTCAAGACTGTCACATACGCTTTGAGGTGATTTGCGAAATGTAATTGGAAAATCCAGGCTGGGTATGAAAGAGGCCCCTCATCTCTCTTTAGAAAGCTTCCCCTGTCTGCAGCTTGTGCTTCATTTGTTGGTCGTGTTGTAGACCGAGATTCACTGTGAATACAGCTCACATACCTCACCCAGAGATGGCTCACAAAATCATTTGGTCTCCCTGACTGCAACATGCAATACCAGAATATTCATAAAAATAACACCCACTAACTTTCCAATAACAGAATGTGAGAACATCAGAAACAGGGGCATGTCGTTCACTCCCCAAGCCTGCCTTTCCCTTCACTAAGATCATGGCTGATCTGCTCTTGGCCTCAAATCCTCTTTCATACTCAATTCCTCATAGCCCTCAACTCTCTGACAGGTAAATATCCATCTATTTCCTCTTCAAATGCTTTCAGTCATCTAGCTCCCCGAACACTCTTGAGAAGAGAAATCCTGATATTCAATACCACCCGTTTGAAGAAAACACTTGCTGCTCCTATACCATGTCCTATTGATGTGAACAAAAGAGGTTGACACAAGGGTTCAGACAAAAATGACTGGCCCTGTTATCAAAGCAATGGTTGACTTCTGTTGACATCAAGGAGCTGGACCTAATGGGAATCAGAGTAAAATCTCCATTGTTTGGTGTCAAATTTGGCACAAAGGAAGATGTTCATCATCTTAGTCCTGGGTCACGTCTGTGGGAGATCCTCAGAGTAGCTTCCTCTTCACAAACATTTTCAGCTGCTTCATCAATGTCTCCCCACCCCCACCCTCCCCACCATAAGACCAGAAGTGCGGATGTTCTTTGAAGATTCCACAATGTTCAGAATGTTTTGTCCCCCCGTCAGCTCCTGAGCTGGTCTGTGACCATGTGCAGCAAGACCCAGACTCCATTGAGACTTGTGCTCTTAAAGTGTATGTAGCATTCATGTAACAGCACTGCCTGACACTGCGCATTGCCACAGTAAGATAAGAGTTTATTCAGCACCTAATGCTGGTTTCACAGGAATATGAGGAAGCCATTCAGCCCATTGTCACTATTGGAGAAGAAGAGGGACAACCCATTCAGTGCCTCCTGCCTATTACTCAGGAAGAGAAGGAGTCTCGTGTGATGGACCACACCAGAGCCCCTCAAAAATATTTAAAGGCGCTAACCTAGACTCTCATGTTTTTTTTAATTTTAAAGCAAATGTAAAGTGTCTGTTCCAGATGCAATGTGACTATTCAAACTCCCCTGTGTGAAGCAAAACACTATCTATTTAAACACAAAAGAGAAAATGAAACCAAAGAAAGAGGAATTTAGAATAACGTAATTCTATTGGACAGCTTAACAGAAGAATAGAATTAGGATCTATTACTAATGAACTATTCCAACATAGGAAATTCCCATAAACACAGCCCTTGGCAAAAAGGAAAATTCAGACACAGAAGGTCACAAATATTTCTCCATTCCAGGAATTAAAAGCAGCATCAAGAGAAAATTCAGAGAGAGTAGCAACCAGGAGACATTCACTGACGCTTCCAACTCTTGGAGACCCTATAATTTTTGATGTTACTGAGAAACCAAAATCCAGAGATCCTAATCTGTGAGAGCTGGCCACACCCATTCAGGTTGTATTAAAATTAACCTAAGGACTCCCTCGCTGTTTACTCAAGTGGTCTGAACTAGCTAACTTTGTAACAATCTCTCTTTTAAAATAAACCAGGACAAAATAACCTCTTAAAGCTGCAGCATTGTCACACTGATCAGTACATTGAGCTGTCAAACAGGAACCGGGGGAACCCAGTCAGGCCCTTGGCCCTATCCAATTGGACGAGGAAGAAGCCAGTCAGCCCCTTGAGTCACTGAGACAGGAACAGTAGGAGGCCATTCCCACCTCAATGCATTTACACGGGGGCAGAATGAGGTAATTTATGCTGATTCCTGATGATTTGTTTATGCCCAAAACGTCGATTCTCCTGCTTCAAGGATATTTCCTGACCTGCTGTGCTTTTCCTGCAATCGACTCTCTTCTCTGATCTCCAGCATCGGCAGTCTTAAGTGTCTCCTAAATGATGCTCTAACATGATGAACAAGTAGAGCAGAGGCTGCACAGACAGACTGCTCCACGTTGTTCCTCCTGGGTCCCTTGCTCATTATACACATGTGGGATTTTAACGTGGTTTTCTTGCGGTGAGGAGGGAAACCATATATCTTGTGTGAAGTCTCAAGAAGACATATTTCATCTCCGAGAAGACAGCCTGGTGTTCTCTATGTAGGGCGGAAGCTGGTGGGAATGGCTACCTGTTTCAAATGGAAGGTATTGTGGCCGCTGTTGGGATTGAGAACAACATGACGTTGACTACGGGTTCACACGCCGATTGCACAATAACGTGGAGAGAGTTACTTTAGGCATATAAACTATTAGGAAAGCCACGTTAGACTGATGAATGGACACTCTAAGTTCAAATAATGGTGATCTTGTTCCTGTTGATCTTGTCTAGTGCACGTCCTGTTCAGTGCATCCTGTATGCCTTCCTCTGTCCAAGCCTATTTCCACCCTATGATCTTCCTGGCCATGCTTACAATGATCGGCCTCCACTGCTCATAAATAAAGTATTTCCCTCTACTGAGGTACACGTGACAATAAATCAAACCAATCAATCCTGGTTAAAGTATGGAATTTCTCACCCTATCAATGTCTGTTTTGGACATAAGTGATCGCAGCCACTCCTCGTGTTTCAGCATCACAATTTCTTCGTCTCTCACAGCTCTACAGATTAAAGACTCAGCTTATTCAGGGGTGTAGTGGGCAGAGAGTCCTTGGAATTCAGGTACACGGATCCCTGAGAGTGGAGTCACAGGTAGACAGGGCAGTGAAGAAGGCTTTTGGCACACTGGCCTCCGTTAGGCAGGACATTGGGAATTTATGTTGCCGCTACCCAAGACTTTGGTAAGGCTGCACTTGGAGTATTGTGTTCAGTTTTGTCACCTTGTTGTAGGGAGGATGTAATGAAATTAGAAAGAGCGCAGAAGAAATTTACAAGGCCGTTGCCAGGACCCAATGGTTTGAATTGCAGGGAGAGGTTGGACAAGCTCGGATCTTTTCTTTAGTGTATAGGAGACTGAGGGAGTCCTAATAGAGATGTACAAGATCATGAGGGATATGGATAGGGTGAATGTCCTCAGTCTTTTCCAAAGTTTAGAGAATCGAGGATGAGAGGGGGTCAGTTAAACGTTAAAAGGGCAGGAATAAAAGGGAACCTGAGGGACCACTTATTTACATAAATGGCTGGTACTTGGATGAGCTGCCAGCAGATGTGATTGAAGGGGGTACATTAACAACATTTCAAAAGCATTTGGATAAATATGTGGATAGGAAAGGACAAGAAGGATATGGGCCAACTGCGGGGAAATGGGGTTAGCGTGGATAGACATTTACAAGGTGGAGTCGACCCTCTCTGTTAATTAAAACCAAACACCCAGAAACGTTCGCCTCACCTCATAACCTATTAAAATATGAGTGACACAGATCTCCTACATTCCACTATTTAAACAGAAAATATCAAGTTTGTTTCTTAACTTTAATAGTGAACACTAAACAACAACTATTCATAAATCCAAGCCCGTCTTGTCTTAGCTACTTACTATCTGACTCCAACTCTGCAAACAATATGCTGTTCCAATAACCCAGATATTAAACGTTACAATCTCAAGACCATACAGTCTCTATCTTCCCCGCTGTGTTCAGTCTTCCAGCTGCTGATCTGGGCGATCTGTTATTCTGTATATAACCCACCCTGAACCTCTCGATTAGATTCCAGTCTGTAACTCAATCCGGGCTATCTGTTATTCTGTATATAAACTACCCTGAACTCCTTGATTATATTCCAGGCTGCAACACACTCCGGAATATCTGTTGTTATGTATATTAACCTCCCTGATTCCCTCGATTATATTCCAGTCTGTAACTGACTCTGGGGTATCTGTTATTCTGTATATAAACCACCCTGAACCCCTCGATTAGATACCAGGCTGTAACTCAACCCGGACTATCTGTTATTCTGTATACTAAGCTCCCTGAACCCCTCGATTACATTGCAGTCTATAACTCACTCTGGGGTATCTGTTATTCTGTATAAAAAGTACCCTGAACACCTCGAATCAATTCCAAGCTGTAACTTCCTGTCATGGTTGAAAGGGAAGGCTGGTAGTTATAGGGAATGCTAGCTGACTAAAGAAATTGAGGGTTTGGTTCAGAAAAGGAAGGAAGCATATGTCAGGTATAGACAGGTTAGATCAAATGAATCCTTAGAAGAGTATAAAGGAAGTTGGAGTACACTTAAGTGGGAAATCGGGAAGGCAAAACGCGGACATGAGATAGCTTTGGCAATTAGAATTAAGGAGAATCCAAAGTGCTTTTACAAATATATTTAGGACAAAGGGTAACTAGGGAGAGAATACGGCCCCTCAAATATCAGTAAGGCGGCCTTTGTGTGGAACCACAGAAAATGGGGGAGATATTAAATGAATATTTTGCATCAGTATTTACTGTGGAAAAGGATATGGAAGATATAGACTGTAGGGAAATCGATGGTGACATTTTGCAAAATGTCCAGATATACAGAGGAGGAAGTGTTGGATGTCTTGAAATGGTTAGAGGTGGATAAATCCACAGGACCTGATCAGGTGGACCCGAGAACTCTGTGGGAAGCGAGAGAAGTGATTGCTGGGCCTCTTGCTGAGCTATTTGTATCATCGATAGTCTCAGGTGAGATGCCGGAAGACTGGAGGTTGGCAAACGTGGTGCCACCATTTAAGAAGGGCGGTAAAGTTAAGCCAGGTGAGCCTGACCTCGGCGGTGGACATGTTGGTGGAGGGAATCCTGAGGGACAGGATGTACATGTATTTGGAATGGCAATGACTGATCGGGATAGTCAACATGGCTTTGTGAGTGGGACATCATGTCTCACAAACTTGATTGAGTTTTTTGAAGAAGTAACACAGAAGATTGATGAGGGCAGAGCAGTAGATGTGATCCATATGAACTTCAGGAAGGCGTTCGACAAGATTCCACATGGGAGACTGATTAGCAAGGTTAGATCTCATGGAATACAGGGAGAGTAGCCATTTGGATACAGAACTAGCTCAAAGGTAGAAGACGGAGGGTGGTGGTGGAGAGTTGTTTTTGAGACTGGAGGCCTGTGACCAGTGGACTGCCACAAGGATCAGTGTTGGGCCCTCTACCTTTTGTCATTTATATAAATGGTTTGGATGCGAGCATAAGAGGTACAGTTAGTAAGTTTGCAGATGACACCAAAATTGCAGGTGTAGTGGACAGCGAAGAGGGTTTCCTCAAATTACAACAGGAGAGAGACTAGATGGGCCAATGAACTGAGAAGTGGCAGAGGGAGTTTAAATCAGATAAATGCAAGGTGTTGCATTTTGGGAAAGCAAATCTTTGCAGGACTTCTACAATTAATGGTAAGGTCCTCGGGTGTGTTGCTGAACAAAGAGATCTTGGAGTACAGGTTCATAGTTCCTTGAAAGTGAAGTCGCAGGTAGATCGGATAGCGAAGAAGGCTTTTGGTATGCTTTCCTTTATTGGTCAGAGTACCGAGTACAGGAGTTGGGAGGTCATCTTGTGGCTGTACAGGACAATGGTTAGGTCACTCTTGGAATATTGCGTGCAATTCTGGTCCCCTTCCTTTCGAAAAGATGTTGTGAAATTTGAAAGGGTTCAGAAAATATTTACAAGGATGTTGCCAGGGTTGGAGAATTTGAGCTACACGGAGAGGCTGAACAGGCTGGGTCTGTTTTCCCTGGAGTGTCGGTGGCTGAGGGGTGACCTTATCGAGGTTTGCCCTGGGGTCAGGGATTCCAGAACTAGAGGGCATAGGTTTAGTTTGAGAGTGGAAAGACATGAAAGAGACCTAAGGGGCAACTTTTTCACGCAGAAGGTGGTACGTGTATGGAGTGAGCTGCCAGAGGGAGTGGTGAAGGCTGGTACAATTGCAACGTTTAAGAGGAATTTCGATGAGCATATGAATAGGAAGGGTTTGGAGAGACATGGGCCAGGTGCTGGCAGGTGGAACTAGATTGGGTTGGGATATTTGGTCGGCATGGACAGGTTGGACCGAAGGGTGTGTTTCCATGCTGTACATCTCTATGATTCTATGGCTCTATAACTCACTCCGGGCTACCTGTTATTCTGCATAGAAACCACCCTGAAACTCTCGATTAGATTCCAGTCTGTAACTAACTCTGGGGTATCTGTTATTGTACTCATAATCGTCCTGAATCCCCTTGATAAAATTCCAATCTGTAACTGACTTCCATTTTTAAGGGACTCTGTACATTAGACACCTCAATCTTTTGATTAGATTCCAGTCTGTATCACACTCCTGGGTATCTGTTAGTCTGTATATTAACCATCCAATCCAAACCCTGTTAAAATTGTCCACAGTGTTCAGGGATGTGTATGGTAAATGTGGGGAAATGGCTATGGATGGGTTATTCTTCTGAGGGTCACTGTGGTCTTGTTGGCCTGAAGGGCTTGTTTCCCCAATGTCGGGATTATATGAATCACCTAGAACCCTCTCGTTTAGATTCCAACGTGTAACTCACTTCCATGTATGTGTGACTGGCATGTTTCAAAAACACCCCAAAACCTTCAATTCTCTTCCACTTCGATAAACACGAGGTGCTGCATTTTGGGAAAGCAAAATTGAGCAGGATTTATACACTTAATGGTCAGCTCCGAGGCAGATTTGCTGAACAAAGAGACTTTGAAGTGCAGGTTTGTAGCTCCGTGAGAGTAGAGGGGCAGGTGGATAAGATAATGAAGGCAGCGTTTGGTATGCTTTCCTTTATTGGTCAGAGTTTTGAGTATAGGCATTGAGAGGTTATGTTGTGGCTGGACTGGACATAGGTTAGGCCACTGTTGGAATATGGCGTGTAATTCTGGTCTCCTTCCTATCGGAAGGATGTTGTGAAACTTGAAAGGGTTCAGAAAAGATTTACAAGGAGGTTGCCAGTGTTAGAGGATTTGAGCTACTGGGAGAGATTGAATAGGCTGGGGTTGTTTTCCCTGGAGAATCAGATGCTGAGGGGAAACCTTATCAAGGTTTATAAAATCATGACGGGCATGGATAGGATAAATAGACAAAGTCTTTTCCTTGGGGTGGGGTGTCCAGAACTAGAGGGCATAGGTTTAATGTGAAAGGGGAAAGATATGAAAGAGATCTAAGGGGAAACCTGTTCACTCAGAGGGTGGTCCATGAATGGAATGAACTGTCAGAGGAAGTGGTGGAGGCTGGTATAATTGCAACATTTAAAATACAGATCGATTGGGTATATGAATGGGAAGGTTTGAAGGGAGATGGGCCAAGTGCTTGAAAAAGAGACTGGAGTAGGTTAGGATATCTGGTCAGCATGGTCGGATTGGACCAAAGGGTCTGTTTCCCTGCTGTACATCTCTATGAGTGTATGACTCCGAGATTTTGTGACTCACTCCTTGTTATCTGTTATTCTGTATGTAAACCATCTCAAACCTCTCGATTAGATTCCAGTCTGTCCCTCACTCCTGGGTATCTCATATGCTGTATGTAAATCCTAAACCCCTCAATTAGATTCCAGTCTGGAATTCACTCCTGGGTTATCTGTTATTGGATCTGTTTAGTGATCCTTGTTGAATGTTAGACTGAAGACAAGACAAACTAAATGGTCAAATGTTACATTGGGAGCAGGAACACAGAAAGCTGCTGTTTCATTTCTGTCCTGTTACATATCTCCAAGTTTCAGATTGGGGCTGAATTTCTGTCACAATGGGGAAAGTCTCAAAAGCTGTTTACTGTCCTGCATAAATGCATCGTCATAACATGAATTCCCTTGCAAGATAGGAAATTGAGAAGCTCCTGGAAGGTGTCTGTATCTCTGTGTCTGTATCTCTGTGTGTCTGTGTATGTCTGTTTGTATGTGATTCTGTCTGCGTGTTCAATGTTTCATATATTTTCAAACTGTATTGATGTTGCCAGTCTCTCTTGCTTTTCCTTATTTATAAACTCAATGTCATCGTTTTGCTGATATAAAATGGTGGCTGAGGACAAATCTAAAATGTCTGCCTGACTGATTTGTGTCAGGAATAATTTCAGCAAGGGCGAGGGGGCAATGTGTCAAAAGCCATTTCCATTCATTGATGCTAGCAGAGATAGGAAATGGAGACAGCTCTTTGAAGGTGATTAAAATGCAAATCCCAGAACCTGTTTACAGTGAATGCGGAGAGACAATGTGACATTCCAGTAAAGTCTGCCTTACTTTCCGAGCTCCTACTATATGAGAGAAACGTAATATCCAAAACCTGATAGCGCTCAGCCACTGAATTGTAGATTTGCAGCGTTTGATCAGAATCCTGTCTGGTTAGGCCTCATCCCATATTGAAGGGTTTCTCAAATTCCACACTGACCTTCTGTGGGTTCAAATTGTGTGTTGTCTACAAATAAAAAAAATAATGCACCTGCAATTAAACATTACTCTTTCTGGAACTTTGTGTGTCTGTTGGTTTAAGTATCTTTCAACAGGATTGAAGATAAATGACACAGTTACAGATAGGCAGCACTGTAACCAGAATGGCAGTGCAGTATAAAAGGTATATTAGTATCTTCAGTGAAAGGGGAAAACAGGGGAGGATAGTCCTCAAACTAGAAAAGTTGGAAGTCAGTAAAGTTGTGTAGTTTGTGACTGCATTATGTTTATGCGAGTCAAGATTTGAAACCACTTGGCCAATAGTACACTTTGTGACTCACTTCCAGTTACACGTTATTACGCGTAAAAAGGTTAACATATCCCTCGATTAGATTCCAGGCTGTAACTCACTCCAGGGCAACTGTTATTCTGTACTTAAGCCACCCTGAAACCCTCGATTAGATTCCAGACTGTAACTCACTCCGGACTATCTGTTGTACTGTATATAAACGACCCTGAACTCCTCGATTACATTCCAGTCTGTAACTCATTCCGGGCTATCTGTTATTCTGTATATAAACGACCCTGAACCCCTCGATTAGATTCCAGGCTGTAACTCTCTCCGGCCTTTCTGTTACTCTGTATATAAACCACCATTAACCCCTCGATTCGATTCCAGGCTGTAACTCACTCCGGGCTATCTGTTATTCTGTATCTAAAATTCCCTGAACTCGTCGATTAGATTTCAGGCTGTAACTCACTCTGGGCTATCTGTTATTCTGTATACAGAACACCCTGAACCCTGTTATTAGATTCCAGGCTATAACTAACTCCGGGGTATCTGTTATTCGTATATAAACCACCCTGAACTCCTTGATTAGATTCCAGATTGTAACTCAATCCGGGGTATCTCGTATTCTGTATATTAACCACCCGAACCCCTCGATTAGATTCCAGTCTGTAACTCACTCCGGGCTATCTGTTGTTTTGTATATTAACCACTCTGAACCCATTGATTTGATTTCATTTCCTGAAATGTTAAGCTCATGTTCCCAACACAATCTAATATCAATAATGATCAATCTATGAGGAGAAAGTGAGGACTGCAGATGCTGGAGAACAGAGCTGAAAATGTGTTGCTGGAAAAGCGCAGCAGGTCAGGCAGCATCCAAGAAGCAGTAGAATCGACGTTTCGGGCATGAGCCCTTCTTCAGGAATGAGGCAAGTGTGCCCAGCAGGCTAAAATTAAAAGGTCACCTTGGATGCTGCCTGACCTGCTGCGCTTTTCCAGCAACATATTTTCAGCAATGATCAATGTATCACTGGTCCTCCTATCTGCTACCACTACCATCATGTTAACTTTCTGATGTTTACGTACATGATTAGCTGTAGCAGTGAATCGCAGGTAGACAGAGTGGTGCTGAACACATTTGGCACATTTGCCTTAATCAGTCAGAGCATTGAGTATAGGAGAGGCTGATTACGTTGAGGTGTTTCCTCCTGGAGTGTCAGAGGTTGAGAGGTAACATTATAGAGGTTTATAAAATCATCAGGGGCATGGATATTCTGAACAGCCATGTTCTGCTCCCAAGGATAGGGGAGTCCGGAACAAGAGGGCATAGGCTGAAGGCGAGAGGGCGAATGATTTAGAATATTTCACACAGAGAGTGGTGTGTGTAAGGAAAGTGCAGTCAGAGGAAGTGGTTAAAGTGGATACAATCACAGGTGGAATTTTGGCCAATTGCTGGCAAATGGGACGAAATCAGATTTGATATCTGATCGGAGTGAACAGATTGGACTAAAGGGCCTGTTTCTGTTCTGCATGACTCTCTGATTCTATAAGAGGGATGATGAATAATTCTGAAAGGACCTTTCAAGTCGGAATACTCTTCAGCGGAAGGTTATCGTGTCTCTATGTTCACATAGATTGAAAGCTGCGTGATTGAAATATTTGACAAAGAAGTGAGTCAAGCACAATGGGACGCAGACAGGAAAGTGGGGCTGAGACCACAACCTGATCAGCTACAATTTTAGTGCCTGGTGGAGAAGGCACAAAGTATCTAATGACCCACTCCTGCTCCTCAGTCCCATGTTCCTGTGTTTCATTCAGCCCCTCAAACCTGATAGACAGGAGCAGTTGGAAGCTACTTACTCCTATAACCTGTTGCACAGAAACACAGGAGACCATTCAGCCCCTCAGTACTGTCTCACACGGTTCGAGGTGATTTGGGAAATGTAATTGGAAAAACCAGGCTGAGTATGAAAGACGCCCCTCATCTCTCTTCACAGAGCTTCCCCTCTCTGCAACTTGTACTTCATTTGTTGGTGGTGTTGTAGACCCAGATTCAGTGTGAATACAGATCCCATACTTCACCCAGAGATGGTTCACAAAATCCTCTGGGCTCCCTGTCTGAAACATTAAATAACAGAACATTCATAAAAATAACACCCACTAACTTTCCAATAACAGAATGTGAGAACATCAGAAACAGGGGCATGTTGTTCACCCCCCAAGCCTGCCTTGCCCTTCTTTAAGATCATGACTGATCTGCTCTTCATCTCAAATCCACTTTCATACCCAATTCTTCATAGCCCTCAACTCTCTGACATGTCAATATCCACCTACCTCCTCTTCAAATACTTTCAGTCATCTTGCTCCCCAACATTCTTGAGAAGAGAAATCCTGGCATTCAAATACCTCTGTTTGAAGGAAACACTTGCTGCTCCAATATCATTGGCCTATTAATATGAACAAAAGAGGTTGTCACAAGGGTTCAGGTAAAAATGACTGGTCCCGATATCAAGGCAGTGGTTGACTTCATTTGTCATAAAGGAGCTTAACAAAACTGAACTTAATGGGAATCAAAGTAAACTGTCCAGTGTTTGGAGTCAAACATGGCACAAAGAAAGATGTTCATCATCTCCGTCCTGTGGGTCACCTCTGTGCGAGATCCTCAGGGTAGCTTCCCATTCACAAACATCTTCAGCTGCTTCATCAAGTCTCCCCATGCCCACCCTCCCCACCATAAGATCAGAAGTGGGGATGGTCACTGAAGATTTCACAATGTTCAGAACATTTTGCCCCCCGTCTGCTCCTGAACTGGTCTGTGTTCGTGTGTAGCAGGATCCAGACTCCATTGAGACTTGTGCTGTTCAAGTGTCCGTAATATTCATGTAACAGCACTGCCGGACACTGCACATTGCCAAAGTTAAACAAGAGTTCATTCAGCATCTCATGCTGTTTTCACAGGAATATGGGGAAGCCATTCAGCCCACTGACACTATTGGAGATGAACAGGGACAACCCATTCAGAGCCTCCAGCCTGTTACTCAGTAAGAGAGGGAGTCTCGTGAGATGGTCCACACCAGAGCCCCTCAAAAATATTTAAAGGCGCTAACCTAGGCTCCCATGTTTTTTTTTTAATTTTAAAGCAAATGTAAAGTGTCTGTTCCAGATGCAATGTGACTGGTCAAACTCCTCTGTGTGAAGCAAAACACTATCTATTTAAACACAAAAGAGAAAATGAAACCAATGAAAGAGGAATTTAGAATAACATAATTATATTGGCCAAGTTAACAGAATAATAGATCTAGGAACTATGACTAATGAACTGTTCCAATATAGGAAAATTCCATAAACACAACCCCTGGCAGAAAGGAATATTCAGACACAGCTTGTCAAAAACATTCCCCCAATCCAGGAATTAAAAACAACATCAAGAGAAATTTCAGAGAGGGTAGCAGCCAGGAAACATTCACTGAAGCTTCCAACTCTGTGGAAATCCCAATAGTTTCTGATGTTGCCGAGAAACCAAAATCCAGAGATCCTAATCTGTGAGAGCTGGCCACACCTATTCAGGATGCATTAAAATAAACACACGTCTCCCTAGCTGTTACTCAAGTGGTCTTAATTAGCCAGCTTGGTTTAAGATCGTTCAATCTCTCTCTTAAAAGAAACCAAGACAAAATAACCTCTTAAAGCTGCAGCATTGTCACACTAGTCAGTACAATGAGCTGTCAAACAGCAACCGGGGTAACCAGTCAGGCCCTTGGCACTGTCCAATTGGACGAGGTTGAAGCCAATCACTCCCGTAAGTCACTTATACAGGAACAGAAGGAGCCATTCCCACCTCAAAGCACTGACACGGGGGCAGAATGAGGTAATTTATGCTGATTCCTGATGAATGTCTAATGCCCAAAACGTCGATTCTCCTGCCTCAAGGATACTGTCTGACCTGCTGTACTTTTCCAGCAATTGACGCTCTACTCTGATCTCCAGCATCGGCAGTCTTAAGTATCTCCTAATTGACGCTCTAACATGATGAACAAGTGGAGCAGAGGCTGCACAGACAGACTGTTCCACGTTGTTCCTCTGGGCTCCATTTCTCATGATACACACGTGGGACTTTAACGTGGTTTTCTAATGATGAGCAGGGAAACCATATGTCTTGTGTGAAGTCTCAAGAAGACATCTTTCATCTCCGAGGAAACAGCCTGGTGTTCTCTATGTAGGGCGGAAGCTGGTGGGAATGGCTACCTGTTTCAGATGGAAGGTATTGTGGCTCCTGTTGGGGATTGTGAGCAACCTGACGTTCAGTACAGGTTCACACACTGACTGCACAATAACATGGGGAGAGTTAATTTAGGCATATAAAATATTAGGAAAGTCACGTTAGACTGATGAATAGACTCTCGAAGTTCAAATAATGCTGATCTTGTTCCTGTTGATCTTGTCTAGTGCACGTCCTGTTCAGTGTAACCTGTATGCCTTACTCTGTCCAAGCCTATTTCCACCCTATGATCTGCCTGGCTATGCTTACTATGATCTGCCTCCACTGCTCATAAATAAAGTGTTTCCCTGTACTGAGGTGCACGTGACAATAAATCAAACCAAAAAATCCTGTGTAAAGTATGGAATTTCTCTCCTTGTTAATGTCTGTTTTGGAAATAAGGGATCGCTGCCACTCCTCGTGTTTCAGCATCACCATTTCTTCGTCTCTCACAGTTCTACAGATTAAACACTCAGCTTATTCACTCTATCCTCATGTTACCATCACTGGTGTCTGTGGTAAGGGAATCATTCCTTACAAAGGTCATCAAATCTGTACAGACTATCCCAAATACTTTCTCAGCAAGGTTCGACAACAGCCGGAAGATGGCTTTACTTATGTACCCGAGTGGGCGGCACAGTGGTTAGCACTGCTGCCTCACAGCGCCAGAGACCTGGGTTCAATTCCTGACTCAGGCGACTGACTGTGTGGAGTTTGCACATTCTCCCCGTGTCTGCGTGGGTTTCCTCCGGGTGCTCCGGTTTCCTCCCACAGTCCAAAGATGTACAGGTCAGGTGAATTGGCCATGCTAAATTGCCCGTAGTGTTAGGTAAAAGGGGTAAATGTAGAGGAATGGGTGGGTTGCGCTTCGGCGGGTCGGTGTGGACTTGTTGGGCCGAAGGGCCTGTTTCCACACTGTAAGTAATCTAATCTTACAATAAAGGACAGCATACCATTGACTGCACATATTACGTACACAGGGTTTGATTCAGAGTAGTCAGCATAGCCTTGTGAATGGGAGATCATGCTTGCCAAATTTCTTGGAGTTCTTTGATGAAGTTACCAGGGCGTTTGATGAGGTTTGATAAGGTTCCACATGGCAAGCTGCTCAGGAAGGTTACATCACGTAGAATGCGTGAGAACTGGCTAATTGGATACACAATTGGCTTGATGGAAGGAAGCAGAGGATTGAGTAAAAGGATGCTTGTCAGACTGGATGCTTGGACCATTGCTGTTTGTTATCTACGATTTGGTTGAGAATGTACAAGGTATGATTAGTAAGTTTGCAGATGACACTAAAGTAAGTGGGAGCATGATCAGTGAGGAAGATTTACAGAAATTTCAGCAGGACCTTAATCAGGTGGGAAATGGGCCGAGAAATGGCAAATGAAATTTAATGTAGAAGCGTGAGGTCTTGCATTTTGGAAACTCAAATCAAGGCAGGCATTTCATGGTGAATAAGAGGGTCTTAAGGGGTGCAGTGGGCAGAGAGACCTTGGTGTTCAGGTGCACGCTTCTCTAAGAGTGGAATCAGAGGTATACAGGGCAGTGAAGAAGGCTTTTGGCACATTGGCCTTCATCAGGCAGGATATTTAGTATAGAAGTTGGGAACTTATGCTGCAGTTACACAGGACTTTGGTAAAGCCGCACTTGGAGTATTGTGTTCAGTTTTGTTACCTTGTTATGGGGAGGATGTTATTAAATTAGAAAGAGTGCAGAAGAAATTTACAAAGACGTTGCCAGGACCCAATGGTCTGAGTAATAGGGAGAGGTTGGACAAGCTAAGACATGTTCTTTAGCGTGTAGGAGACTGAGGGAGTCCTTATAGAGCTGTATAAAATCACGATGGGTAACGATAGGGTTAATGCTCTCAGTCTTTTTCCAAGGTGTAGAGAATCGAGGATTAGAGGGGATCAATTTAAGGTTAAAGAAGAAGGGATAAAAATGGAACCTGAGGGGCCACTTCTTTACACAGAGGGCTGGCACGTGGATGAGCTGCCAGCAGATGTGGTTGGGGTTTACATTAACAACATTTCAAAAGCATTCGGATAAATGTGTGGATAGGAAAGGAATGGAAGGATATGGGCCAACTGCAGGGAAATGAGTTTAGCGTGGATGGACATTTACAAGGTGGAGTTGAACTCTTCTGTTAATTAAAACCTAACACCCAGAAAAGCTCACCTCACCTCGCAATCTTTTAAAATGTGAGTGATGCAGATGTCCTACATTCCACTATTAAACAAAAATTAAAAAGTTAGTTTCTTAACCTTAATAGTGAACACTAAACAACAACTATTCACAAATACAAGCCCCTCTTTTCTTAGCTACTTATTATCTGACTCCAACAATGTAAAAATATGCTATTTCAAAAACCCACATATTAAACATTACAATTTCAAGACCATACAGTCTCTATCTTCCCCGCTGTGTTCACTCTTTCAGCTGCTGATCTCCATGGGTCATTTTTTTTTATTGCAAATAGGTTTGCATGACATGTGTCTTTGATAGACAGTGTTTGAGATGGTCAGTTAGCACTCCTGCTCTACAGCAGTTGCTCTACTGTTGGATGGCAGTAGCTCTCCCTCCAGTGTTCAAAATGCTGGGTTTATATACTCCCCATGATACAACAATTCTCATAATTTGATTGCTGTCCAGGTGTCCAAACAATAATATTCAAGTTCTGTTGGTCTCTGCTATCCTGAGCGTCATTTAAACTCTTTGGTTGCATTGAATGGCTGTCAAAACAGCCAAAACTCAGGAATCCATTTCTCAGCTAATGGTGACATGTGGAACAGTGTGACCTTCAGCTGACATCTGTGGCTTTAATTTCTATTCAGCAAAACCCGATCTGTCTTAAAGTACCCATACATGTTTTTGTCCTCATAACATCTCCCCGCTTCAGAAAATAAAATGAACCAGCAGAATGAAAAGATGGCTACATTTCTTTTCCTCTAATTCTTAATCCCAATTTTATGAAATACAAAAGTACTAATCTCAGTTATATCATTCATACTAATTCTGCACAACAATACTACACTGGAATAAGTCAAATCTTATCTACACTGCTTTCCTTTCAATCCGCGAAAACAATCTGCTATCACATTGTAGGAGCCACAGCATGTACATTCTGTGAGTTTAAAGTCGGTGTGATAAGACTCCAATTAAATAGTCTCATATTCTGATCTTTAACTATTCCAAAAAATGCGAGAGATTTGTCGTTGTCCGCAACCATCTCCGAAAATTTGTTTGTCATATACACATTAAAATATTGTCAGGCCAGTGTGAAACTTCATCATTCTTGTTCAATAATGGAGATTTTGTGTTTTTTTTTTCTGGTGGATATTGAGCTTTTTCGACAAGTAGCCAATTAGCCATTCAATTCCATCATCCTCTTTCTGTATCAATACATCTCCGAGCCCTATATCCCGAGCATCAAACACAATTTTCAAAGGGTTTCAAAATATTTGGTGTAGCTAAAACTGGTGTGGTGATTAATCCTGCTTTAAAATTCTCAAATGCCTCCTGGCATTGTTCTGTCCACCACAATTCTGTGTCCTTCTTCAGTAAGTCCATCTGTGGTGCCAAGACGCTGCTGAAGTTTGGAACAAACTTTCAATAGAATCCACTCAGTTCCAAAAATCGAAGCACCTCTTTCTTCGAGGATGGTCGTGGAAATTCCTCAAAGCCCTTCGTTTTTGTGTTCCATGGGGTCAACCTTCCATGTCCAATGTAATGTCCCAAGAACGTCACCTCTGCCTTCACGAATTCTGTTTTCTTTAGGTTTATTACCAAGTTTGCTTCTTGGAATCGTTCAACATGATCTCCCAGCTGTAACATGTGAGCTTTCAATCATCACTTGCTAAAGATCACTACATCATACAGATAAGCTGCACAATTTGTTCATATGGCCACAACTCTGTTCTTGAGTCTTAAATGTGGCTGGTGCATTATTCATCCATATGAAATACTCGATAAAGTTTTTTTGTCATCTCCGGTATCTTTCCCAGATCGTGTAACTGACTCTACATTTTTTTTTTATTTGAAAGGGGCCACTGAACCCGGCTTTGAAGGCATTTCTTTCCACTGGTCGCAATACTAATACGTCATCCTCACGGGAAATCTTCAAAGATTCAGAGATTTTATCTGCCACTTGCATCACTCTATACTGTGTCCACTTCAGGTGCTGTTGAGCTCACTCACCTACTCCATCAAATCTCTCCCTCACCTCAGATACATAATCCGACTTTGGTCCAGTCAATTTATATTTAATTAATTTCAAAGGAGCTCTCACTTCATGTACGAATATTAACTCAAAGGAAGTAAAGTGAGTAGATTTATTTGGGGCATCTCTAATGGCAAACAATTTAATGAGGCACCTTTATCCCAATCATTCGGGTACTCCTGACAGTACGCTGGTAACATGGTCCTCAGTGTGTGATGCGAACTTTCCAGTGCTCCCTGGGATTCAGGATGGGACGCCCTTGATTTGAAGTGCTGTGTGCCTAAGCTATCCATGATTCCTAAAACAGCTGAGCAGTAAAATGAGACCCTTGGTCTGACTGAATCTCTCTGGGTAGTCCACAGTGAGTAAAGAAAGCTTCCAACCCCTCCACCTCCTTTTTAGCCTTAACACACCAATAATGGAATTGCCTCTAGAAATCTGGTAGGCACACCCATTATGGGCAGCAAATATTGGTTTCCACTTTTACTTTAGAAAGGGGAGCTACACAATTAACCATAATCCATGTGAAAGGTTCTTCGAATGCAGGAATTGGCAACAAAGGTGCTGGTTTTATTACTGCCTGCGACTTACCTATCATTTGGTATGTATGTCACGTACAACAAAAATTAACAGCGTCCTTGTGCATTCCAGGCCACTAGAAATGCTTCTGTACCTTAGCCTGAGTCTTCTGTACACCTAAGTGACCGCCTGCAGTTAGTTTATGAGCTACCCGTAGCACTGTACATTACTGCTAACACAATCTGGTGCACTTGGGTCCATTTCCCTTCTGCAGTAACCTATCGGGGTCTCCATTTTAATTTTATGATTCTATCTTTAAGTTAATAACGTTCAACAATATATTCTGATTCCTTTTCTGTGTGTGTGCATGTGTGTGTGTGTGTGTATGTGTGTGTGTGTATGTGTGCGTGTATGTGTGTGTATGTGTGTGTGTGTGTGTGTGTGTGTGTGTGTGTGTGTGTGTGTCTGTTGTAAGTCCATTAGCTTTTCAGGATGAAACACCTCTGCCGGATCCTCTGCCTGTTCAGGTTTTTTTCTGCACCGTTACATCAAACAGGGTGTCAGTTCACTGAGCATCAACTCATTTGTATTTTTCATTTGTTTTGTCTTCAGGCTGTAATTTATGACAGTGGGATCTTGTTACTACATAGTCTGAAAAAATCCTGCGTAATTTTCCTTTAACTCACCAATTCCCTCGTCTTCCTTTGGCTTCTCCACCACAAGGGGTGCCTCTCCCACCTTGCCTCCTGCTAAATCGTTCCCAAGAACAAACTGTATTCCTGGAACTGACACTCTGTTACTCACTGTCACTGTTACTTCCCTAATCTTGACTTGGCACTGCATCCTGATGTTACACAAGGGAATGCTTAATTTCTGTCCCCATTCCACAAATTATCGCACTCTTGATTTACATGCCAGAAAGAGTGAAAAAAACTTTCATGTCTTACTATTAGAGGGTGACAGAAACTGAGGACTGCAGATGCTGGAGATGAGAGTTGAAAAGTGTGGGGCTGGAAAAGCACAGCACGTCGGCAGCATCCGAGGGGCAGGAGCGTTGACGTTTCAGGCATAAATCCTTCATCAGGAAAGTGGGGGATAAGGGAGGGGAAGAGGTTGAGAAATAAATGGGAGGGTGGGGGTGGTGCTGGGTGGAAGGGAGCTTGGAAAGCGATAGGTAGATGCAGGTGGGGTGTGATGATTATAGGTCGGAGACACCTATAGACACCTATCGGTGGGACAGCTGAAACCATCAAACTGTACAGCATCAACGTTGACTTCACCAAATTCCAAATCTCCCCTCCACCAACCTCTCCAAGATCCAACCGTTCAACCTAGCACTGCCCTCTTGAACTGCCCTAACTGGCCATCTTCCTTTCCATCTATCGACTCCACCCTCCCCTCCAACATATCACTATCACTCCCACCTACATCTTCTTATTGCCTTCCAGTGACCCTCCCACCAGCCCAGCTACTAAGCTCGTACTTATCTTTCAGCCCCCTTGTCCCCCCACCATCTTCCTGACGATGGGTTTTTACCTGATATTCGATTGCCCTGCTGATCGGATGCTGCCTGATCTGTTGTGCTTTTCCGGCGCCTCACTTCTCAACTATTAGAGACTGAGCAGATCCCGTATCTCACAAAATTATAACTTCTTGTCCTTCTCCCCCTGTTCTTCCTGAGTAAACTTTATCTACAGAGGCGTATTCTTTAGAGAGATCAGGCACTGCCTCCATACCCAGCCCTTGCCAAGGCTGTGCAATTTCCGGCAGCTCCTCAGCTCCACTTGGGGTCTCCTTTACCAGTTTCACTAATGCCACTGGGCTTAGCCTCTTCTACCGCATCTTTCCTCAAAGTGTTATCCTTTAACGCCCAGCACGGTGTGTGCCAGCTTACTACAGTGAAAACAACTTTTTCCCTATGCTCTTCTTAACCACCAGCACTGTAATTTTATGTGTTCCACTCCCTTATTAGTGAGAACACCTGAGGCCTTTCACCTCCTTTCAACCCCCTTGGGCTTCTTTCTTCACCTGTGGTAAACTATTGTGAGCTAATGTTCGCTTTGTAATGTGTGATCTTCCCTTCTCCCAATTTCTATGCCTCACAGGATGAAATTCCTGCCAGAAGCTAAATTTCATCACATGCCACAATACATATTTACCTGCCATTTCTGCCTCGCTTCTCACTTCTTGAACTTTCTATTCATTCACATGAATTCTTACTATCTCTGGAAGTGAGTCTTTTAACTTCTCCAGCTGTGTAATCTCCCTTCGAGCCTCACAGGTCTTATCCATTTTTTAGGCCAGCACCCACCTATCAAAATGACTGTGGTTAATTCTTTCAAATTCAATATAAGTCTGACCTGGTTCCGTTTCTATTTTTCTGAACTTCTGTCTATATGCTTCTAGTACCAATTCATAACCAATCAAAATAGCCAACTTGACATCTTGATAATCTCTTGATCCCTCATCTGACAGCTTAGTCTGAACTAGCATTACCCACAAGTTCACTGGACACGAAATCTGCCTAGCCATTTTTTCAAATGAAATAACAAAGGTTTTGACATTTTTCACACCGAAATATGTCAAGTTACTAACCTAATTGTATACATCCCTACGTTCTCCCTTCATCTCCATCCTGTTAATTTAACTTGCTTATCTAATTCCCAAATTCTGAATTTCAAATCCCCTCTCTCTTTCTTTCTCTTCTCTTTCGCTTTCGTCTCTCTCTGTTTCCGTCCTTTTATTTATCTTCTAACTCCAGTTGCCGCATTTGCAATTTAAGTTTTTATAACTCTACTGCAGTTGCCTATTTCTCTGGTACATCAAAGTGCTTGACCAACTCCATTACAATTTCAGCTTCTCTTTTCTCCCTGGTTAAACACAATTCCAACCTATTTGCTAATTCTAAAAAATGTCCTCCTTCTGTCTTTCTAAACTTCCTTGGAAAATTTGGGAACCTCTTTAGTAATGTTAAAAGCCATTTCCCTCACTTTTCATTTAGCCAACCACAAGTAACAAAATTAAATGAATTTTCCCACTGGTTTTATTCGTAGATCAAAGTCACTAATTGCAACGAGTTGGAATTTGCTGGGGCCTGTTGTATCTCACATCTGTTCAAGTCGGTCCAAGTGCCACACGGCAAGGCCCCAAACTGTTATGACATTAATTTCGAACCCCTCTGTAAATTAAAACCACACACCTAGAAAAGCTCACCTCACATTATAATCTGTTAAAACGTGAGCGACAGAGAACTCCTAAATTCCACTAATAAACAAAAAATAACAATTTATATGTGTGCAAGTTAGCTCGCTGAGCTTCAAGGCCTGTTTTCAGAGGTTTCGTCACCATGACTAGGTGACATCATCAGTGAGAGTATCTGCTGAAGCTCTGGTGGTATGTCCCGCCTCTCTATTGAAAGGTCTTGGTTTCTTAAAGTGGGTGATGTCATTTCCGGTTATTTTAACAAGAGAATGCAGACAGGATCTAAATTGATGCGTTTATTGATGGACCTCTAGTCAGAATACCATTCCTTTAAGAAGGTCCTTGCGTGTCTTAGTATGTGTGTGTGCTTTGTCTCAGTCAAAGTGGTGCCCTTCTTTGTCTGTATTTATGGAACATAGTGATAGTGCGTCATGTCTTTTGGTGGCTAGTTGGTGTTCATGTATCCTCGTAACACGACAACAGGACAGTTTCAATGTTGGAAAAATGATTTTATATACAATGTTTAATCAATGTGTGTGTGCAGATAAGTCGCATTTTTCATATGTACACAACACATTGTCAATGAACAACAGAGACACAGTTAACGAAAAATGATGCATATGAGGTATAAAATTGATAAAACATTAAAACATGATTTGATCCTCTCAACGTTTCCTCCTTTTCTGGGATTCCCAACTCTTATCTCTCATTCTTACCAGGAAGCCTGCTCCAAATTCTTGATTCTAGTGTCCAAACTTATTTTAGTTAATCCCTTTTCTTCCAGGATTTCAATATGTTGGCCGGCTGGGTTCTTTCCAAAGCTAGTGTCTGTCATATTATTGGAGATAAATATTCTGGCATCAGACTCAGCATTTGAACATATTACTCTGTTGTACATGCACTGTACAAAGGACCACAGCACACAGGCATTGCCAAAACATTGGGGGATGTTCATCTACTTCTTTCGATAATGTTGTTTTCTCATTTTCCACATCTCCATATCTATATCCTCTCTCTCATTGTCCCTTTGTATCTAGTTAAGAAATCCACGAATTATTCTTCGTGTCCCATCTCCCAAAACTCCTTCTTTCAGTTTATATCTAATGCTCTCTTCAAGATGTAATGTGGTTATAATTAAGCAATGTAACTACATGGACATGCGGGTGGAGCTGGCCAGAGTTAATTGGAAGGGGAGATGAGCAGGTAAGACCATGGAGCAGCAATGGGAGGAGGTTCTGGGGATAATTCGGAAGATAATACAAGAAATTGAAACATACTCATGGGAGAACAAGGCAGCCATGAGTGATAAGGCATCAAACCAAAAGAGAAAACATACAATGTGGTGAAGATGATTGGGAATCCAGAGAATTTATTGACTCTTTAACTACATAATGCTGGTATCACTGACACTACAAAGCTCTTAATCATGGTCAGGGAAAGAAACACAGGAAACACATTGACTTTAAACACAGAAGGTGGTATTTCTCAAGGAAAAAGTTTCAGGTGAATTAAACATTTGAATTAAGATCAGTTAAATGCTTTTGCGGAATGTGTCAGTTTGGAAGCATGACCCGGGGAGACAAACCCTCAGCAGAATGAGAGTATGAAAATGGAAGTATTTCCACATCAGAAACCAGGTTAGGTCACTGACTGCAGGGCTGATGGGTGAATGGGTCTCAGTGAGAATTGGGGAACAGACAACAGAATTGCATTGCAGATATTACAGCTTGAAACTGCGTATTCATGTAGTTCTGTAGACCACAGCAGCAGGAGAAGCAGACCTGTATTTCACCACAACCTGTAACTTTTTGCCAGGATAACACTTCAGTCTGCCATTACCATCAACACCATCTATGGCTCAGTGACGAGTGTGGGTGAACATATCAGAGTCAGAATCACATGAACCTTAACCTGATGCTAACTCATTAAAGCTACCAGACATGACCAACAGATCTGAACGAAACCCTGCAGTCCTGCCACAGTCAGTCATAAATGGTGATGGACGATTAAACAAATGACTGGAGGAGAGGGCTCCACAAACATCCCCATCCTAAATAATGGAACAGACCTGCACATCAGTGTAAAAGAGAAGGATGTTTTATCTGCACCATCTTCTGCCAGAAGTGTTGAGTCGATGATACACCTCACCCTCATCATGATGCCCACAAAATCACAGATGCCAGTCTTCAACCAATTTGATTCGCTGCACGTGACATGAAGAAACAGCTGAACACAATAAATACGACACTGACAGTGGGTCCTGACTCCATTCCTGCAATAAGACTGAAGACTTGTGCTGCACAACAAGCCGTGTCCCTGGGGAAGCTTTTCCATTCCAGCTCCAACTCTGACATCTCCCTGGAAATGTGGAAAATTACTCAGCTATGTCCAGTTCCCTAAGACGGGAATAATTACAATCTGACCAATTACCACCTCCCCAGTCCCATCATGAGAGTCAAATTGGTGAGAGTTCTTTTTGACAGAGCTGTCAAGCAGCACAGAAATAACCTGCTCAGTGTGGTTTCTGACACGTCCCCATGTGGAGATAGTGTTGTGGAAATGTTACTGGATTACTAATCCAGTAATGCTTTGGCAGCGGGTGGAAGTTAAAGGCAATTAATAAAATATCAAGATCTAAAATCTGGGGTCAGTAACAGTGACCTTGAAGCCAATATGGATTATAAACAGAATTTCCTTCTCCAATGTACTTTTAGGAAGTGAATCTCCCATGATTTCCTGGGCTGGCCTAAAAGTGACTCCAAAGACGCTGACATGTGATAAACATTTCAATGGTCTCTGAAATTGCCAAGCAAGGACACTCATTTGTATCAAACTACTCCAAGGTCTGAAAGGATGAAACCGGCCAGAACACCCGGCCTCAAGAATTAATGTCGGAAAAGGGAATGGGAACACAGTCCTGTTGACCCAGCAGAAACCTCCTTCCTAACATCTGAGAGCTTGTGACAGCATTTACAGAGATTTCCCACAGACTGCACAGAAACATCAGGAATGGAAAACACATTTAGCCTCCCCATTCTAGTTCATGGAAAAATCTTCTCAATACACTTACCCCACAGATATACATATCCGTTAATGTGAGTAACCTTGGGAAGCTATAAAATAGGCGGTGCAGTGGTTCGTTTGGTCCATCGAGTTTGCTAACCAATTCAATAAAATGATGGTTGGCCCTTCATTTCCACACCGTACTCCTGCTCTCTCACCATCACTTTACTGTCTCTAAATCCTAATTTATAATCAGTGTCTCGGTTTCCAGGTGCGAGCGAATTCCCCATGTTCACCAGTCAGTGAGAGCAGACATTTATTCTCATCTCAATGCAGAGTTGCCTGCCTGGACCGAATACTGTGGCCTTGTTTTAGAAGTCCCAGCCAGGGGAATTATCATCCCTGATTCCAATCTGTCTCACCCTGTCAGAGTTTTGTATATTTCACTGAGATCTCCACTCATTTTCCTAAACCCCATGGAATGCTGGCCCAGTCACCCCAAACTCTGCTCCCACAACAAGCCCGTCATCCCAGAGATCAGTCTGGTCATCTTTCACCGCTCTCCATCAATGCCCGGTTTTGTCCTTTATTAGGTAAGGAGACCAAAACTGCACACAATACTGCACTATGTTCAAGATGATATCTCACCAAGGCCCTGTACAGCTGCAGTAAGACACCTTTTCTCTTGGACTCACATCCCCCTGAAAGGAAGGTCAACACACCGTTTATCTTCCTGGCTGCTTTCTTATACCGCAATATTACTTTCAGCGATGGTCTACAAGGAGATGCAGATCCTTTTCAATGTTATAGCTCCCCACTTGGTGGGTCTGTGTACACTGGGCAGCGTGCCAATGCCATGCCCAGTATTGACTTCTGGTTACAGAACTCATTGCGCTGCGTGGGCCTCAGAGGTTTATGCAGAAGGAAACAACAAAAAGGAGCATACGTCCCTTTGTAGTTCAACATGTTTCAACCAGTCCCTTTCAAATGGTAGGCTGCCAATTTATCGTTTCCACCAAAGAGCACACCGTCACCTCTATCCACATTGTTCTCCATCTGTCACGTATATTCACATTCACTCCACTTGTCTTAGTATTCTCGGTGCTTTATTACATCCTCCTCACCCACTCACAATCCCACATCCGTTAGTGCTATCAGCAGGCTGGGATATATTGTATCTGATTCCAGCAACCAAATGTTTAAAGGGCATTTTGAGCAGCTGGGTCCCAAGCACCGATCCCTGCGACACCACAGCAACCATCCTCTGTTAATTTCTATTTATTTATTTCGTGAATCTCGGAGTCACTGGCTGGGCCAGCATTTATTGCTTGTCCCTAGTTGCCCTTGAGAAGGTGGTGGTGAGCTGCATTGTTGAATCGCTGCAGTCCACCTGCAGTGGTTGTCCTCCACTGCCATTAGGAAGGGCATCCCAGGATTCTGACCCAGTGACTGTGAAGGAGTGGTGATATATTTCCAAGTCAGGATGGTGAATGGCTTGGAGGGAACCTGAAGATGATGTTATTCCCATACATCTGTAGTCCTTGTCCTTCTAGATAGACATGGTCGTGAGTTGGGAAGATGGTATCTGAGGATCTTGGGTGAATCTTTTCATTGCAGCGTGTAGATAGTAAAACACTGCTGCTGCTGCTGAGCGTTGATGGTGGAGCATTGTGGATGAAGAGACAGTCAAACTGGCTGCTTTGTCCCAGATGGTATAAAGCTTCTTGAGTGGTGTTGGGGCTGCACTCATCCAGGCAAATTGGGAGTCTCCTATTACACTTCTGACTTATGCATTGTAGACGATGGACAGACTTTTGGAAGTCAGGATGTGAGTTAATCCCCGCAGTTTTCCTAGCTTCGGACCTGCTCTTATATATACTGTGTTCATGTGGCGACACCAGTGATTTTTTCAGCAATGATTACCCACCAGGAATCTGATACTGGGGAATTCAGTGATAGGAACACCATTGAATGCCAAGGGGAAGGTTAGATTGTATTTTATTGGTGATGGTCCTGGTCTGGAATTCGTGTGGGCTGAAAATTATTTGCCACTTGTCAGCCTGGATACTCTCCAGATCTTGTCGCATTTGAACATAGACTGCTTCAGTATCTGAGGAGCCACGAATGTTGCAGAACATTGTACAATCATTGGCGAACATCCCCACTTCTGACCTTAAAATGGAGGGAAGGTCATTGATGAAGCAGCCCTGAAGAAGTTTTCGGCCACTGCTCGAGGGACTCCTAAAGATTTGAAGTTGAGTTGACTGACCATCATCAACCATGACCATCTTCCTACGTGTCAGGTATGAATCTAACCAGCAGGGAGTTTGCCCCTGATACCCATTGATTCCAGGGTTGCTAACGCCCTTTGATACCACACAGGGTCGAATGCAGCCTTGACTTAAATGGCTGTCACTCTCACCCTACCTCTGGAATTCAGCTCTTCTGTCCATGTTTGAACCATGGTAATGAAGTCAGGAGCTGAGTGGCCCTGGTGGAGCCCAAACTGGGCGTCATTGACCAGGGTATTGCTGAGCAAGTTGCTGCTTAAAAGCACTGAGACCTTTACTGATGATCGAGAATAGACTGATGAAGTGGTAATTGGCCGGATTGGATTTGTTTTGCTTTTTATATTCAGGAGATACTTGGGGTAATTTTCCACATAATCGGGGAAAGCCATTGTTGTAACTGTATTGAAACAATTTGGCTAGGGGAGGGGCAAGTTATGGAGCACAAGTTTTCAGTACTATTGCCAGAATGTTCTCAGATTATGGACCCTATGGAGTATCCAGTATCTCCAACCGTTTCTGGATATCGCATGGACTGAATCAAATTGGTTGATGACTGGTAACTGAATTGCTGAGGACGACTGGAGGAGGCTGAAATGGATCATCCACTCAGCACTTCTGACTGAAGATTGTTGCGAATGCATCAGCCTTATCTTATACACTGAAGTGCTGGGCTCTTCCATCATGGAGGAAGGGGTTATTTGTGGAATCTCTTCCTCCAGTGAATTGTTTAATTGTCCCCAACGTTTCTCGACTAGATGTGGAAGGACTGCAGTGCTTAGCTCTGAACCGTTGCTTGTGGGATCACTTAGCTCTGTCTGTCACTTACTGCGTATGCTGTTTGGCGCACAAGTAGTCCTTTTTGGTGGCTTCACCAGGCTGACACCACATTGTCAGGTATGCCTGGTGCTGCTCCTGCCATCCTGCACACTCCATTGAACCAATGTTGATCCTCTGGATTGATGGCAATTGTTGCGAGGGGGATATGCCGGGCCATGAGGTTATACGGGAGTATAATTCCACTGCTATTGATGACCCACAACACCTTATGGCCATCCAGATTTGAGCTGCTAGATCTGTTAGAAGTCTGCCCTATTAGGCACCGTGATAGTACCACCCACAATGGTGGAGGTTATTCTCAATATGCAGGTGTGACTTTGTCTCCACAATGACTATGCGGTGGTCACTCTTACCGATACTGTCATGGACTGATACTTCTGTAACTGGCAGATTAGTAAGGCTGTGGTCAAGTATGTATTTTCCTCGTATTGGTTCCTTCACCACCTGCCGCCAGTTATATCCTTTAGGACCCGGCTAGCTCGATCAGTAATGCTGTAGCTAAGATACTGTTGGTGGTGAACATTGAAACCCCCCACCCAGAATACATCTTGCGCACGTGCTCCCCTCAGTGCTTCCTCCAAGTGTTGGTCAGCATGGAGGAGTACTGATTCATCAGTTGAGAGAGGCTGGTACATGGTAATCAGCAGGAGGTTTCCTTTCCCATGTGCAAACTAATGTCATGAGACTTCATGGGATACGGAGTCACTGTTGAGGACTCCAAGAGCAATTCCCTTCCAACTGTATCCCACTGTGCCGCCACTTCTGCTGTGTCCGTCCTGCTGATGAGACAGGAGATATCTGGGGAAGGGAATGGGGAGTCTGGGACATAGTCATACTCACAGAATCATACCTTTCAGAAAATATCAGACTTGATGAGTCTGTTTATTTCTATTCATTGTTTCCTGCCAGCTGTCCCATTCTAGAAACATGTCCAAATATTAGCCCCAATGCACTCAGATTTGATTTTGCAAATTGGGCTTGGAGCTTTACCAACATTTTGCTAAAAATCAAAACGTTTTACATCAATTGCTTCTCTTTCATGTGTCTCCCAGTTTCTTTCTCAAACATAATTCCCACTTCATAAATCTAAGTTAGTGCTGTCTATGACCATTACTTTCAGCCACAATGATTTCTGCTAATCCATTTACTTCTTATGTTTATTGTTCCATGTACTCTATAATTTTCCCACACCAGACTCGGTTTTCCTTGTATTGTTAGAAAGTTTTGTGAAGACAGAACTGAAGTAGTGGCTTCATAGTTCTGCCATTTCCCTGTTTCCAATTCTCCATTCTCTGGTTTCAAACTGTACAGAAACTGCACTTGTTTTCTCATATTTCACACATTGACATAATTTACCAAGCTAATACAGTTCACTCTTATAATCCTTATGAATATAACTTCAGAAATCCATCAATTCCTGCTTTAAACTGCTCAATAATTGACCTTCCACACCATACACTCACAGGGGCATAGATTCTGTGGCAACAGAAATACAGCACGATCTATACTAGTCCCACTTTCCTACACCAGGCACATAGTCTGGAATGTTATGACACTTCCAATTGCTCATCCAAGTACTTTTTAACGATTGTGAGGTGATCATTCCCCTCTCAGGAAGTAATCACAGAACCTCACACCTCGAGGTGAAAAAATGTTTAAATCATCTCTGAACCTCAAACCTTCACTTTAAAAGTGTGCTCCTTTGTCGTTGACCCTCTCACTAAAATGAACAGCTGCTGCCTATCCACCCTGTCCGTGCCGCTTATAATCTTATCCTTCTGAATCACTGACTCCTCAGCTTTCTCTGCTCTAAAGTAAACAACCCGAGCTTATCTAGCCTCTCTCCATAGCTGATATGCTCCATCCCAGGGAACATCCTGGTGAATCACCTCTGCACCCTCTCCAGTACAACCACATCCTTCCTGAAATGTGGTTCCCGGAGCTACATACAGTACTCCATTTTGGCCGAACCAAAGCCCTGTATTGCTCTTATAGTCTACACCCTGATTAGGAGACTCTACACCCAAGGTCCAATTCTTATCTAGTCCATTAAAATGTCCAGGAGAAAGTGAGGAATGCAGATACTGGAGATTAATTCTTAAAAAATGTGTTGCTGAAAAAGCGCAGCAGGTCAGGCAGCATCAAAGGAGCAGCAGAATCAACGTTTCGGGCATAAGTCTTCTTCAGGAATCTGCCCGAAACATCGATTCTCCTGCTCCTTTGATGCTGCCTGACCTGCTGCGCTTTTCCAGCAACACATTTTTAAGCATTAACCTGTCCTGTCAAATTCAGGAAAGTGTGGAGAAGCACAATCTGAGCTTCCCAGTGTGCCACCATTCATTGAGTCCTCCCCTGCCTGGTTCCATCTCCTAAAGTGAATCACCTCATATTTATCAGGGTTACATTCCATCTGCCATTGATGTGTCCACCTGACCTTTCCATTTGCATCTTCCTGTAACCGAAGGCCTTCCTCCTCACTGCAAACACCCAGCCAATCTTTATGTCAAACATACACTTACTTATCACACCTTCCCCACTGTCCATCTAGCCCCCTCCACATTCTGATCTATATTTTTTTATGAATTACACAAAGCAATAAGGGACACAACACTGGTCTCTGTGGTACACCAGGGGACACTGGTCTCCAGTCACACAAACAGCCTTCTCCCACCACCCTTTGTCTCCTGCTACTAAGACAATTTTCGTTGTAACTTGTCAAGTTATCCATCATATTGTGAGATTTTACTTTATTTTTCAGTTCCCCAGGTGGAAATTTGTCAAAGGCCTTCCTACAAAACTATGTAATCGACCTCCTCAAACTAATTCAATCAAATCCATTGGATGTGACTTCCTCCTGATAACGTCATGTTGATTATCCCTGATCAAACCTTGCAACTCTGATTGGAATTCGATTTTCTCCTTCCCTATTTTATCCAGTAGTTTCCTTAACAGTGATCTAATACTCGCTCGTCTATAGTTCCCTGGTCTATCTCTCCCACCCTTACTGTGAAGTGTAATCGTATTAGCAGTTCTTCAGTTCTCTGGCACCTCCCCTATGGTCAGATTATAATTGAAATATTCTGTCAGAATCTTTCCTCCTTTGACCACAACAGCCGCCTGTGATACAACTCATTCAGACATGGAGATTGGTCCAAGTTTGTACAGAACAAAGCCTCAAATCCCTGCTCGTATTTTACATCAATCTGTTCAAGAGCTTCCTAGTCTATCTTCTAGAATTTTGTACCTGCATCCTCCTTCTCCCAAGTAAAATGGATATGAAGGTCTCATGAAACAATCCATCAATGTTCTCCGGCTTGGCACACAGATTGCCCCTTTGGTTTCTAATGGACACTAGCTGTTTGCTGATTATTCTATTCTACTTATCCGTGTAGAATATCGTGGGATTGTCCATTATCTCGCCTACTTGTACTTCTTCATGTCCCTCTGTTATTCAGTCCTATCGATATTTTTTAGATTCACACAATCAACTCTCATGTTTTTAAACTCGAGATTATAGGCTGAGGTTCCCCATCAGGCAATCTTGCCATTTTACGGATTAATCTGGATAATACCTTTTAAAGTTACTCTGTAGTCAATATATTCTTTCTTAGATTGGGACTCCGAACGATACATAATATTCTAAGTTTGGTCTCACCAACGCTCGATGCAACAGGTGCACAACATCCTCTATCTTCCAATTACATTCACGTGAATGTAAACCTAATTTTTACTTTCCCATTTGCATATGTTCTTCCCAATACCTCTCGCTTTAACTTTTCTTATGAGCTTACTGTGTGAGTTCTTTAAAAAAAGCTCATGAATATCCAACTATATGTTATACACTGGTTCAGCATTGCCTATGTCCACAAGAATCGTCTTCAAACCATTCCAAAAATATGTTTGCTACTTCTGGTTTTCCTTTCATCGGTACATTCTCACACTCCCCAGTTAAGATATTACCTTCTAAATATCTAGTAGCATGTTCTTTGTCATCGAGTCCAACAGATACCTGACTGCAGATGACAAGATAACTGGTCTGTAGGTCACCATTCTACAAATTCATCCTTTCTTAAAGTTGGATAATATTTATAACCTTTGCCTTATCCAGATTGGCTAAATGCCTTTCGGGATTGTGTCGGAAAATAAAGCGAAAATCCTCGATGCAATCAACATGTCTATTGCTGATTCCTCTGAAATTCTTGTATGAAGTACATCTAGTCTGTCAGATTTATAAATACTCAATTCAGCTTTCTTTTCAAAGATGACCTCAACATTGATAAGAATGGTCTTAGACTTTACTTACACAAGTCCCATGGTAAATTGGTATTTCTGGAAGAATTTCTGGACATTCTTCCATGAAGATAGACACAAAGAAACTGTTTCTTTTCCCTGCGATTTCTCTGTTCTCTGCAATACATTATCCTGAATGCACACCAACTGCTCCACATTTGACCTTGTTTTTATATTTTTTCATACATTGATAGACGCTTTTTAGCAATCTTTATGTTTTTCTTTCATTTGCACGCTTTTTCTCTTTCTGATTTTCTTCTCAGTTTCTTGATCATCCTTTGCTGGGTCATACATTTCTCTGAATCTACTAGCTTACTGCAATAATTGGCATTTTTCTAAGCTGCCTCCTTTCATCGAATAGGAAGATGAAGGTGGGATTGAAAGTGATAGTCGGAGAGGAAGGAGGGTGGACCAGATTGATCGGAAGGAAGGTGGACACATAGGAACGTTGAAAAGGGCGGCGCTGATTTGGAAGGTTGGAGTGGGATAAGGTGGGATTAGGGGAAATGGGGAAATCCACTATTACCCCCTGTGGTTGGCGGGTCCCAAGCTAGAAGAGGAGGCTTTCTTCCTCCAGGCTTCTGGTGGCTCGGGTTTGGGGATGGAGCAGGCCGAGGACCCTCATGTCCTTGGCAGAGTGGGAAGGGGAATTGAAATGCTCAGCCACAAGGTGATGGATTTGTTCAATGTGGTTGTCCCAGAGGTGTGCTCTGAAATGATCCACAAGTTGACCTCCTGCCTCGCCAATGTAGAGAAAACCATATTGTGTTTAATGGATACAGTAGATGAGGCGTTCTGTCTCCCTTCGTCACCTATCACATTCAACCCCACACTTCATCTACCTATCGCAATCCCAGCTACCTCCCTCGTGCCGCACCCCCTTCCCATTTATCTCTCAGCCCCCTTGGCTAAGAAGCTTCATTCGTGATGAAGGGCTTCTGCCCGAAACATCGATTTATCTGCTCTTAGTATGCTGCCTGACTGCTCTTTTCCAGTACCACACTCTTCGATTCTGATCTCCAGCATCTGTTGCCCCCACTTTCTCCTCACAACTTCATGGCTTGCATAACTCAGATTTATAACGGTTACTGCAAATAAAACAAAGATTTGGGCGGCACGGTGGCACAGTGGTTAGCACTGCTGCCTCACAGCACCAGAAACCTGGGTTCAACTCCCGACTCAGGCGACTGACTGTGTGGAGTTTGCACATTCTCCCCGTGTCTGCGTGGGTTTCCTCCGGGTGCTCCGGTTTCCTCCCACAGTCCAAAGATGTGCACATCAGGTGAATTGGCCATGCTAAATTGCCTGTAGTGTTAGGTAAAGGGGTAAATGTAGGGGAATGGGTGGGTTACGCTACAGCGGGTCGGTGTGGACTTGTTGGGCCGAAGGGCCTGTTTCCACACTGTAAGTAATCTAATCTAATCTAAAACCAGTACATGTTGGTCACTGTTCCCAAAAGGTCCTTTACAGCAAAATTTTCAATTAACTCTTCTGATCATTCAACACCAATTCCTAAATAACCTGATGTCGAGCTCAGTCCTCGACATAATGTTAATGTAAACCATCTCACGTGTGGTCATGAAATACCTTTTCCCAGCATTAGCATTCAATTGAGTTAACACAGTTTAGATATAATTTAAACGGTACATCATTACTGAAGTACCCACAAATGTGCATATCTCATTTCTGTTTTATAAGATGTCCAGCTTTTGCATTGCAGCTTTCACTTTGATATATAACTCCCAACAATGTTTGTTCCTTCTTGCTGTTTTTGCGCTCCACTTTACTAGCTTCTGTGGAGTCTGAGCGACGTGGGCTCTGGGGAGATTAATAGTAGACATCTCTCACATCATTTATGATCTTCTCCAACTTTAACTTCTCCAGATCTCCCGTTATGCTGACGGAGTAGAGGACAATGATCTCCCAACAATGCTCTGCATTCGCCCAGAGAACTGAGGCAGCTCTAACCTGGGTGGGAACTTTACAGCAGGCTGGGAAAATGTTTTTGCTGCTGTACAGAGAGATCACATCTGGAGTAGTGTGTACAGATTTAGCCTCTTCTATGAAGAAAGGATGTTGTTATATTGGAAGCAGCTCAAAGATGGTTCCCTCAACTGATTTCTGCAATGAAGGTGCTAGCTTATAACGAAAGGATGATCAGGTTGACCCAGTAGCCATTTGAGTTTAGAAAAATTGAAGATGATCGTATTTGAACATAGATGACAGAAGGAGTTAACAAGTGAAGTGAATTACACAGATAGAGGAGGAATCCATTCCGTTCTCCAACCTGTTACACAGGAACAACAGGAGGATATTCAGGCCGTCGACCCAATTAAACCAAAACAGGACGAGGCTATTCAGCCCCTGGACCCTGATATACATTTACAGAAGGAGGCCAATCAGCCACTCGAGCCTATAACAGTAGGCCATGCTGCACCAGTATCCTGTTAAACAGTAACAAGATCAGTCCATTCAGCCTCCTCAAGTCTGTAACATAGGAATTGGAAGAGGTCACACAGTGACTGGAGATTGTTACACTGAGATAACAGGAGGCCATTCAGACCCACCGAGCCGATTGCAAGGGAATTGGATAAGGGTAAACACTATCTGAGACTTCTTTTTGAGAAAGGAAGAGGTAATTTAGACACGTGTCTGTTGTATGGGAACAAGAGAAGACCAATCAATCCCTCGGTCCCATCTCTGGGATACAAGAGAGACCGTTCAGTATATCCACCTGTTATGGAAAAGTATGAGAAGCCCCTCAAAATGTTACACAGCAACAGGAAGTTTCCATAATCTCCCAATCCTCTAAAGCATCAACAGGAGGAGGTCATTCCGCCTTGGAGTTGGCAACATGGTAACCAGAAAGACGTCAGCCCATCGAGTTTGTACACCAGCAGAATGATGAGTCCATTCATCCACATATGGCTCTTACTCAGCAATTGGAGCAGACCTCTTCAAGCCTTGTGCACATTAAACAGGAATTCAAAGAAAACGTGAATTTTTTGGAAAGGGAAGAACGTGTAATAATGTTATCCATTATGGACTAAAATGTAACAATAAACTATTGTAATTATTAGGCAAATTGTTAGAGTCCATTGTTCAGGACATTTGAAAACTCAAACCACAATTCGTCAGAGTCAACATGGTTTTACGAAGGCAAAATCGTGTTTGAATTGTTTGCTTGAGTTATTTGAAGATGTCACAAAGAAGGTGGATTGTGAGAATCCTGAAGATGGAACATATCCGGTCTTCCTGAAGGCATCGGATATGTCGCTCCTCCAAAGAGTAAATGGTAAGATCAGACAACATGAGTTTAGGAGTAATTTATTCGCTTGGATGGAGGATTGGTTAACCAACAAAATGGAGTCAGATAGAATAAATGTGTCATTTTCTTTTGGCAAATGCAGTTTGTGCCATTGATTTCAGTACTCATGCCTCAAGCATTTGCAATCGATGGTATTACTGTACTCGGTTAACGGGAGAGAAAAAAACAATGCCACATTTTCAGATGACACTAGCATTGGTGGGAAATTACTTCGGAATGATGATGCAAGAGATTTTAAAACGAAATGGATAGGTTGGGTGAATGGGCCAACATTTAGCAAGGAAAATTAAAGTGAAGAAATATGGGGCTATTCAAGTTGGCCAGTATAATAGAAAGACAAATTATTATCTAAATGGAGAGAAAGTTCAAAGTTCTTGCGTGCAGAGGGATCTGGGTGTCTGCTTGCATATCACAGAAAACCTGCCTGCAGGTACTGCAAGTAATGAGAAATGCAAACATAATTTCAGTGCATATTTATAAAAGGATAGAGTAGAAAGGTAGGGAGTGTTGGTGTAGCTATGCAAAGGCATTTGTGAGGCTGCAACTGGAGAACAGTTTGGGTGTCCTGCAGAATGAGGTATTTCCATTGGAGCAATTCAGAAGAGCTTCATTGGATTGATTCCATATTTGAAGTGTTTGTCTTATGAAGAGTAATTGAGCAGTTTAGGCCTATACTATCGGCTTTATAAGAATGAAATGAGATCTCATTGAGGTCTGTAAAATGCTTCAAATAATTGAAAGTGTAGATGTGGAGTGGATTTTTTTCACGTGGCGCAATATACAACAAGAGACTTCAGTTTTAGGATGGAGAGATGGCAGGAAATTGGAACAGAGGCCGCGTTGACATCAGCCTCATCGAGGGGCTGGATACCTCACAGATGCTTCTTGTTCTTATTCAACTCTTCTACAGTGTTCGCCCAGGAATGGGGGAGGACTTGGTATCATACAGGAAGCAGGCAGTCAGGATAAATCAGTTAGAGCGAACGTAACCAGTAAGGTCACACAGTGACCAGCGCTGGGTTCTCAACTATTTACAGTCTATATTAATGTTCAGGAGGATGGAACAGATATTCAGATGCTGAGTTTGGTGATGTCCATAAGACCATGAGGCCATAAGACATAGGAGTGCAAGTAAGGCCATTCGGTCCATCGAGTCCACTCCGCCATTTAATCATAGCTGGTGGGCATTTCATCTCCACTTACCCGCATTCTCCCCGTACCCTTAATTCCTTGTGACATCAAGAATTTGTCAATCTCTGCCTTGAAGACATTTAGCGACCCGGCCTCCACTGCACTGCGTGACAATGAATTCCACAGGCCCACCACTCTCTGGCTGAAGAAATGTCTCCGCATTTCTGTTCTGAATTTACCCCCTCTAACTCTAAGGCTGTGCCCACAGTCCTAGTCTCCTCGCCTAACGGAAACAATTTCCGAGCGTCCATCCTTTCCAAGCCGTGTATTATCTTGTAAGTTTCTATTAGTTCTCCCCTTAACCTTCTAAACTCTAATGAATACAATCCCAGGATCGTCAGCCGTTCCTCGTATGTTAGACCTACCATTCCAGGGATCATCCGTGTGAATCTCTGCTGGACATGCTCCAGTGCCAGTATGTCCTTCCTGAGGTGTGGGGCCCAAACCTGGACACCGTACTTCAAATGGGGCCTAACCAGAGCTTTATAAATTCTCAGTAGCACATCGCTGCTTTTATATTCCAACCCTTTTGAGATAAATGACATCATTGCATTCGCTTTCTTAATCATGGATTCAACCTGCATGGTTACCTTTAGAGAATCCTTGACTAGCACTCCCAGATTCCTTTGTACTTTGGCTTTATGAATTTTCTCACCGTTTTGAAAGTAGTCCATGCTTGTATTCTTTTTTCCAAAGTGCAAGACCTCGCATTTGCTCACATTGAATTCCATCAGCCATTTCCTGGACCACTCTCCCAAACTGTCTAGATCCTTCTGCAGCCTCCCCACATCCTCAATACTACCTGCCTGTCCACCTAACTTTGTATCATCGGAAAACTTCGCTAGAATGCCCCCAGTCCCTTCATCCAGATCATTAATATATAACGTGAACAGCTGCGGCCCCAACACTGAACCCTGCGGGACACAGCTTGTCACCGGCTGCCATTCCGAAAAAGAAACTTTTATCCCAACTCTCTGCCTTCTGTTAGACAGCCAAATCCTCAATCCATGCCAGTAGTTCACCTCGAACACCATGGACCCTCACCTTTCTCAGCTGCCTCCCGTGTGGCACTTTATCAAAGGCCTTTTGGAAGTCTAGATAGACCACATCCACTGGGTTTCCCTGGTCTAACCTACTTGTCACCTCTTCAAATAATTGTTATGTCGCTGTGATAAGCAAGAGATTAAATTATCAAGAGAGGGTGGAGAGCCTGCAAATAGATTCAGAGAGGTAAAGACAATAGATAATAGTTGGGTAGGTGGAATTTAACATGATATAACCTGTCATTCCATATACAGGAATAATGGAAGGCAGTATGTTACTGAAATAGAGAGGGATGACAGGACTTTATGATACTGTGTACTGGGGGGTTCACTCAGATCCGTTCAGACATGGGAGGTATTGCTCCATCCCTGATCGTCAGCTCCCAGACACTACAAGTGACCCCATTGCTCTCCGTACACATGGGATACTTTGATGTGATTGATTGGTGGTGGAGATGGTGTTTTGAAACGTGCATCAAGGGGACGGCCTTTATCCAAGATATATTCATTTCTTTCCACGTGGAGACCCGATGACGATGGGAATGGCTGACTGCTTCTGAATGAAGAGGCCGTGACTGCTGCCAGGACAGTGGGTATTCACCAACATGATGTACTGTGAATGGGTACACTGTAACATGAATAGAGAGAGAGCTCCTACAATTCCTCTACCTCTCCCCATTGACATGAGTACTCTGCAGATGGCATGTACACCATCGGGAATCCCACTATACTGGATACACCCGGCAGTTCCCTGCTGAGGGAGAAACAATCTATTTATCTCATCCACCAAATATATCCTCCATCACCGAATGGTGACATTGATGTTGAGATACTGGGAGATGATGGATATGTCACCTCGTCCTGCCTGGAAAGTTCTGGATCATAGAAGCTGAATGAAATAGGGACCCTAACAGCCACTGGCAGCACCATCCTACCCCTGATGTGAATCTGCAGGTCATGTTGAAGGAGGTGACACTGCTCTATGATCAGCTCCTTGTTCAGTCAGGGTCCCCTCACACTCTGCTCCTGGGTTAAGTGAAGCTTGGGAAGCTGTTCCTGGAAAACCCGGGGTGGATACAGCAGATTCCTTTCCCCCACACACACTCACGCGTGGTTTCAGAGCTTCCTCTCTCTGTAGGCTCTGCTCCATTTGTTGTTCATGTTGTAGGCTCAGATGCTGTAACTACAGTCCCCATGCTCCATACAGAATTGGGTCACCAAATCCTCAGGTCTCCCTGAATGTCTGAGGCAGCTCACAGCACAACCTCCAGCAAACCATCCCCAGCCCCTTCACTAAATTTTCAATTACAGGAGCCAGTCAGAAACCCCTCGGTACAAGTGTTGTGGACCAGACCAGATCCCCTCAGAATGTTTTAAGAAGGCCGCTTAGACCCAAACCTTTCCTTATTTTGAATGTAGATGTGAAGTGTGCCTTATAGATATGTTGTGACTGGTCAAACCACTCAACAGTAAGCAAAATATAATCTATAAAAATGCTTCAGTTAAAATACAATCAAAGGAAAGAAAATTTTGGGATGGCTTATATGTTGGAACACTTACACAAACATTAGAGACCGTACCTTCATGGTTTACACCGCTTGGCACAATCCAGGAGGAAACAAAATGAACAGAGATCTCAGAGAAAAGCAGCTAGGTATCCTGTAATAGAACTTCCAACCCTTTTGAGATCCCCAGCAGCTTCTAAATGCTTCAGCTAAAAATAAAATGAGAAACCCTGGTCTGGGAAAGCTGGCCACTGCCCATCCATTGTTATCACCGTTTTAATGAAACCTAAAGGCTTTCTCAGTTATTTACTTGAAGTGTTTTCAGACAGCAGTTCTGCACCTCTGCCTTTAAAAACTATCTTAAAAAAAAACAAGAGAAAATACAGTGGTAATATTCTCACAACTCCATCTTTAATAAAATAATCCATCAATATATAAAGGTGAATTTATTTTAGACCTCCTAACCTTCCTCTATTAGTAGACTGATATGCATATACTTTACATTGACTCTGAGCATACAAATGTTCACAACTAGATTCGATTTCAGTCATTTTACTCCTGCCACAGAATGCCTTTATCTTTCTTCATCCAAGTCTCCACAACGTGTCAAAACTTAGGTTTTCTCGCCCTGTCACCTGTATAATCTCAAATTGAACGACAGCAATAATAAGATCAATCGAAACAGACTGGTATTTTTCTCCCTAAACTTCTCCAAAAACTTGAAGAGATCACGACCAGTGGTAAATGCTTGTCTCATGTATGTTATTCGAAATTTAAATGCTGTAATGTTGTAACGCCAACACCAAGCTCAAAGCCTCCTTCTCCATTGTGGAATAAATCTGTTGATGTTTCCAATGGACACTCCAATTACACGTTACATAATGAAGCACTTCCCATCTCTCCAATAGTCCTTCTGAATGGCATAGCTCCTCATGTCTCACCATAAAAGAGTTATGTACTTCTGTACGTCTTAATGCTCTAATCTCTTTACCTGCTACTCCTGGCCTATACCAATAAACCTGACTCTCACAGGTATATGTTTTAAGAAGATCTCGCACATTCTTCTCAATCTCTCACAGAAACCAAACTTTGATTTCTGAACTTAATCATCATCATCAGACATTTCAGCTTCTAATCTTGTCATTGTTACTCTCTGCTCTTCCACACGAGTTCTCACGACTGCAGGAAGTGAATTATTGAACGTCTCCAAAATAAGAATCTCTCCAAGAGGGTCATAGGTTTGCTTTGTTTTAAATACCCTTACCCACATTTCAAAATTACTTTGTTTGATCCTTTCAAACTCAATGTGCGTTTAACCAGGGACCCTTTTTAAGGTTCCTGAAACGCTGTCTGTCAACTTCTGGCACAAGCTCATATGTACTTCAGATGGCTTTCTTCATCACCTCATACTGGTCAGATACTTCCGCCGATAGGGATGCAAACACCTACCAGCTTTGTTTGGATCAACTAATTTCTCATGGTCACTGAACACTGCATTTGTTTAGCCACTTTCTCAAATGAAATTCCAAAGGCTTCTCCATCCTTCTCATCAAATTTAGAGAATGCCTGGATGCATTTAAACAGAACCCCATGAGGCCATTGGTTACAATAGGGTTGCTCAACCTCACTATCCTCCACATCCTGCCGACCGTCTGCCTTCATTTCCGCCTTCTATGTCAACTTTCCTCTAACAGCTAACTTTTTAAGTTGAAAGTCTCTGTTCTTCTTCTGTCCTTTTCTCTCTTTCTTGTTCATTTTTTTCGTTTTCTTTTATTTCTGTTTTTCATCATAATTCAAACTGTTTCAATTCCTTCTCATGCTCAAAGTGCCTCATTTGAAATTGAATTCCAGCCATTTCCAAAGAGTCTGATGGCGGTTCCACCAAATGTAATTGCCAAGCTATAGCTGTAATTATCTCTCATTTTCTCACAGACAAACGCAACCACAACTCCAGCTTGTCTGTTAATTCCTACAGCTTTGCCTTCATTACCTTTTGTAAAACCCCCTTCTTCACTTCTTCCACACCGAGAAAACTCTTAATGACTGAAAAAATCTTTATACATAAAACACTGTTTAAACCAACCGAATTCAACATCTGGAACAAAAGACGCTAACAGCTACCATACACGACCTTTGAACGCAATAGTCTCCCGGTGCATAACCTCCAGTGTCTGCGTGAGCTTATTCTGGATTCTCTGGTTTCCTCCCACAATCCAAAGATGGGCATGTCAGGTAATTTGGTCATGCCAAATTGTTCATAGTTTTCAGGGATGTGTGGGTTGGGTGCCTAATCTGGGTAAATGTGTAATAATAGGGTAGAGGAATGGGTCTGGGTAGGTTACTCCTCGGAGGGTCGGTGTGGATTTGTTGGGTCGAATGGCCTGTTTGCACACTGTAGGGATTGTAATTCTAAACACAATTTGGTATTATTGACTTCGAACAAGACAAGAGTTCCCAGTTTACTAAAGACCAACCGGACTGCCTCAAACTAGTTTAAGAAGGTAGCTTGGATGCCAACATTTTCTTATTTTAAAGGTAGATGTGTAGTGGGTGTTCCAGATGAGATGTTACTAGTCAAACCACTCACCATTAAGTAAAACACAATGTATTTAAACACTCTAATGAAAATCCATTCAAAATGACGAGAAATTTAGAATAATTTAACTATTGGAAACTTTAACCGAATAATGGATACAGTACCTTCTGCAGATGAACTGTTCCATTATACTAACATGCCATAAGCACACCCCTTGGCAAAAAGGTACATTCAGACATACATTCTTGCATATAGTTCACCAATCCAGGATGAATCAGCATCAAGTCAGGTTTCAGAGAGAATAGCAGCTGGAGATCCTTTACTAGGCCGTTGTTACTCCTATTTATTAAAAACCCTAAAAGTGTCGTAAGTTATTTACTTGAGCCGTTTCAGCAGGAAGTTTGGCCTTTAAGATCTCCTATTTAAAGAAAGGAGAAAATAACTTTTTTTAAAAAAGTGACAGCATTGTCACACAATTTAGATACCTGGTCCTTTACTCTTGGAGCTTCCTCGTGCTACTGATCGCAAGGTCACCTGAGAGGGATAAATTCAGGTACAGACCAAGTTACAAGGATGTGTCTCATAACTTCTGAAACACCCCTGTCCATGGACCATCACGTGGGACATACAGGGAAGTGAACAACAGCCTGACACACACCATTTCACTGTTTCTCAGCGTCAAAATGATTGCACTCGATACACTAGGGAGCCAAAAGCAAAGGCCAGGGAAAGGTACAGAAGGACAGAAAGATTCACATTAAACAGACAGTTACTTAACTGAAAAGATGCTGTGGAAATATGGGGAAAAAGACAGGGCAGTGGGACTAACTGGAGAAGTGAGATCTTCGACAGAAAACTTACAAGAATGAGAACATTGAATACAGGCATTGTCAGATCAGCTGGAATGGTTTGTTCCATCAAATTCTGAATCTGCTTCACAGAACACCACAAACAACATAAACTGGGACAAGATGATGCAGACCATGCTAGTGTGTTGCTCAGTAAACTGCACTAACTGCCCAGCATAGAGAGTATTGCAAACTTTACTATCATATGCTAACCATACTCGCATCAGATTACTGCCTACAATGGGAAGATTTGCTGTGTGTGTGTGTGTTAATCAGAAACTGAGAGAGTGCGTGTATGTGCGCGATTGGCGTGGTTGAATGCGAAACTCATTGATTGAGAAGGAACGCACATGGAGGAAACTATTTTAAATACGAACAACTGGCAGACTTTTTGTAAATCAACAGAGAGAGAACAAGAGAAGTTTCATGGACAGATGAGATAAAGTGTTTGAGAATGTCAAAATAAAGGCATTGCCAGACACAATAGCAATATACATCGGCGTTCACATGAATGACAGATAGATGGGAGTTTGGTGTGAGGTCGAATCAGTGTTGCTTTGGCAGGTTTGAAGCCGGAGCGTCAGCGGCAGATTTTTGGCTTCCTTAAGACTGTATATAATAGCTCAAGGTTCAAACAGGAGATGGAATAAGCCAGTGAGATATATTCTGGACTGGTGGGTATTTCAAGTTAGAAATGGTCATGGTATGGTGTCAGGAATCAGCTCATGGTCAAAGGGATCACCCACAGTTGTGACTTGTCTGCTTCAGTCGCAGATATTGGCTCGGGATGAGAGGGAAACAGTGGCAGGAAGTGGATTTTGTAACCAGAACAGTAGAGAATGATCTCCATGCTGTTAATACTTCAATAACAAGGGCAATGATACAATAAATTGTAGTTCTCCGCTGAAACTGCGTAGGTCAACATAGAGACCCATGAGTAACAATGTCAGAGCAGAGACAGAGAGACAGGAATTGAACACATTTATTGATGTAGTTAGGAGGAGTCTGAAGAGTGAATCTATGGATTGAGAGTTTCAACAGGAAGATAATAGGGACAAAAAGTGTAGACTATATGAAAGAACAAAAATACAGTCATAACTGGTTCATAGAAAAAATATCTGGACAGTGACACTTACCAGGAACACCGGCGATAGCCAGGAAAGGATAATAAATATATTGAATAATGAGAAGAGCATGATAGATCCGCAATGATAATGACAACCAATTAAATGCAGAATGATACCAAACATAATTAGATAAACTCCTGTCTATTGTTGGAACATGCCAGTCTAATATTCCCAGATTATGATACATTTTTGGAACATTCCAGTCTAATGTTCTCAGATTCTGATCCATTGTTGGAACATTCCAGTCTAATGTTCTCAGATTCTGATCCATTGTTGGAACATTCCAGTCTAATGTTCTCAGATTCTGATCTCTCCTCCCCCTCTATCCAAATCTGCTGTTCCTTGTCAGTGCTGTCGGTGATGTTCCCGCCCATGTTATGGGATAACACATTGAACGGCGCCTATTTACCATTTAAAAATGGAAACCCTACACTGGAATAATTAGAATCCATGGAGATTGGCATTAATCAGTCACTGAACAAACAGTGGGTAACCGTGCAAAGGCAACGACAACAGATGAGTGGGCACCGCACAACAATCAACAGACAGGAGTGTTCCCTCCCAGTTGGGGAACATTTCAGTGGTCCAGGTTATTCAACCTCGGACCTTCTGGTGACCATCCTCCAAAGCGGACTTCAGGACAGACAGCAGCGAAAAGTGGCCGAGCAGAGGCTGATAGCTAATTTCGATACACACAGGGAGGGCCTCAACCGGGACCTTGGGTTCGTGTCACAGTACAATTAACCGCCATTGCACTATACACACACACACAGGCACTCCTATACACACAAATACATACGGACACACATGGTCACAGACACGCACACAGACACTCACACACACCCTTACAGACACACATACACTCCCACACTCACATGGCATGCTCTCAGAGACTTAGACCACTCTACACTCATGCACACACATATACACTCTCTCTCACTGATAGTCAAAAGCCCCCACCCTAGACACGCACACACACTCCCGCACTCACACATGCACCCCGTCACAGACTTAAGATACTCTACATCACTACACACATATATACATTCTCTCTTACATTCACAACCCCCCAACCCAGACAGTCAGACACACAAACCGACAAAGACCCACATGCACACATATATGTTGTGTGATGAATTTGTATTTGCAGAGTTACATTGTAGTTTGCTCAAAAACTGCATGAATTCATATAAAACTCTGACCTCAAAAACTGTATGGCTTCATGTAAAACTCTGTTATCTCACTTTTCAGATTAGAATCAATCTAAACATCATGGCATAGACAGAGAACACAGGGGGCTAACACCTTCAACATATTGTCTAGCTAAAACTCACTGTTATAGCTAACCTGAGAATGCAACATCTTTTCAAAAAAAAAGGTTTTGTGATTTACACATGAAAGAAGTGAAACTATCATGGTATTCGAACAGATGAAAGACTCAACGGACAATCAAGGTATTTTTCAATGTATAATTTCAGTTAGATCACACCGTAAATTTTTGCTATAAATTCTGTGCCTTAGAAGTGTGTCCTCCACTATCACCTGATGAAGGAGCGTCGCTCCGAAAGCTACTGTGCTTCCAATTAAACCTGTTGGACTATAACCTGGCGTTGTGTGATTTTTAACTTTGTACATCCCAGTCCAACACCGGCATCTCCAAATCATGACTGAGCAAACAGGCTCAATTAACCAGTTCCACACATCACTTTTCATATTACTACAAAAGAGAACATTTACTGGGTTTGGATGGAATGGATAATAAAAAATGGAATGGACCATAAATCTTTAAATCTTTTTTAAACTTGGATATGAGAGTATTAACAGAACACTGCAGGGGTCTATATATGTTCCACTCTGTTTATGAAAGAAACAGTTCTAAAATATCAGATCGGTTGCATAAAGAAAGGTCGGGTGGGCAAGTGTCTCGATTCCTTATTGACCAGTGTGAGGCTACTCCTGGTTTTAAGTGCCCTGCTACCAAATCCTTTCATAATCATGAGACAGAGCATTGAGACTGCTGCTCTGCAACAGGCCGAAGCAATTCTGTCCCTATGGGCCTCTTACAGAGTGATAATAGAAGGCCATTCAGCCCATATTAGCCTGTTGCTACTTGAAAAGATGGAAATCTAGAATATTGGCACATTTTGCCAACAAGGAGAAAGTGAGGATGCTGGGGATCAGAGCTGAAAAATGTGTTGCTGGAAAAGCGCAGCAGGTCAGGCAGCGTCCAAGGAGTATCGACATTTCGTGCTTTTCCAGCAACACATTTTTCAGCACATTTTGCCAACAGAATTATTCAAAACAAAGCGATGTGTCGCTGCAGCTGTATGAGGTGTTACTGAGAGGGCACCTGGAGTACATTGCGTTGGTTGTGTTTCTGTAACTGAGAAGGGATGGACCTCCATCAGCTACAGGTTAACGGCTGCTCGTAATCCACGGGTTGCTGTCTCATTTAATGTCTCAGGTCTGTCACACAAGGGGAGGAGGAGGCCATTCAGCCTTTCCAGTCTATTACAGAGGGCCACGAGGAGCCCATTCAGCCTCTCGAGCCTGTTACGGAGGGGCAGGAAGTGTTTCTTTAACTTTCTGTTACGCATAAATATTAGTTTTAAATTAGTTTTCGAATAGGAAAGACCTGATGTACACATTAAAGTTCTAACTTTGAACAAGGCCAATTTTGAAAGTGTTAGGCGAGCCCTGTGAAAGGCTAATTGGAATACCCTATTCACAGGTAAAGGGACGGTTGGAAAATGCAAGGCCATTAAAACTTGGTTTCAGAGAGTCCAGAGCCAACATGTTTCTATTAGTGATATGGGCAAGGATGGTGGGTGCAGGGAGTGTTGGATGGCTAGATATATTGATGCTCTGGTCAAGGTAAGGAAGGAGGCATTCGTCAGGTAAACAGAGCTCAGATAAAGTTAATCCTGAGAGGATTATGAGGGAAGTAAGTGCATAGTCAACGGGGAAATCGGGCCAGAAAAATGTGGGCGTGAGATGGCTTTAGAAATAGGGTTAACGAGGCATAGAAGAAATTCTACAAATCCTTTAATGGCAAAATATTAACTTGGGAGAGAACAGGGCCCCTTAAAGATCAGTAAGGCTGCCTATGTGTGGAACCACAGTAGATTGGAGGGATACAAAACAAGCATTTCTCCTCAGTATTTAATGAGGAGGAGATAACCAGAGTGAGAGAATGAATAAATATATAGTGATAAATTGAGAATTGTCTATATTACAAGGAGGTGTTTGACATTTTAAAACACATAAAGATGAACAAATCACTGGGAGCTGATTGGTTGTATCCCAAATGTTTGTGGGAAGCTAGGAAAGAGATTGGTCAGCATTTTGCTAATATATTTGTATCATTAATTTCCACAGGTGAGGTGTCAAAAGACTGGAGGGCTGCTAACATGGTGTCATTATTTAAGAAAGTAAGGAAAACAACAGGTAACTATAGATCGGTGAGACTGACGTCAATGGTGACTAAATTGTTGGAGGGGATTTTGTGGGAAAGAATGTACATGCATTTGAAAAGACAAGGACTGAAGAGGGCTTTGTACATTGGAGATCACGTCTCACTGACTTGGTGTAATTTTTTGAGGAAGTGATGAAGATAAATGATGAAAGCGGGTCAGTGGATGTTGTTTTTTTGGAATTCAGGAAGAAAACCAAAATGTTCTACATGGTAGACTAGTTAGCAAGTTTAGACTGCCTGGGATCCAGAGAGAACTCGCCATTTAGATGCAACATTTTCTTGAATATTGGAGACAGGGCGTTTCAGGGGACATTTGTTCATTAAACTTGGAGACCTGTGACCAGTGGCGTGCCGCAAAGATCAATAATGGGTCCACTGCATTTTGTCACTTATACAAATCATTTGCATTTGAGTATATGAAGTATGGTCAGCAAGTTTGTAGATAATAACAAATTTGGTGGTATCGTCGACAGTGAAGAATGATCTCTCAGACTATAATGAGACCTTGTTTAGGTGAACCGAGGAGTGGCAGATAGAGTATATTTTAGTTACATGTGAGGTGTTGCATTTTGGCAAGACAAATCAAGTCAAGGCATATAGGTAGTGCCCTGTCGAAAGCTGCCAATGAATGAGAATGCCACAGAAATTATCGAATTCCTATAGTTAGGAAACAGGCTTTTCGGCCCATCGAGGCCACACCGACCCTTTAAACAGTATCCCACTCTACAAACACCTGCTCTATCCCTCTGAGCCTGCATTTCCTATGGCTAATCCACCTCGCCTACACATCCCTAGGTACTATACACAATTTAGCATGGCCAATCTACCCTTATCTGTGTATCCTTATACTGTCGGAGTAAAACATAGCACCCGGAGGAAACTCACGCAGACACGGGGAGAATGTGCAAACTCCACACAGCCAGTCATTCAAGGATGGAATTAAACCCAGGTCGCTGCCCTGTGAGGCTGCAAAGCGAGCCTAGTGGTGCAGGTTCTTCGTTCCTTAAAAGTGCTGTCACAGATAGATAGCGCAGTGAAGAAGGCATTTGGTGATCTTCCTTTTATTGGTGCGTGCTCTGAGTCGAAGTATTTGCATGACAAAATCTGGACAGGACATTGGTTTGGCCACTTTTGTAATATTGCCTTTAATTCTGGTCTCCCTGCTGTCGGAAAGGCGTTGTCAAACTTGAAAAGGTGCAGAAGATATTTCAAAGAATGTTGCAGGTGTTGGAGGGTTAGATTTACAGGGGGAGTTTGAATAGGCTGGGATTATTTTCAAGTGATGAGGTTGAGGGGTGACCTTAAAGAGGTTTATAAAATCATGAGGGCATAGATAAGGTAAACAGTCAATGTCTTTTCCCAGGATAGAAGAGTCCAGAATTAGAAGACAAAGGTTTAAGGTGAGAGGAGAAAGATTTAAAAAGGGGCATGAGGGACAACATTTTCACACAGAGACTGCTGTGTGTATGGATTGAACAGCCAAAAGATGTGGTGGAGGCAGGTACAGTTACACCATTTAAAAGGCATTTGGATGGATATATGCATGGGAAGTTTGTAGATGGAGATAGGCCAATTGCTGGCAAGGGAGACGAGATTAATTTAGGATATTTGGTTGGTATCGATGACCAGACCGAACGATCTTTTTCCGTGCCGTACATCTCTGAGAGTCTATTGATTCTTCAGTGTATAACACGGGAACAGGAGGAGGCTATTCAGCATCTGAATACTGCCAATCGGCTTGTTTGCTCAATTACTGAGAGTCAAATACAAAAATACATCATTCAGACTTTGATGGTGTTTCACTGAAACAGGAGAAAGGCCTTTAGTCAAGAAAAGCTGTGAAGTATGTGAAGAGGCCATTCAGTCGCTCCACTCCATTCCAGAGGAGCAGCAGGTGAGCACAGAGCTATTGGAGCCTGTTACTCATGCGCAAGAGGAGGACATGTATTTACACAAACTTGGGATCAGGAGGCAGTCATTCAACTGCTTGAAACTGGGACACAGGGACAGGAGACAGTCACTCAACTGTTCGAGACTGTTGCACAGGAACAGGAGGCAGTTAATCAAGTGCTCACAACTGGGGCACAGGGAAATCTGGAGGCTGGTGAGGCCCGAGGATCCTGTTACGAAGGAACAAGAGGAGGTGACTCAGTCCCCACCAGGATGGGACACTGGGAGGGAAGGGGCGTTTGCTTGGAACAAACAGAAATATATGAATAAATTGCATTTGTGGTCCATTCAAACCTGCCCCACCATTCACTAAGATCACGGCTGACCTGATGGTGATTCCCTTATTCCATTTTACGGAGACTGTCCTCTCTGCAGCCTCTGCTCCATTTGTTGGTCATGTTGCAGACCCAGATGCTGCAACAACAGTCACCATGACCCATCCAGAGGATCGGGTCTAACCGGATGAGTCAGGATTTGAAGAGTCCAATCACAAAAATTAAAACACAAAATAAAGACATTGCCAGATGTTTAGTTCTCTCACATTCGCAATCCAACTCACATAACCAGTCCATCCATTACATATTCAGGATGGAGCACTGTGTAGATCCGGCTAGTGTGTGCTGAATGCAAGCCAGCTATGTCCAAAGTGAACCTCTGTGCAGCCCACACCAATGCTGTATCTATAATCCTGGGCTAAATGTCCAGCGTGAGGAGCTGTGCAGACAGCACTGGTACATTCATATATAAACCCAGGCTGTTGCATTGTTCGGTAACACTGCGTTAGATCGCTCCAGGGTGGGGAAAATTGCAGCCAATGTTGGAACTGACAGGACGTGCAGCTCCCATCCATATACAGCTCCATATCTCCAATGTGCCTTGACAAGGGGTGCTGCAAATATGAAAGTCACTGCGAGGATGTGATGTAATTGGAAACAATTTAAATACCAATAGTTATGATTAATGCGCCTATCATTCGAGTATTTAAAGATGAAAGAACTGAGATAATATCCAGAGATTTTGTAAGTGATGCAAACAAGTAAGACGAGGGTGGTAATGTTATAGTGGTTGCACTATAAACCTTCAAATAATCAATGGGAATTAGAAGAACAAATATGCAGGGAGACTGGCGAGACTTGCAGGAGAAATAGGGTTGTCATAATAGGTGATTTTAATTTTCCTAACATAGACGGGGACTTCCAGAGGGTTAAGAACTTAGATTTGGACTGTAATTTGTTAAGTGTGTTCAGGAAAGTTTCCACAAGCAGCATGTAGAGGATCCTACTCGGGAAGGGACAATCCCGACCAACTGTTGGGAAATAGGGTAGGATAGGTGATGGAGGTAAAGTGGGGGAGCATTTTGGGAAAAGTTATCAGAGCTGTATTAATGTTAAAATAGGTACAGGAGTGACAAAGTTGGTCCACAGATTCAAGTTCTAAATTGGGGCAAGGCGGATTTTGTTGGAATTAGACAGGGGATTGCAGGGCTTGATTAGAGTAGTGTGTTTCAATGAAAAAAGGATCCTGGGCAAGTGGGACGGCTTCAAAAGTGAGATAGCTCGAGTTCAAGGTCTATATATTCCTGTGAGGATGAAGGGAAAGTGAGGCTGGAAGAGAGAACCCTGGATGACAAGAAATACTGAGGCTCTGACCAGAAAAAAAATGAGGCATCGCTCAGGCACAGGCAGCTGGGACCAAGGGAATCCCTGGAGGTACACAGTGGTTACAGAAGCTTACTGAAGAAGGAAAGCAGCAAGGCGATAAGGGGGTATGAGATAGCCTTGGCTGAGAAGATTAGGGTGAATCCAAATTCAGTATAGGGAAGAAAAAGAACAACTAGCGAGCGATAGGACGCCTTAAAATCCAAAATGGGCATGCATATGTAAAACCTCAAGAGATGAGTGAGGTCCTCAATTCCCCCTCTGCGTTTATCATGAAGAAAGACATGAAGACCTGTGACCTTTGGGAAGTTAGTTGCGATATCTTGGTACAGTCCATATCACAGTAGAGGTGCTGTTTGACATATTCGAATGCACAAAGTCAGATAAATCTCTTGGTCCTGACCAAATGCAACAAAGAACACTGCATGGGGCGAGAGCAGAAAGCTCAGGGGCAAGGTCCCGGAAGACTGGGCAGTAGCAAGAGTTGTACCCTTATTCAGAAGGGCTGCAAAGAAAAGCCTGGGAAGTATAGACCAGTAAGCTTCACATCTATTTCCGAAACCACTTGAGAAGGTGTGGAGATATAAGATATGCATGCATTTGGAAAGACAGAGTTTGACTTGCAGCAGTTAGCATAGCTTTGTGCGTGGCAGATTATGCCTTACAAATTTTGATAGAGTTTTTATGAGAAAGTGACCAGAAAGGTTGACGAGGGCAGGGTGGTGGACATTGTCTATATGTATTTCAGTAAGGCCTTTGATAAGTTTCCACATGGTAGGCCGCTCGAGAAGGTTAGATCGAATGGACTCCAAGGTAAACTGGCAAATTGGCGATACAATTGGCTTGACATTATGAAGCAAATAGCTATGGTGGAAGTATGCTTGTCGGACTGGAGGCCTGTTACCAGTGGAGTGCCTAAGAGGTCGGTGCTGGGCCCCTTGCTGTTTGTTATCTATATCAATGATTTGGACCAGACTGCACAACGCAAGGCTAGTGAGTTTGCAGGTGATATGAAATTAGGAGACATCATTTACAGTGAGGAACGTTATCACAAGTTGCAGCAGTACCTTGACCAGCTGGGGAAGTGGGATGAAAAAAAGTAAATGGAGTTTAATAGAGATAAGTGTGACGTCTTGCATTTTGGAAAGTCAAATCCATGTAGGAGTTTAATGACGAATGATAGTGTCTTAAGGCGTGTAAGTGGAACAAAAGGACGTTGGCGACCAGGTGCATGGTTTTCTGAAATTGGAGTCGCAGATATACAGGACAGAGAAGAAGGCTGTTGGCACACTAGCCTTCATCAGGGCATTGAGTATAGAAGTTGGGACGTTATGTTGCAGTTGTACAGGATGTTGGTAAGGCTGCAGTTGGAGTATTGTGTTCAGTTTTGTTCACCTTGCCCTAGAAAGGATATTATTGAACAAGAAAGAATGTAGAACAAATTTATAAAGATGTTTCCTGGGATAAAGGCTCTAAGTTATAGACAGAGGTTGAACAGTTTAGAACTTAGTTCTTTACAGCGTAGGAAACTGAGAGGGTTCTTATAGAAGTGTAACTCTTATAAAATCATGAGAGGCGTGCATGTGGTGAATACTTCAAAATTTTATTCCCAAGATTGGGGAATCGAGGACGAGAGGACACCCATTAATGTTTGGAAAGGATAAAAAATATTAAAGGGAAACTGAGGGGCAACTTATTTTTACGCAGATTATGGAATGCATATGGACTGAGCTGTCAATGGAAGTGGGTGAGGTGGATACAATAACAACATTGAAAAGACATTTGGGCAAATACACAGATAGGAAATGTTTAGAGGGATACAGAACAGGGCAGGGAAATGGGGTGAGTCTGGATGGACATTTTGATTAGCATGGACCAGCTAGGCCAAATGATCAGTCATACTTGCAGTCTTGTGCAATATGACTGTAAATTAGTGTGTTTTGGGGTGGAGACAGGGTGGGGAGCACTGAACAAAATATAATGGAAGGATATGTTCACAGGTTTCGGAATGCTGAAATGAAGACACTTCGATGGTATCATGCAATGCGGGTCAGTATTTCGAAGAATTATGAGTGAAAGGGATATTGCTGTGAGTTCAGGCGATGGAGAGTTTTGGATGAGCATTTGTTCTCCAGCTTTGTAACTGGAGTGAGGACATCAGAATCTTCACCTCACTGGGCTGAATCTCACAACTAAAAACTGTTTCAGTGCCATTTTCATTGAGTGTGACAAGGGTTGTCTGCACGAGGCCGAGCTAGTTTCCTGGTGCTACCAATCCCATCTCACTAACTATACATTCCACTCCATAGTTTCCCTCTGATACAATACCAGCCCGATCTCCCACCCATCATGACTGGAGGTACTCACAGTCGCCCGGATGCCCCTGGATATTCCATGATCCCTGACACTGGAGCCATCTTTAAAAGGCCAATGGGCATACGGTTGCGCTTTCTCAGTTTGGAACTGCCCTGCACGTTTTCCTCAAGCATGGCAAGCTAAGGGGAAATTACACCACGGTTTGTCGACAGCAGCACGGAGGACCTGTTGGATGGGCTAGTACAAAAGGGGACCATTCTCTTCCCAGAGGGGGCCACACTACCAGACCTACTGAGCATGGTCTGAGCTCACCACCCAGCTCAGTGCAGTTTCTGGGGTATGAAGAAATGTCCAGCAAAACAGGACAAGCATCAATAACATTCCCCACTCTGTCAGGATAAGGGTCACCACATTCTTTCTGCTCCCTTACACTCACTGTATATCCGTTATAGCAGCGACCCCCGAACAAGGTTCTTGCTCCACCACTCTCACTACTGCATGCAGCAATTTCCCAGTCTTTCTCTCTTGCCTTTCTAATGCACCCCCCCCCCCCCCCCCATAGTTATAGAATATTCTAGGGAATGCTAATAATGGAATGTTCCAGATATTGTTCCAGCTAATTCCCAGTTTCAGGAAAACGGCTGTGCCCCAGTGTGTAACACGTAAGAGGATGGAGTAGAGTTGTACGTTTTTCAAATCAAACACAATTAAAATCCATTATGAAGCCATTCAGAACTTCAAATATGCTCCAACGTTCAATACGTTCGGGGGTGATCCGATGGTTTTCTCAGCTCCATGTTAGAAGAACTTTCAGTCATTCAACCCCCAGGTTCCTGTTCCCGAGCAGACGATTCTCAGACACTTTATACCCCGGGTTTCTTCGAGCATGTGTTCAGAAGGCAATTCCCATGGGGAAGAACTCTCCTTACAATACATTTCATCTGCTTTATAAATTCATGCAACAGTCAGCAGGCTTTCCACAGACCATTCAAAAACATGCACTTATTTTATGGTTATCGATATCCAATCACAATTAGTCATTCTGGTTATTTCACTTGTCTCACCTTACGGTATTCAGACAAAGACAGCTTGCAAACACTTGTCTCATTATAAAATTCAATCGCTAGCAGAGAACTTTTTTTTAATCTCAAATACGCCTTTTTCCTTGTCATGAAAGATTCTCATGCCCTTTGCCTGTGACTGATTCTGTGTGCAACAGTTATACAGTCTCCCACTCAGTTGGCTGGATGGTTGGTTAGTGATGCAGAGGCAGGACACCAGCGCAGGTTCAATTCCCCATACTGACAAAGGTTACCATGAAGGGGACGCTCTCTCAACCTCACCCCATCACCAGTGTGGTGACCTTCAAAGTAAACTACCATGAGTGGTCTCTCTAATTAGTTATTTGGGACTCTAATCTATCAATGTTCGCATTTTTTTATTGAAAAAGATAGTTTTATTATTATATTAAACCATTAACAAAACAACTCAAATAATTGAACAAAATTATACCCATGTGCAAGTATGTACGAAAAAAGTTAAAGTATCGAAACGGACAGAATCAAAACAAAAATAAACAATAAATAATAAATAAGTAATACGACTCAGCATAACGAAATGATAGCTCTCGTTCTTCGAGAACATTAACTGATACACATTCATACGTTCATAATTCTTCAGATGTAATTTATTATACAATATCGTCATGGCTATATAAAAATCTTTTTTAGAGTGGCAGAGAAGCCTGTATCGCGGTAATCCAAAAAGGGTTGCCATATCTTATATCTGCTTTTCGGTTGCAACATACTGGTGAGAAAGTCCAAAGGTATATTCTCCATGACGAGCTTAAAACGACCCAGCAGACTCGGCGTTTTTTTTCACACATCCAACACCACAGAATATTTTTCCTACCAAAGGAAGTATGGGGAAGATACTAAACGAGTATTGTGCATCAGTTTTACTGTGGAACACGATATGGACGATATGAAATGTAGGGAAACAGATGGTGACACCTTGCAAAATGTCCATATCACAGAGGAGGAAGTGCTGGTGATCTTGTAACGGATAAAGGTGGATAAATCCAAAGGCCTCTTCAGGTTTACCCTAGGATTCTGTGGGAAGCTACAGAAGTGATTGCTGGGGCTCTTGCTGAGATATCAGTAATATGGATAGTCACAGGTGAAGTGCCAGAAGACAGGTGGTTGGCAAACATGGTGCCACTCGTTAAGAAGTGTGGTAAGGACAAGCCAGGGAACTATAGACTAGTGAGCCTGACGTTGGTGGTGGGCAGGTTATTGGAGGGAATCCTGAAGGACAGAATGTGCATGTATTTGGAAAGGCAAGGACTGATTATGGATAATCAGCATAGCTTTGTGCGTGAGAAATCATGTCTCACAAACTTGATTGAGTTTTTTGAGGAAATAAAAAAGAGGATTGATGAGGGCAAAGGGATGGATGTGATCTATATGGACTTCAGTAAGGGTTTTGATAAGGTTCCCCATGGGAGACTGAATGGCATGGTTAGATCTCATGGAATACAGGGAGAAGTCGCCATTTGGATACAGAACTGGCTGAAAGGTAGAAGACAGAGGGTGGTGTTGGAGGGTGGTTTTTCAGACTGGAGGCTTGTGACTAGTGCAGTGCAACAAGGGTTGGTGCTGGTTTCACTTCTTTTTGTCATTGACATAAAATGATTTGGATGTGAGCATAAGTGGTACAGTTAGTAAGTTTGCCGATGACACCAAAATTGGAGCTGTAGTGGAGAGCGAAGAGGGTCACCTCAGATTTAACAAAAGACCAATGGGCTGAGAAGTGGCAGATGGAGTTTAATTCAGATAAATGCGAGGTGCTGCATTTTGAGAAAGAAACTCTTAGCAGGAATTATACACTTAATGGTAAGGTCGCAGGGAGTGTTGCTGAACAAAAAGACCTTGGAGTGCAGGTTCATAGCTCCTTGAACGTGGAGTCGGAGGTAGATAGGATAGTGAAGAAGGGTTTGGTATGCTTTGCTTTATGGGTCAGAGAATTGAGTACGGGAGTTGTAAGATCATGTTGCAGCTGTACAGGACACTGGTTAGGTCACTGTTGGACTATTGTGTGCAATTCTGGTCTCCTTCCTATCGGAAAGATGTTGTGAAACTTGAAAGGGTTCAGAAAAGATTTCAAGGATGTTGCCAGGGTTGGAGGATTTGCGCTATAGAGAGAAGCTAAACAGACTGGGATTGTTTTCGTGGAGCGTCGGAGGCTGAGGGCTGACATTATTGAGGTTTACAAAATTATGAGGGGCATGTGTCGGGTAAATAGGTAAAGTCGTTTCTCTGGGGTCGAGGAGTCCAGAATGCGAGGGTATAGGTTTAGGGTGAGAGGGGAAAGTTTTAATAGAGAACTACGGGGCAACTATTTCACACAGAGTGTGGTACATGTATGGAATGAACTGCCAGGTGATGTCGGGGAATCTGATACAAGTGCAACATTTAAGAGGCATTTGGATGGGTATATGAATAGAAGGGTTTGGAGGGATATGGGCCGGGTGCTGGCAGGTGGGACTAGATGGGTTGGGATATCTGGTCGGCATGGATGGGTAGGACCGAAGGGTCTGTTTCCATGCGGTACATCTCTATGACTCCATGACTATGACTTATACTAATCTCTGATTTTTAGTGCACCATGCTGGTGAGAAAGTCCAAAGGGATATTCTCCATGATGAGCTCACAAAGACCCAACAGACCTGGGGAGTTTTCAGACATCCAACACAACAGAATATTTTTCCTAGCACAGTAAGGATTTTTTTCCCATGTGCATCTGCGTAAGATACTCTGGGCAGGCCCAGGAAAAGAGAAATCGCGTCCATCTCTAATTCGGTCCCCAACATCCACTCGACCACGCCCAATACAGTGCTCCAATATATAAAGCCTGCAGCAGGACCACATGCAATGAGTAAGAGTGCCTGTCATCATTCTGTCTTAAGGACATGCTGACGATACTCCCACTTTGAATTTTGAGAGAAAACCTGGGTTCAGCTGGAACTTGTGAACAAGTTTCAATTGCATGGAATGGGTCCTATTTGCGATCAAAATCCTTCGAGCATTTTCACAAATATCCTCCCATGTCTCTGAAAAGATCTAAAACCCCAACACTGTTGCACAGATGTCACGAAGCTGTACAGTCTTGTCTGATGGGACACTCACCAACAAATGATAAAGGGTACTGACAGAGAGTGCATTCTTTACAATAATCACCTGCTTCTCTGTATCGGATCCATAAGTGTCTGTTAAAATTGTGTTTTTTAATCAAATCTCTAATCTTGAAAAAAAAACCAGAAGAAGTCTCTACTCGGTAGTCCATACTTACGAGTTATTTGATCAAATGATATCATTGTTTCTCCCTCAAGTAACATATCGTAGCTCAGTGGTTTGAACTGCTGACTCACAGCACCAGGTTCACGGGTTTGGTTCCACCTTGGGTGACTGGCTGTGAGGCGTTAGTATATTCTCAACTGTGTCTGCGCAGGTTTACTCCCACAGTCACAAACTTGTGCAGGTTAGATGACTTGGCCATTGCTTAATCGCTCATAGTGTTCCACGATCTGTAAGTTGGGGCATTAGTCAGGGTAAAGAGAGGATGGTAGGGGAATGGGTCTGAGTGGGTTACTCTTCAGAGTGTCGAAGTAGACTTGCTGGGCCCAAGGACCTGTTTCCACACTGGAGGGATTCTAGTAATTCCAAGTCACCCAAGCAAGGCACCCCCCTCGCTGCCCACAGTTTAAACCTGGAATCCATTATCCCCGGTGGACAACCAGGTATACAAATTATAGGGGTATGAAAGATGGTTTTAGCTGTATTGTCCTCGATCTGACGCAATATCCTTCAAGTTTTACCAGTATTAATAATCATTAGTTTATGACAATATTCCATACATGTTGTCATTTTATCGAAGAACAACAGTCTAATAAGGGTTCACTTTGTCTGAGAGGGCTCAATGTCTAGCCATATTGATGCCCAGAACTCAGCGGCCCAGGCACTAACACAGGATGAAATAAAAACTTAACTGACTGTTTTTAATCGGGGAGATATACTCCCCACAATCTGTGGGGCAGTTGCAATTTTATTAGCTAGATAAGGAATCGTTTATGGTGCCAAATAAAAGAGCTAAATCAGCCATTATGTTTCCGAAATATCTGTTTGGGAAACATCATGGAAAGCATTCACACGGGGTGAAGGAAATGAGGAAGGACATTCATTTTAATAAAAGCTATTGGACCTAGCCAGGATATTGAAAATGCCTCCCATCTTTGAAGGTCTTGTTTAATTTTGTCAAACAAATGGACATAGTTCACATTAAATAAATGATCAAAGACAAATGTAACGAATATACTGAAATAGGGAAACCACCCCCGTGACCATTTAAAAGGAAACCAGGATTTGCCATCAGTATCAGGTATTTCCCTAAGACCTCCCATAGGCATGGCCTCCAACTTTGTAAAATTAATCTTATTGCCCGGAAAGTCAACAAGCGAATTAATGCATTGCATCACATGAACTACCGAAATTGCGGGATTTGACAAAAAACATAAGCCCCTCATCTGCATACAATGTAATCTCACGCGACTTCTATCCCACTTCTGGTGCAGATATGTTGCCATCCTGACGGATGGTCTCCGCCAGTGGCTCAATCACCAACGTAAACAACAATGGTGAAAGGTGTCAGCCTTGTCGGCTGCCTGGAGAAATGTTAATATTACTGGTGGCCACACCATTAGTGAGAACCGCAGCCAGAGGATCACGGTAAAGGACCCTCACCCACTTGATAAAAACTTTGCATTGACCAAACTGTTCTAATGTACAGAAGAGATCCGGCCACTCAACCCAATCAAATGCCTTCTCTCATCCAAAGGGATCAATAATCCCTGGACAGATTGTTGTTGACACTCTTGGATCATATGGAGTAACCTCTTAACATTGTCGGAAGATCTGCGGTCCTTTATAAAGCCTGTTTGGTCCTCTTTGGCAACGGAAGACAGCAAAGTATCCAGCCTTAATGCACGGGTCTCAGACAGGATTTTGAAACCAACATTTAAAAGTGAGATTGGCGTGTAAGAAGCACAATCCTCCAGGGTCTTCCTTTCTTAAGCATCAGAGAGATATGAGCCTCTCTTAAGGATGGAGGGAGGGGTTACTGACTGTATGAGTGACAGAACATGTTAAACATCAGCCCTGAAAATAGGTTTATAAATTATTTATAAAATTCACGAGGAAATCCATCAGTAACGTGCACCTTTGCATTCTGAAGCTGCTTTCCACCCTCCCGTGCTGACAATGGTGTATTAAGACACAATACTTATTCAGTGGTTACTCCTGGAATACCCAGGTTCTTGAAAAATGACTCCATCTTAATCCATCTATCCTCAAAATGTTCAGTCTGAAATAATTCGGAGGAAAATCTCGGACAGGCTGCATTAATCTTTTTGGAATCGGAGGGAAGGATCCCAGTACCTTCCCTAATTGAGGTAATGGCTTAAGAGGGGCGCTCGTTTTCCTGGCAAGTTAGGCTAAATACTTGCCTGGCTTATCACCATGTTCAAACAGCCTTTGTTTTTCAAAAGTAAGTTCCTTCCTGGCTGTTTGTGTGAGCGAGGAATTCACTGTAAACAGAAGCGTTGTGATCCTCTGCAGATTAGGCACTGAGGGGCTATCACAGTCCTCAGCTGTGCCTCAAGCCAGCGTTCCTGCTCCCCCCTTCTATCTCTTCCTGAGGAATAACTATTCCCTTGGCATGAGCGTTAGCAGTTTCCCATAGAATGGATGTGTTACTGGTTGAATCTGCATTAATGGCTAAGAAAGATCTGAAATCTTTACAGAAATACTCAATGAACTAACTAGCCTTAAGAAAAAAAGGATCCATTCGCCAGCGTCTCGAAACTGTTATACTGCTTCATGGTCAGAAATGGTAATTTCCCCATTTGTGCAGGATGCCACCGAATCTAAGATTGTTGCAGGGATGGAGAAGAGATCAACATTCGTGTGGTATTTATGCGGGTTATAGGAGAAAATAAAATCCCTACTTGTGATGTGGATCTGCCTCCAGACATCCACCAGCTCTAGTCCTGCACAAGAATCAACTAATTGCTTACATTATGACAAGGGTATTGGGTGACCTTTGGACCTTTGGCTTCTCCCCTACTCCTACTATTAATAAAACGAGAAATAAACCCGATCAAATCCGCCCTACTGTAATATCAAATGTTCCTTGTCATCAAGGTGCATCTCCTGCAATAGGACAACATCCACCCTCTCCTTTCTAAGACTAGAAAGTACATTTTACCTCTTGACTGGACGATGGCTCCGCTTATTGTTCCAGGTTCACCATTTAAGCACATCATTATCCATCACACACTGTAGCAACATTTGAGCTCTAGAGAGGAAGAACTCGAATTACACATCACTGATCATGAATGAAAAAAGACTCATAGAGCTTTAAAACAACACAAAGTAAGACTACGACATCTAACAAAAGCTCTCAAAACTTTCCAAAACTAAACACATAAAAAAAGAAACAAAATCCAAAGTGCCAATGACACTTCATAGGGAATTTACCCCACACCCGCCCAGTGGGGACGGTTCCACATCACAAAACTTTATCTTCTACCAATATGACATCCAGGGCAATTAACAACAAAAATCGTGCTTCAACTGCCCTTTGGTCGGTATTTAATCATCTCAAGTACCTTTGTAACCCGCTCCAGCTTGAGCCGCACCCCAGACACAAGCAAGGAAAAAGAAAAAGTGTAGTAATAGTAATGAAGAAGTTAAAAGTGAGTACTCTACCCATCCCCGACTACAATTTAACACTGGTTAATACCAGAAAAGTCCAAGAAAATTTCTTTACGAGAGAAACATGATTATCTAAACATCCATCTTACTTTAAAATGTCCACAAAGTTTTCGCTTTTTCTGGAGAGTCAGAAGAGTGTATGGATCCATTGAAAGCAATGGAGCAAAATGGAGCATCGCTGGGTACCGTAAGGAATACTGAATCCCTAGTTCCCTTACTCTTCTCCTGATATCATCAAAAGATTTTATTTCCTGAATCACCGCCGTTGAAAAGTCCTGAAAGAACATAATCCTGGAGCCCTCGTGAATTAAACCCATCGGATCTTTCCCCTGGGTACTTAAAGATTCCATCAGTCTTTGTTAATCCCCATAACTATGTAATCGCGAAAGGACAGAACGAAGGCGTGGATCTGAGTCTGACCTCCGCGCTGTAACCCGATGAGCTGTCTCGCTCTTCACCCGTCCCTCTTCAGCTTCGAAGTGAAGGAATCCTGGCAGCCAGTTCTCAATAAACTCAATGCCTGACCACCTTCTGTCCTGTCCAGCAAACGGACGAGGTGAACATTCTTCATCCTACCCCTGTTCTCGAGGTGGTCGTCATGTTCAGTTAAGGAATGGACCTGTTTTTCAAAAACGAGGATCCTCTCCTGAAAGGAATCGGACTCTGCCACTGCAGTTCGGCACTTGACATCATCTGATCTGTTTCCAAGGGTGTCAAGTTGCTGCACATGTTTTTGGAGCGCGGCTGAGAGTGGCTGTATCCACTGCTGAACTCTTCTTCTATCATGCTTCAATCATTTCACATAACTTGGTGAACTCAGTGACCAAGGCCTGGTGAGTAACTGGGTCCATGGAACGAGCAGAGTGGGTTGCAGCTACAGCCTCAGGCAGGCTCGATGCTACTGACGGGTGCACCGGTGTTGGGACTTATTCGATCCTTTCCCATGTTTTGTCATTTCCACTTGATATAACGGAATTAGTAAAGATTCTATCGCTCTTTTAATGTTGAATTTTACGTAAAAAGCTGGGATGGGATGGGTTCGAGAGCCATTTTCCCCTTGCAGTGATGCAGAGCCCAGCAAATCAGACCTTCCAGATCGCCGCCATCTTGGATTCCCCCTTAATGTTTTATCGATATTATCATTTCATTTTGCATTATATTCCTGGATGTTCTGGACCTGTGTAATTTTATACCATTGTCTACATTTTCCCCTATGCTGCAAATTGCTGCCCATTCCTCATTACTCCTTGACTCTGTTGTTATTTATGAACCTTCCATCTGTGCCTCAAAAATATTCAATATTTCTGCCTCCAATGCTCTGTGGGGAAGAGTGTTCCAAAGCTTCTCAGCACTTTGAGAAAATAAATATAAACATTATGATCTGAGTGTGAGATTAGTTTTTTTGTGTCTCCTTATCTGAGAAAGGATATAATTACATTGAAAGCAGTTCAGAGATATTTTATTTTACGGTTTCCTGGGGTGAAGGCCTTATATTATGAAGATTTTAACAGGTTACTCCTGGAATGAGAATGAAGCATATAAGACCTTGAGGAGAATACATTGGAAGCAATTCAGTGATGTTTCATTTCACGTATTCCTGTCGTGAAGGGCTTATATTATGAAGGCTTTTACAGGTTACTTTTGGAATGAGAATGAAACATACAAGACCTTGATGAGAGTGGATCCGGTATATACCCACTGAGTGTTTGTAAAGTCCAAAATTGTCGTCATTGTCATAGGAGCCCTACAGTGTGGAGGCAGGGCATTCTGTCCATTAAGTCCGCACTGACCCACCAAACAGCATCGTACCTTATCCATGTATCCCTGCATTTCCCATAACTAACCCACCTAACCTACACATCCCTGGGCACTATGGGCAATCCACTTTAAACTGCGTATCTTTGGACGTGGTAGGAAACTGTAGCACTGAGAGGAAATACACACAGGCATGGGGAGAATGTTCAAACTCCACATCGAGGGTCGTCTGAGGTTGGAATTGAACCCAGCTCCTTAGTGATGTGAGGCAGCAGTGCCACCCACAGATCCATCATACTCATCCGTTAGTTCTGTTAGTAACGTGGCTGACTAAAGAAATCTGCCTGACTTGTTCTTATCACTGAACCTGACCCAGTCTGAGACCTTTATCATCGGCCATATCACCACCCTCGTTACATTTAAAATTTGTTGTGAGCGGTGGAGTAGTGGGACTAGAAAACGAAATGGTGACACCCTCCATCCTCAGTCACAACTGGATTGAGAAGAAATTCACAAAATGGGAATTTATTCAAGTGGGAATCCTCTTTCCCAGAAGTTTGGGATGGCTAGTTCTTTATATTATAACGAGGCTCGCTTCGTCTGAATTTCCATAGACAGGTGAATCAGGGATAATGGTACATGGAGAGAAAAGTGAAGCTGGGACTACAATGAGATGAGCCATGACCTCATTTATTGGTGGAGTGTCAAAGGGCCGAACGGCCCCCTCGTGTCCCTCAGCTCTGTGTTTTGATGTTCCAATCAGCCCTGCCGTCCTGCTACACACAGGTAGATTGAGGCCACTCCGACGGTTAGGTGTAGTTTTGGAAATGGACTTGGAAAATCCAGGCTGGATCAGGAAGTGACCCTCACCCCCAATCCCTGTTTCTAGGCTTCCCCTCTCTATAACTTTTGCCCCAGATGTCAGTCATGTCCCAGACCCAGATTCGCTGTGAAAACGGCCCCTATACTCCACCCAGGGTAAACTCAAGCAAATCCTCCGCTCATCTCAATGTTGCATTACACAACACAACTTCCGGGTAAATAACCAGTTACTTTCCAAAAGCATAACATGTGAAATTAATAAATAGGAACAAGAGTAGGCTATTCGGCCCCTCAAGCTTGCCCTATCATTTAATACGAACATGGTTGATCTACTCCAGGGCTCGACTCCACTTTCTTGCCGACTCCTTGATGAGAGTGAATTAGGTATATACTCGCTGGGTGTTTGCATTGTCCAAATTTGTTGTCCCTCCACACCTCTGCGGGTTACGGAATTCCAGACATTCTCTACCTTCTGAGAGAAGACATCACTTTGCATCTCAGACTGAAATCGATGTTCCATATTCGATATCTATGTCATCGAGTTCGAGACTCCACCCGGGAATGGTAACAACTTCTCAACATCTACCGTGTCAACCCCTCTCTGTGTCTTGTATTTTTCAGCAGTATCACTCCTCATTCATTTAAAGCCCAATGAATAATCGCCTCACCATTTTAGAGATTCTCAGTAACACAACCCTTTCATCCCAGGAATCCTTCTAATGAACCAACCGAGTTACTTGTTGCACCAGCATGCTGACTTTATGTTTCATACACAGGAAGACTCCGCTCCCTTTGTACTGCTCCTTTTCTGGAAGTCCTCTCCATTAAATAACAGACTGTCTTTTGGTTCTCAATGTCATCCACAAACTCGAAAATATATTGCACACAACTCCCTCCTTCAGGTTGTCAGTATAGATCCTAAATATTTGATGCCATCGAACTCATAGCTGTGGTACACCAGCAGATACACCTTTATCATGAAGATCCATTAATCCTGACTCTCCGATTGCTATGAGCTCACCAATCATCATTCCATGCTAAGACATTATCCATCATCCTATGAACTTCTGTCTTGTGTAAGAACTTTTATTTTGTCATACCTTGTGGAAAATCTCTGGAAAGCCTCGTGACTAACATATCCCCTTTATCAAAACCGCTTGTTACATACTCAGGCATCTCCAGAAATACTTTGCATGATTTTACAGGGCAAAGTAAGATTTCCCTTTCACAAAACCACTCTGATCCTGCGTGAAGCTTTTCTAAATGTCCATGCTGGCCAGGTTTTCCAAATTAGGCTTGTCCCATCTGTTTTCATTTGGCCCATATGCCTCTAAATATTTCCCATCCATATGTTTGTCCAAAGGAATTTTAAATGTTGTAGCTGTACTGGCATCTTCCACCCTTCCTCTGGCAGCTCATTCCATACCCACACCACCCTCTGTTCCTTTTAAATCTTTCATCTATCACCTTAAACGTATGCCTTCTATGGCTGAACTCCCCCATGCCTTTGGAAAGATCTTGGCTATTCATCCTATCCATATCACTCATGATTTTAGAAATTTTTACAATGTCACCAACCAACCTCCTACACTCCATCTGATACTAATTACAAGAACAAGCACTTAAAGATAAGCAATGAAAATTTGAAACAATATTAAACATGACAGGTAAACAATACTCAGCCCAAACTTTGGTGATTTGTTTTTCCCTTTATTACAATACTAAGGCAGCATGAAATGCTTACTAGTGCCAATAAGAAGTCAAGCACCTGGATTCCTTTTTCTAAAGGAGGCGATGATCTGGACTATGAAAACATATCTATGGTCAGATCTATATAATGCCACATAGTCAGCATTCTCCCTCCTGGCCTCCCTATGACCTTGTCTGGTTGTGTCTTCTTTATCTTGCACTCAATTGAGAGAACCCCTTTCCCTATTCACACCTTAATTTAAACACATTTTACATCATCCACTCGTTCAGCAGTGCTAAAAACCCGTTTATCTATGCCACACCATCTTTTCCCTGTCACCCATCTTCCACCCCTGATAAGGGATTAAAAATCCCAGTTTCCAATCCTTTGCAGTTCTGAAGAAGTGTCACTCTGGACTTGAAATGCTAACGCTTTTTCTCTGTCTCTGCAGATGCTGACAGACCTGCTGAGTTTCTCCAGAAATGAATACGCACAGAATAAATTTTCACTAAAACAAATAACTATGGATACTGGAAATAAAAGTACAAAAATTGCTGGAGATACTGGGAGCTTTTTAAAGGGTCACAGGACCTGAAAGTTTAACTCTGTATTCACTCCAGAAGATGCTGCAACATTTTCAGTAATTTCTTCTGCAATATCTGTTTTTGGACAATTTCCAGAAGGATGTCAAAGATGCTCAAACATTCTGTCCAACATGGAATGCCGTATACTGGGAACTGAACAATAATGCATAGTGCACAATTGCCTTCACTCTGAAACTCAATGGATTGGCATCATTGACACTACAGAGCTTTTAATCATGGTCAGGGAGTAAAACAGAGGGAAGCACATTCACTTCAAATACAGAAGTTGACATTGTGGAAAATAAACGATTTAGATTATTACCTTAAATTGATTGAGTTAAAGTAACAAATTGGAGGAGTGACACCAGGGAGATGTCCTCAGCACAATGAGAATCTGAAAATTGATGTGTTACCGCACCAGAGACCAGGTTAGGTCACTGAATACAGGGCTGATGCCAAGGTCGGAATCACGTGCACCTAAACCTGTTGACAACCCATTAAAGCGACCACACTTGACTGGTTGCATTCCAAACAGCAGAATTAACTTCTGATGGAGAGGGGGAAATGATCCCAAGACTAACACTTCGGATCTAAGCTCTGTCGTCCTGCTAAATCGAAGTATAAATGTCGGTCGACTATTAAACAATTTACTGGAGGAGAGGACTCCACAAATATCCTCATCCTAAACATTGGAACAACTCTGTACATCAGTGAAAAAAAAGTCAAAGATGTGGTGTCTGCACAACCCTAAGCCAGAGCTGTTGAGTCGATGATTTAACTCACACTCATCATGATTCCTACAGAATCACAGATGCCAGTCTTCAAACAATTCGATTTGCTGTATGTGACATGAAGAAACAGCTGAACACAGTAGATATGACAAAGGCAGTGGGCCCTGACAACATTCCTGCAATAGGACTGAAGAATTGTGCTGGTCAACAAACCGTGTCCCTGGGGAAGCTGTTTCATTCCAGCTCCAACTCTGACATCTCCGTGGTAATGTGGAAAATTACCCAGTCCCCGAAGAGGAGAATAATTACAATCTGACAAATTGCCACCTCGAACTCCCATCACGACAATCACATTGGTGGGAATTATTTTTGACAGAGCTGTCAAGTAGCACCGAAATAATCAGGTCAGTGTGGTTTCCGATAGATACCCATGTGGAGATGATGTTGTTGTGGAAATATCATTGGATTACTAATCCAGACCAAGATAATGCTCTGGCAGCTGGTGGAAGTTAAAAATAATTAATAAAATATCGAGACCAAAAATCTGGTGTCAGTAATAGTGATCTTGTGTCCAATGTTAATTGTAAACATCGATCTCCTTCGCCAATGAACTTTCAGGATGTGAATCTCCCGTGCTTTCTTGTTCTGGCCTAAAAGTGATTCCATACGCACAGACATGTGATAAACGTCTTCAATGGTCTCAGAATCGGCCAAACAATACACTCAATTGTATCAAACTGCTCTGAGATCTTAAAGGATAAAACCGGACAGAACACCTGGCACCAGCTTCGTTACCAGAAAAGGGAATGGGAACACAGTCCTATCGACCCTGCAGAGGCCTCCTTCCTAACATCTGAGAGCTTGTGACAACATTTACAAAGCATTCCCAACGACTGCACAGAAACATCGGGAAAGCAGGAGGTCATTCAAGCAGGAAAGCAGGAGGAGAGATTTCCCCATGCTAGTTCATGGCCGAATACCTCCTCAATGCAGTTTTCCGCAACAATATTCATATCCCATAATATGTTTAAACATTGTGAAATATAGACCGAGAACAGCTGTAGTGCTTTCGGCCCATCAAGTTTACTCCTCTATTCCATTTCACGCGGTTCTTTGATAACGCTTGTGTATTAAATATGATTTGACTGTTTTCTATAAAGTGAACTATCATCCTTGCTTCCAATCTATCTCACACTGTCAGAGTTTGATATATTTCAATGATATTTCCACAATTTTCCTAATCCCTATGAAATACAGGCCCAGTCACCCCAAACCCCTGGTCCCACAACAAGCCTGTCATCCCAGAGATCATTCTGGTCATCCTCCAATGCTCTCCCTCAATATCAGGTTTGCCCTTTACTAGGCAAGTGACCAAAACTGCAACCAATACTACACAATGTTCGAGATGGGCTCCCACTAAGGCCGTGGAAAGTGAAGTAAATGACCCTTACTCCTGTATTCAAATCCGCCTGAAATGAAGGTGAATGCACTATTTATCTGCCTAACTGTTTTCTGCTCCTGCAATATTACTTACACTGACTGGTGTACAGGGAGATCCAGATCATTTTCAATGTTACAGCTCCCCAGTTGCTGGGTCTATATGCACTGGTCTGCGTGCCAATGCCATTCCCAGTATTGACTTTTGGCTTCAGAACTCACTGCCTTAGATGGATCAGAGAGCTGCACAGAAATAAAGCAAAAATGCAGCTTATTTTCTTTGATAGAGCGACATTTTTCAACCACTCCCATTGCAAATGGTAGGTTGTCATTCTATTGTTCCCATCAAAGTGCACAACATCCCATCTCTCCCATTGCTCTCCATCAATCACGTATTTTCCCAGTCACTCCACTTGTCTCAATCACCTTGGAGTCCTTTTTACATCCTCGTCATCCACTCACAAGCTGACATCGTTTAGTACTGTCAGCAGACTTGGGAATATTGCATTTGAGCCTGTCAACCAAAGTTATGATTTGTATTGGGAATAGCTGGATGTCAAATCTCGATTTTTGTTATATCCTCTAAGCCTTCCATTTAAAAAAAAAACAGGGTTTTATTCTTACTCACTGTTTCCTGCCAGCTCTCCCATTCTAAAACCATGACCATATATTAGCCCCGGTCCCACAGGATTCGAATTTGCACAAAAGGCTTGGGGCTTTATCAAAACTCTTTCTGAGATTCCAATCGTAGTGCATTGATACCTTTTCCATAATTTTGCTAAAAGCCACGTTCCCAAATATGATTCCCATTTCATAAATCACTGTTGACTTTGTCTATGCCCATTAATTTCAGTCCAATATTTTTTCTCTAAAACTATTTAGTTGCTAATTTAATTGTTATTCCCTTTTTCTCACCACACTAAAGTTCTCTAGTATTTCTAGGAAGTTTTCTGTGTTTCTTTTTCTTCTGTGAAGGCATAACTGAACTATTTATTCCATAGTTCTGCGAATTCCCTGTCCTCAATTATCTGGTATCAGACTGTAAGAAAGCTGCACCTTTTTCTCTTTATTTTGCCATTGACATATTTTCTGAAGTTCACACGTATATACTTTGATATGGTCAGGTCAATGGCAGATGGAATGTGACCCTAATAAATATGAGGTGATGCACTTTGCAAGAAGGAAACAGACAGGGGAGGACCCATCAATTCCTATTTTAAGGTACTCAATGATTGACCTCCCACATCCATGCAATAACAGAAGCAAAGTCTCTGTTCCATCAGAAATACAGCACGGTCAACATTAGGCCCACTTTCCAACACAAGACCCGTAGCTGTGAAACTTATGGCATTTCAACTGCACAACCATGTATTTTCTAAAGGTTTTGAGGTTACCATGACAACTCCCCTCTCAAGAAGTGCATTCCAGACCCCAGCACACTCTGGGTGAAAATAACAGCCGTCAAATCCTCACTAAACCTTAAACCTTTCACTTTAAAAATGTGGCCCTTTGACTAAAAGGAACAGCTGCTGTCTATCCACACTGTGCATGCCCTTTGTAATCTTATCCTTCTGATTCACGGACGCCTCAGCCTTCTCTGTTCCAAAGTAAACAACCCGAGCTTACTCAGCCTCTCTCCATACTGATATACTCCATCCCAGGGAACATCCTGGTGAATATCATCTGCACCCTCTTCAGTACAATCACATCCTTCCTATAATGTTGCTCCCATAACTATACACAGTATTCCATCTTGGCCGAACCAAAGTTCCACATAGCTCTTATAATCTATGCTTCGATATATAAAGGCTGTGTTTACGCTCCCCTCTGCTTTACCAAATTGTGCAATAACCTGTCCAGTCACATTCAGGGATGTGTGAAGAAGCACCCTCTGAGCTACCTAGTGTGCTGTCATTCATTGAGTCCTCCCCTGTCTGTTTCCTTCTTGCAAAGTGCGTCACCTCATATTTATTAGGGTCACCTTCCATCTGCCATTGACCTGAACGTCTGACCATTCCATCTGTATCTTCCTGAAACATAAGGCCTTCCTCTTTACTGTCAACCACCCGGCCAATCTTCGTATCAATCACAAACCTACTTATGACACCCCCACTCTTCGTCCATATTCACAGCTGCATCCTTTATGAAAAGGTTTAAAATCAGAAAACTTCAGCTTATATTCCAACAGATTTATTCGGAGGCACGAGCTTTCGAAGCGCTGCATCTTGACCAAGTGGTTGTGCGCTTTGATTAAGCTGTTCGAAAGCTAGTGCCGCCGAATAAACGTTTTGGAGAATAACCTGGTGTTATGCAATTTTTAGCTTTGTCCACCACAGTCCAACACCAACACCTCTGAATCAGAAATAATAAGAGACACAGCACTGATCCATGTGGTACACCATTGGACACTAGCCTCCAATCACACAAACAGCCTTCTGCCACCACCCTCTGTCTCCCACTACTAAAGTTGATTTGGATGCAACTTGGCAAGTCACTAATGAGTCCTACCCGTTCCCTGGTTATTCTGTTCCGCTGGGCACACTTGGAGAATATCTGGAGATTCTCACTAATCTTGCCTGCCAGTAGGTTTCCATGCCCCTGTGTTAGTTAGTCCCCTCCAAGTGAGGAATTTCCTCCTTATTGCAGTCTGAACTGGCCTGTCCCAGTTCCTGCCATTATTTGCCTCGAATGTGAAATAGACAGCGAGGGAAGCGTTCTGTTAATTTCCAGCTTAATATGTTTTGTGAATTTTCTAAATTTCACTGTGACCCACCTCTCATTCTTTGAAACTCTAGATAACACAGGCCGAGTTTCCTCATCAGGCAATCTCACCATCTGAGGAATTAATCTGGAGAATGTCCCTTGCACTTCCTCTGTGGTCAGTATATTCTTTCTAAGATTCGGTCACCAAAACTGTACGCAATACTCCAGGTACAGTCCTATCAACACGCTCTGAAACTGCTTCAACATGTCTTTACATCAATGTTCTGAGTCGCTTAAATGAAGGTGAACCAAACTTCAAATTTCCACTTACATATATTCCTCCAAATACCCATCACATTGATTGCATTTACGAACTCACTGAGCTCGTATAGAAACCCTTCCGAAAATCCAATATATGCCATTTCTACTGTTTCCCAATTATTTATGTTGTAAGAAACAACTTCAAACAATTGCGAAGTTTATCAAGTTTGATTTCTCTATCAGAAATGCATGCTGATTCTCTCCATTGTTGCTATTAATTTCCAAAAATTGCAAAAATGTCATCCTGTTTAATAGATCCCAACAGTTTCCTGACAACTGTCAAGATAACTGGTCTGCAGTTCTCCACACTATGTCTTTTTCCCTTTGTAGCTGTTTGGATCCCTTCCATTCATCTATAGTGGTTGGTTCACGTTTATCCACAATAGTTTCATTTCTCTGCAGAATGTACAGGAAAATAATACACAGTCATCGACAGTGCAATTAATACTACTATTGGTTATTTATTTCCGACATTTTGATAGGAAGTACATCTGTTTCGTCAGACTTAGCAATGCTCAATCCAGCTCCATGTTCAAGTACTACCTTGTTACTGATATGAATTGACTTTATGCCTTTAGCTCCAGGAGTCCGATATGATCACTTGGTATTACTGGGTGATTTTCTGGATCTTCTTCCATTAAGACAGGTGCAAAGTAACTGATTGTTTTCTTGGCCATTTCCCTGTTCTCCACAATGACCTCTCCTCTCCCGATTACAAATTTCCACATTTGATCTTGCTTTTATTTTGTTTCCTTTGAAATATAGATCGCAGATTGATGCAGTCTTTGTGTTCCTGTTTGTTAGCATGTACGTTCTCTTTTTGATTTCCTTTTAAGTTTCATGGCCTTCCTTTTTTGGATCGTTAATTTCTGAGAATTCTCAGGTTTCCACAACAGCTGGAATTCCTCTGAAGTCACTTCCTATGATTAACATATTTTCTAATTTGTTATGTTAACCATCACTGAGTCACTTTCTCACTCTTTGGTGTTTGTAACTGAAATAATTAGACATAGATTTCAGACTTTGCAGTATTTCTAAAAACTCCTGGTCCTGACCAGTTATATTCAGGAACACCGCAGGAGGATAGGAGGATAGAGAAGAAATTGCGGGAGCACTGCTTGGCTCTTTTCTATCATCGCTGGCCAATGAGTGAGGTGCTGGAGAACTGGAGCGTAGTGAATGCTGAGCCCATATTCAAGAAATGCTACAAAGATAAACCTGGAAACTAAAGACCTAAAATCTCGGTCGTAGGTTACTTTGGAAGATTTGGGGAGACTGGATATATATGCATTTGGAAAGACAGGGTGTGATTCGGAGTAAGATTAGAATGGTGCTGCAAAAACAGAGCAGGTCAGGCAGCATCCGAGGAGCAGGAAAATCGATGTTTCGGGCAAAAAACCTTCATCAAATTCAGCATGGGAGTTTGTGCAAGGGAGATCATGACTCACAATTTTGTTGGAGTTCTTTGATAAAGTGACCAGCAAGGTTGAGGAGGTCCGGGTGGTATACGTGGTCTAGATGGATTCCAGTGAGGCCTTCAATAAGGTTCCACATCGTATGACGCTCTGGAAGGTTAGATCGCATGGAATTGAGGGGGAGTTGGCAAATTAGGTACAACATTGCCTTGATGGTAGGAAGCAGAGATTAGTACTGGAAACATGCTGTTCAGACTGGAGCCCTGTGACTAGGAGAATGCCTCAGGGGTTGATGCTGGGACCACTACATATTACAAAAATCTATGATTTACATGAGAATGTACAGGCATGATTTGTAAATTTGAAGACGGCACTAAAACAGGCGGCATCATGGAGAGTGAGGAAGGTTATCAGAAATTTCAGAAATTATAGCAGTACTTTGATCAGCTGGGGAAGTCGGCTGAGAATTTGCAAATGGATTTTAATATTGATCATTGTAACTTCTTTCATTTTAGATAGTCAAATCAAGTTTGGAGTTTCATGGTGAATGGTTCGGTCCTAAGGAGTGTAGTGGAACAAAGGGACCTTGGGATTCAGGTGCATGGTTCTAGCATCAATAAAGCCAGAACCAGAGATACCTATGGAGATGTGCATCATTCTCGGGGAGAATTTCAATGACATTAAATACAGCTAAAATAGGGGATGATCACGTACCTGAATGGAAATGAGATGTAGCAATACAGAAAACAGGCAGAGAAAGAGAGCTATCTTCACCTTTGTTGTTCTCTCACAGGATGTATGAAGACCTGATCAGGGCAGCATGTAATGCAGATCTTGAACTGAGTGGCTGGTTCAGCTGTTCCACAGTACCGTAAAGAGTAAAATGCATAGCTATGGGTTTATAGTGTTACAACACAGGATAAATCTTCCTGCTTAATTAAAACCAGCAACAGAGAAAAGATTTATCCCATGCAGTAATCTGTGATAATTCTAGAGTCCAAATCTATTTAAAGTAAAAATTAACAACTTTATTTCTTAAAGTATAACAGAGTATAAACGAACGACTATTTACATATTCTTCCACTAACCTGTCTTTTACCTTCCCCCTCCACAATACTAGTCTGAAAAGACTCCAAATTAAGAATTACAAAACAAAACTTCTTATCTCAAAACCAGGAAGTTTTCGGTTCTTCTGCATATTCCTGTCTTCTTTTCTTCTTGGGGGCTCTGCTTCACCAGTAACTAATCAATAAAGGTACCAATAGGAGAGCTATTTTTCAGGCAGTCTTTGCATGCTGGTAACTTGGCAGTTTTCCTCTCAACTGTTCAATTTTCCAAGGACTTGTACCCCCAAACCATTGGATTGAATCATTTGCTGTTAAGATTGTCAATATAATAAATTGAAACTTGGTTGGAGGTGGGTATTTTGGGATTATAATTTAAAATGTTTTGCTGAATTTGTTTCGAGACAATGAGTTAATTGGATTGTTCGACCAAATGTTACATTATATCTATTTTTCAGAACTCTTGGTGCTATCAGGTCGTTATTGCTGGTTTTTAATTCTCTCAAAGATACAGTACACCCACATGTTCATCACATAAGTCACACGGAAATCTGACGATGGAAGCGTGACACATTGACTTCCCTAAAGGACTTGAGGCAAGCAGGTTGGTTTTTATAACAAATGATAATGGTTGCTTTTAAACTCCCCAATTTCCTTCGTGAGATATCAACAGACCATTATTCTGTGGCTCTAGATTATGAGTCAATGGCTTGACCACCATAAACTGTCTTTCCGTACATGCAGGTAACAAGTTAAATATCCTCAAGAGCAATTATTTAGTGACGGACATGTGGTTACAAGGAACGTGAAACTGTTGCATCCGGATAGAACAAAGGCACAAATGGTTTATTCAGATCTTGCACTGAGACTGAGGACAAGACTGGGATATCGTAGTGGTGGTATTGGACAGGATTAGTGAGTGGGGAGGACATGGAGATGTAAATATGTGAGGGACAAAATGGATTATGGGGATTGAGAAGAGTCTGGTTCCTTCTCGCATATCAGTGAGTAATCTATAAATCGTAGTTTGGTAGTTATAATATATAAAGAAATTATTTTTTGTTTGGAACTGAAGATATCTACATATGTACATATCATAAGCAGAAAGTCAGTTCAACCCGGTTTAGTAGACAAATATAATGACTTACCAGGACCACCAAGTATCGTGAGGGTGGGATAGTAACCACCTTGAATAATCCAAAGGAAATTCTGGATCCGATATGCTAATGATATCCAACGCTGAGAAATCCAGTAAAGACTCAAGGATAAACTCCTGTCCGTTGTTGGAACATTCAAGTCTAATGTTCTCAGATTCCGATCCATTGTTGGAACTTTCCAGTCTAATGTTCTCTGATTCTGATCCATTGTTGGAACATTCCCATCCATGGTCCTCAGATTATGATCAATTATTGTAACGTTCCTGTCCAATGTTCTCAGATTCTGATCTCTCCTTCCCCTCTCCCTCTCGAGATGCTGATGCCTGTTAGTGCTGTCAGTGATGGTTCTTCTCAAACTATGGGATAACACTTTGAATAGAGCACATTTATCTTTCAAAATCTCTACTGTGATAATTTGGATCCACGAAGATAGACATTAATCACAGTCACTGAACAAATACTTTCATTTAAGCCCTTTGAGTTCAATATTGATTTTATTAAACTTCAAAAGAACGTTTAAAATTTACTCATTTAGCTTGGGATATGTGGAAGTGGCTGAGGGAAGGAACATTGGAGATGGTAGATTGTTTGCGTGTAATCATTCAATCTGCCTTGGATATGGGAGTAATGTCAAAGGATTGTCAGAACAGAAACACGTTTCTCCGTTTATAAATGGAAACATGCAGTCGGTAACTATTGCTCAGTGATTATAATTTCAGTAAAACATGGAGAGAACATTTCTAGTCCATAATCTGACAGGCAAATGTGCCTACGACATCATGCGTTATAACAGACAAATGGCATGGATATGCTAACAGAGAATATGATGTGACACACAATCAGATGGCTAGTCAAGGATCAGAGAGGGTAGGTGAAGATCATGCTGTTAATGTTGTCGATGTCAACTGTGATTAAGTACCATGCACTGGTTTTTAATTTCAGTGCGATGATGATATTGGGGACATGGCTGCTGAGACTGGAGGGAGGAAACATGATATTTCCCAGTCATCAGAATTGGGATGTTACTCTTTATAAATCACAAGAAGATCAAATTCCAGGATACATCTCCAATGAGGAACGAGGAGAGCCAATACTAATCATACGAACAGAAGGCATTGGAGCAGAAATTTGGCCTTTTAGCCCATTGAGCCTTCTCCGTCATTCAATGATGGCTGTTAACCTTCTCAACCCCATTCTTCCACTTTCTATCTGTAACCCTGCATCCCGTTTACAATCAAGAACCTCTTACTCTTAAATATACTCAATTACCTCGCCTCGACAGCCTTCTGTAGCAGTGATTTTCCTGCATTCACCACTCTCTGGCTGAAGAGGTTCGTTTTTATCTGTGTTTGAACAGGTCTTCTTTTTACTCTGTCCCCTCCGGTACTAGTCTCCCCTCCATTGGAAATATCTTCCCAAACTGCACCCTGTCCACGTCATTCAATATTCTGAAAGTTTCAATTATATCTCCTAACATCCTTCTGAATTCTATCAAATATAGACCCAGAGCCCTCAGAAGTTCTTCGTATGTTAAGTTTTTCATTCATGGAAACGCTTACATGAATCTCATTGGAAAATGTTCCTGGGCCAGTACATCCTTGCTGAGATATGGGACAGAAAACTATGCACGATAATCCAAACGTAGCCTGAACAAAATCTTATAGAGCCTCACAAGTACATCCCGCATTTATATTCAAGCCCTCTTGAAATAAATGGAATTATTTTATTTGCCTTCCCAACTGCTGACAACCTGCAGGTTTACCTTTCAAGATCCTTGGACTAGAACCCCCCCCCCCCCCCCCCCAACTCGTCTTCGAAACTTGCTCACTATTTAGAAAATAGTCTATGCCTTTATTTTTCCTGGCAAACGGCATGGCCTCACATTTGCACACGTTATGCTCCACCTGCCACTTCTTTGCTCACTCCCCAAACCTGTGCATATCCTTCAGCAGGAGAAAGTGAGGACCGCAGATGCTGGAGATCAGAGTCAAAGAGTGTGGTGCTAAAAAGGCACAGCCAATCAGGCGGACTCTGAGGAACAGGATATTCGACGTTTCAGTCATAAAGCCTTTATCAGGAATGACATGGGTGGGCGGAAGAGGGCTGCGAAATTATTAGGAGGGGCTGGGAGGAAGGTAGCTTGGAATTTGATAGTTAAATGAAGATGAAAGGTGAGAGTGGAAGGTGGAGTGGATAGATGGGAAGGAAGATAGACAGGTAGGACAGTTCAACAGGCGGTGCTTAGTTGGATGATTAGACATGGGATAAGGTGGAGGGAGGGGAAATGGGGAAACTGGTGACATTACGCTGGATACCGTGTGGTTAATGGGTTCAAAGGTGGAAGACGATGCGCTCTTCCTCCAGACGTCTGGTGGCTAGAATATGGCAGTGGAGGAAGCCAATAACTTACATGTCCTTGGAGGAGTGATAGGGGGAGGGACAGGCACAGGGAAGTGGGGTTGTTGGGTGTGTGATGGAGAGTGTTCCCTGAACCATTCTGCAAGCTGAAGTCCTGTCTTCCCAGTGCAGAGGAGACCAAAAGCAATGGACAGAGTAGATGAGGTGTTTGTATGCACAGGATATTCTCTGCCTGATTGGAAGGATCCTTTGGGGCCTTGGATGGAGGTGAGGAGGAAGTTGATGACATAGGTTTCATACCACTTGCAATGGCGTGTGGGAGGGGGGACTCGTGAACCTATCGAAGGAGTCGTGAAGGGAATGGTCTCTTCAGAAATCTGATAGGGGTGAGGAGGGAAGTATATCTCTGGTGGTATGGTCTGCCTGTTGGTGGTAGAAATCGTGGAGAATGATGCGTTGTATCCTGATGTTGGTGCTCTGGAAGGTGAGCCTCAGAGTGGAGCTACAGGGTGCTAGTGCACCCTCCTGTCGCCGAACTACCTCTTCGATGCTACCTATCCCTCTAATCCATCTTTGCACTGTTTGAAAACTTAGCCAGAATGCCCTCAGTTCCGTCATGTAGATCATCGATGCACAAAGCGAATTTTGTGGTCCCAACACTGAGTCTTGAGCAATACCACTTGTCACTGGATGCCATCCTGAGAAGGACACTTTAATCCCCACTCTCTGCTTTCTGTCAGAGCCATGAATCTATCCAAGCTCGTACCTTGCCTTTAACACCAGGGGCCCTAATCTTTCTCAATAGCATCCTGCCTGGCACCTTACCAAAGGATTTTAGAGAAGAAGGTGGATAACATCTACTGGTTCTCCTTGGTGAAATCTGATTGTTACTCCCTCAAAGTATTCCAACATGTTTGTCAGGCATGAACTCCCACTGATGAAACAATGCTGACTTTGCACTATTTTACTAAATACTTCCATGTATTCAGAAATCCCACCCTTCACGATGGATTCCAGGATGTTACCCACAACTAAGGTTAAGCCAATCAGTCTATAATTTTCCATCTTCTGCCTAACTCCTTTATTAAATAGAGTGTCACATTAGCATTTTCCAGCCTTTCCTGATTTTAGTCTTTCCTGAAAGATTCCCACTTTCACTTTCACTACCTCTTCAGCTATCTCCCTTACAATGCTGGGGTGTAGTCTACATGGTTCAGGTGATTTACCCAAATTCAGGCCATTCAGTTTTCTAGCATCTTCTTCTTGATGATGACCTCCATACTCAGCTCTGCCCTCTCACTCTCTTCAATCTTTGGGAAATTAATCGTGTTTTCCACCATGAACATTGATGCAAAGTCCCTCATTCATTTCTTTGTTGCCTACTGTCTCTCCAGCATCATCTTCCAGTGGACATATTCACTTGTGCCTCTCTTTTGCACTTTATATATCTAAAGAACCTGTTACAGTCTCCTTTCTATTACTGGTTAGCTTACCTCCATCGCTAATCTCCTCTGTCCTTTTTTAGCCCTCTGTTAGTCTTTTAAGTTTCCTATTCTCTAGTTACCCACTGCCCCTCACCACATTATAAGCTTGCTCTTTTGCTTGTATGCAAACCCTGACTTCCCTCGTCAGCCCTGACTGCCTCATCCTCCCTGTACCATGCCTCTATTCCTCGGCAAGAATCTCCGCTGTGTCTCCTGAATTAATCTTGGAATCTGCTGCCATTGCTGTTCCCCTGTCTTTCATGCTTGGCCCCTCTCCCAGTCAATTCTACCCAGCTTCTTCCTTATGCCACTGCAGTTGCCTTTATTCAGCTGAAATACTGTTACCTCTGATTCTATCTTCTCTCTCTCAAATTGCAGAATAAATTCAACCATGTTCTGACCATTGCTTCCGAAGTTTACCTTCACCCGAATCTCCCTTACGAATCCTGCGTCATTAAATCCAGTATCATTTGTTCCCGAGTGCGCTCCTCCAGACGTTGCTCCAAAAATCCATCTCATAAACATTCCTAAAATTCCTTTTCCTGCGAACCACTACCAATCTAATGTTCCCAGTTCCCCTGCATACTGAAATCACCTATGATTACTGTACTTTGCCTTTCCTACACATTTTTCCTATCTCCTGGCGTATCATGTGTCGCAGCTCCTTACTACTCTTTGGAGCCTGAACAAGAATTCAATTGTGGTTGTCATTCCTTTGTGGTTCCTCCATTCTACCCACGCAGATTCTACACCATCTGACCTTACTTCCTTTCTTACTATTGATTTAATTTAATTTCTTACTAATAATGCAAATCCACTCCCTCTGCCCACCTACCTGTCTTTTCAATAGATTAAATATCCTTAAATATTCAGAACCCCTTGCAGCCCATCGCTTCATACCTTCCGATTTAATTCTGTGCCACAAGCTCATTTACCTTATTCCTTATACAGCATGCATTCAGTTGTAATCCCTTCAGTCTTGCAATAACCGTCCGTCTTCTCATTGTGCAGTGCACTTGAAGTTTGATATGTTAAACAGTTCCAGATGCTCTATCCTATTTGTGCCTGTGTTGGAGATTTTAATAACCTCTCCTGAGTTCTGTCCTCTTACCTCCTCTTTTAATTCGGCTTTTCTAATTAAACCCTACAACTGCATCCCCACCACACACACACACACACACACACACACACACACACACACACACACACACACACACACACACACACACACACACACACACACACACACACACACACACACACACACACACACACACACACACACACACACACACACACACACACACACACACACACACACACACACACACACACACCCCCCCCCATCGGAGCAGGTCCTTTCTTCCTCAATAATGAAATGTGTTTATTCAACACAAAATACAAGGATAAAAAAGCTTTTCTGTACATACCAAAATATGAAAAGTACAAAAAGAAAGTATTGTTAAAATACATTTTCTTTGTGGAGCTCTATCGACAGAAATGTGAATTACATGGAAGTGGTGTGCAAACTTTATCAATCTTTATTTGAACCACAGCTGAGATCCTGCCTCTCACACAGTGTCTAGAGGGGCTACAAGTTCCTGTTGGATCAGAATATTTAAATCAATCCATCTTCTACCTGGAACCAATCTAATGGTCTATTGGATTGTGTTTAGCTGTCAGCAACTCAGCTCTGGGATGTTATTGGCGATAAATGATCTGGGATGACAGCCAGTATCAGCATGGTGCTCACAGGGTATGGCACCAGACAAAGGGCTTACAGTCTGTGAGAGTTTTTGAGAAAGGTTTTTGTGCATTTCTCCTCATGCTGTCTCCTGATCTAACTTCACACTCGTCTGACACCCCTTGCTCTCACTCACTCTGTCGCTTCTTTTTTTCACTCTGTTTATCTCACTTCACTGTCTTTCCACTGTTTATTTCTCTCCCTCTCAGTCTAGCTCCGATCATTACCTCTATTTTCAAGTTGTCAATTTGGAGAACTCATGGACACATGGTGAGCTGAATGGCCTCCTTCGTTGTTGTATTAATTCTGAAGTTCTCTGACCCACAGTAACAGGTTTTGGTGCCTGGAGAGACAAGCTGGTCCAGTGAAGGACACAGTAGACAATTAACCATTATCTCTTCCTATTTTCTGACATGCAGCAACATAGAAATATCTGTTCAAACAAGCAGATTCCTCATATTAAATTCAGCCCACTTCAGACTGGCAGGCCACTGTGTTCAGTGCCCTCTGTTTTGTTTTGTTGGTCTTAGCTGTACTGGGATTAGTCTCCCACTCCCCCTCAGTCACTGTACCTGTGGACCTCCTGCTGTGGCTCCATACACCCCTCCTCCACCGCCGCCACACACTAGTTTAAACCCTCGTAAAGGACAATAGCAAACCTGCCTGCCAGGAGATTGCTGCCAGTTCAAGTCCATCCCGTCCATCTTGTGTATATCCTACCAACCCGGGAATCCCAATGATCCACATATCGGAGATTGTTATCAGTTCATGTGCATCTCGTCCTTCTTGTGTGTATCCTACTGACCCGTGAATCCCAATAATCCACATATCATAAATTGCTGCCAGTTCAGGTTCATACCGTCCTTTTTGTGTATATCCTTCCGACTCGGGAATCCCAATGATCCCCATATCGGAAGTGCTGCCTCCCCGACCAGCACTTTGATCGTGTATTTAACTGTGCTACCTTACGATTCCTTACCTCACTCGCACATGACATATTCTAATGTCTCCAAAATTCAAATAGCCTTTCAACACAACTCCAGCAAGGCATTTTCTTTAATCTGGATAGACTTGATAATAAAAACTTTAGTCTGACGTCAGGAAAGTGAGACCACTGAATCAGTCCAATGACCACTGGATCTGATATCTATCGCCGCCACCAAACCTGTTTGACAAGGCATACATATGGGCCACCTATTTGCAGATGGACGAAGATAATCAGAAGGTTAGAACATGGCAGAGCAGATGGATGTAATGCAACCTGTTTACTCTGCTTTGATATCAGTTGGGTTCTAGTTATTCGTTTCCTTTCAATGGCAGGGTCTTTACCCAGCATCCCCAGCGGGTCAGAAAGTTCCCAGTGTCATTGTGTGCACAGTCCTGCAAAGGGAGTATCCAGTGCCAGGCAATGGGGTGTGAGGTGTCCCAGGGATGGCACAAGGAAAGGCTGCATGTGGTGCCGATGGACTGAGGGAACTGAGAGAGATGGAATGGGCATCGATGGACACTGCACTCAGACAAGTGGCCGGTCAAGATTCCGAAACACCCAGGGAACTCGCGAACCACGGCTGCTATTACAAAAACCTGTCACATTTGCTGCATTTCATCATCGAACAAAAGCAAAAATACTGTAGATGGTAGAAATCTGAAGCAAACGCAGAGACGTATTGTAGAGAGAGAAAAGAGTTAATGCTCCCAATGCAGACACGGGAAGAATGTACAAAGTCCACACAGACAGGGTACAGAGATTGGAAATGAACCCAAGTCCCTAGCACTGTAAGGCAGCATTGCTGTGTCACCATGTTTCCCAATGCTGGATAATTGGGGATAGTATAGTTAAAAGCATAGATACTGTTCTCTGTGATCGGGATTAAGAGGTCTGAAGGTTGTGTTGCCTACATGGTGCTCGGGTTTGGGATATATCATCTGGGTTGCAGGACTTGGAGCGGGAGGGGAATGATCCAGTGGTCAGGGTCTGTGTAGGTACCAACGGCTGGACAAACAAATGACAATGAGAAGAGCGACGGGTAATACAGGACTGAACTATTATATCGGAATGCATGCAGTATAAGGAATAAGGTAAATGAGCTTGTGACTCATCCATAAATTGGCAGTTACGACATAGTGGGATTTACAGTGACATCGCTGCAAGATCATCAGGATTCAGAGCTGAATATTCAAGCATATTCATCCTGTCGAAAAGATAGGCAGTTGGGCAGAGAGATAGAGTTGTCTCAGTATTAATACTGAAATTGAATCAATAGTCAATAATTATAAATGAAATAAGGTCAGATGGTGTAGAATCTGTGTCGGGAGAATTGAGGATTCAAAAAGGTGAAAAAAATGCAGTTGGAGTTATATACAGGGAGCTGGGGTGTAAGACACACCAGGAGCTAGAAAGATCTGTAGGAAAGGCAACGTTACAGAGATCATGTGGGATTTTATTATACAGATGGACTGGGAATTCAGGTTGATAGTGGTTGGCAGGAAAAGGAATTTGTGGAATGTCTACGAGATGGCTTTTTGGAGCAGTTTGTGCAAGCTGACTAGATGAGGGGAGCTTAAAGTGATAGTGATCATAATATGATTGAATTTACTCTGCAATTTCAGATAGAGAAGTTAGAATTTGAAATAACAGTATTACAGCTGAATAAAGGCCATTGCACAGACGTGAGTGAGGAGCTGAGTAGAATTGACTGGGAGAAGGGCCCAGCAAGAAAGACAGTGAAACTGCAATGGCAGGAGATTTTTGGAGAAATTCAGGATTCAGCAGAGATTTATCCTGAGGAAAAAGAGGCTTGTATAGGGAGGATCGGACAACCAAACCTGACTAGGGAAGTCAGGGATGGCATAAAAGCAAAAGAGAAATGATATAATGTGGCAAAGTGTAGTAGGAAACCTGAGGAATGGAAAGCTTACAAAGACAAAACAGAGGGCAAACAAAATAAAATAAGGAGGGAGATTATTAAATATGGGGGTAAGCTAGCCAGTAATATAAAGGGAGACTGTAACAGTTTCTTTCGATATATGAAGTATAAAAGAGCGGCAAAAGTGACTATTGGACTGCTGGGAAATGACACTGGATAGATAGCAGCGGAGAGTGAGAAAATGGCCAAGGAACTGAATAATTACTTTGTATCAGCTTTCATGGTGGAAGGCATGTTTAAGGAATACCTTAAACATTCAAGAGATTGAGGGGCCAGAGCTGAGTATGATGGCCCCCACCATGGAGAACGTGCTGGCAAAAAATGTCATTGTACGAAGATGGTTAAATAACTTGACCAGATGGACTACATCCCAATATTATAAGGGAGTTAGCTGAAGATAGAGTGGAGGCAATCGTGATGATCTTTCAGGAATCACTAGAGTAAGGAACGATCCTAGAGCACTGGCAACCCACTAACGTGACACCCATTTTTAACAAGGGAGTCAGCAAAAAGATAAAAAAAACAACCACCATGAATAGTTTAACTTCTGTCGTGGGTAAGATCCTGGAATCAATTGTGAAGGATGAGATTTCTGAATACTTGAAAGTGTTTGATAAAATAGGGCAAAGCCGGCATTATATCATCAAGGGAAGTTAATGCCTGACAAATCTATTGGAATTCTTTGAAGAGGAAATGAACAATTTCGACCAAGCACAGCCAATATCCACCTGGAATTCAAGAAGGCCTTTGACAAGGTGTCACACAGGAGATTACTGAGTATGATATGGGTCCGTGGTGTTAGAGGCAAGGTAGTGGCATGGATAGAAGCTTGTCTGTCTGGCAGAAAGCAGAGACTGGGGATAAAAGAGAACTTCTCAGGATGGCAGCCGGGGACAAGTGGTAATCCAGAATGCTCAGTGTTGGAATCATAACTTTTTACTTGTTACATTAACGAATGTAGATTGTGGGCCCTCTGGCTAGGTTTGCAGACGATACACAGATAGGCAGATAGACAGGTCGAATTGAGGAAGCAGACAGGCTGAACAAGGATTTAGACAGGTAAAGAGATCGTCATATGCATTCCAACGTTGGAAAGTGAGGTCATGCACTTTGACACGAAGAATCGAGGCATGGTCTATTTTCTAAATGGCGAGAAAATTCAGAAATCTGAAGTGCAAAGGGACTTGGGAGTTCTATGCAGGGTTCTCTCAAGGTCAGCTTGCAGGTTGAGGCAGTAGTTAGGAGGGCAATTGCAATTATGAATGAGAGCATTTACTACGAGAAGAATTGAATATAAGAACTGAATGTATACGGCTCTAGTCAGACCACATTTGGAGTATTATGGTCATTTTTGAGCTCCATACCTCAGGAAGGATGTACTGGTCCCGGAGCGTGTTCAAAAGATTTTCACGAGAATGGTCAGAGGAATGAAAAGCTTATTGCATGAGGTATGTTTGAGTACTCTGGGTAAATACTTGATACAGTTTGAAAGGATGAGAGGGAATGTAATTGAAATAGACAGGATACTGAATAACTTGGAGCGAGTGGATGTTGATAAGATATTTCCATTGGATCAGAATCCGAGGACACAGCCTTAGCTGAAAGGGAACACTTTTTAGAACAGTGATCAGGAATGGTGAATCTTTGAAATTTATTGCCGCAGATGGCTGTGTGGAAGGTCATTGAGTATATTTGAGATGGAGATAGATAGGTTTTGATTATCCAGGGGATAAAAGGTTATGGAGAGAAGTTTGGAGAATGGGTTTGAGAAACCTATCAACGATAATTGAATGACGGAGCAGACCCGGATGGGCTAACTGTCCTAATTTATGCTCCAAATTCTTATAGTCTTCTGTTCTAAACCTTAAGGAAGTACCTTGCATCTACGAGAAGATAGATTCATGTTCTTCATGAAGGTCAAAAGCTGTTTGGAATAGTTAATTGTTTTAGAATGAAGGTATTGTGGCTGCTGTCGCGGTGGTGGATAATATGAATATTCAGTACAGGATCACACACCAACTGCACCGTATTAATGTGGGGAGAGTTTATTCAAAACTTGGACCTCTCCGTCTCTCTCAATGGGGAGTAGGGGTTGGGGGGGCGTGCGTGTAACATCCTCCCGGGCATTTCAACTATCCTGAATCATACATCCTGAGTGAAACAGCAGTCATGGAATTTATCACCTTCTCATTGTCTGTTTAGAATATAAGGAGTGATTGTCCATCCCTCTCAGGGTTCAATGCAATCACCTTTTATTCCCTCACAGAGCTACAGATCAACCTTCACGCACTCCTCACGGTGCCATCATCCCAGGGATTAATCTGGTGGAACTCCTCTTCACTCTCTCTGTGGTAAGGAGATCACTCCATATAAAGGAAAGAAAACCTGACCACAATACCCCAAATACTGCCTCAACAACACTCTCAGCTTTGATCACAACAATTCATTTCTCTCACTTAGCTGGCTCCATTTCTTTCGTATGACACAGGAAACAATTCATTTACGATGCACTGCCACTGATGTAGAATTTAAAAACATCCTCTCATCTGTAGGTCAGTATTAATAAAGCTAGCATAGAGGTGCCCATGGAGATGGATATCACTCCTGAAAGAGACTCAATCACAAAGAATACTTCTAAAACAGTGAATGGCTATCTACCTGAAAGGAAATGAGCCGTTGGAATATGGGATGCAGGCAGACGAAGGGAGCTATCTTTCCTTTTGTTCTGCCCTCACGGGATGTGTGCAGCCATGGTCAGGCCACCATGTTATGCTGATCTTGAACTGAGTGGCTATTTCAGCTGTTCCACAGGACAATAAATAGTAAAACAAATTGCCGTGGTTTGCAGTTAAACAGAGACTTGACCAGAGAAGGATGACCCACTGCCTTCTCTAATGGGCTTAAGGCAAGCCGATATCAACAGATTTTTATTTTGTGGTTCTAGAATACGAGCCAATGACGTGACCCACCATACACTGTCTGACCATCTTTCAGATTTTGTGCAGAGAACAAGTTAAACATCTCAAGTGCAATTATTTTGTAATGGCCTCGTGGTTAGAAGGGACTTGAAACAGATGTATCTGGAATTAATAAAGGCACAAACGATGTTTTATTCAGGAATTGAACTGAGGCTGAGGAGGAGACTGCGACGTCTTAATGGTAGTACTGGACAGGATTGGTATGTGGGGAGGATATGGAGATGCACACTTTGCAGGAGAAAATGAATCAAAGAGGTTGAGAACAGTGTGTTTTACCCTGGAGTATTGGTGAGTAAAATGTAAATAATAGTTTGCTAGGTATAATTCTTAAGGAATGGAATCTTTGATTGGAGCTGAAAACGTTGGCTTGCACCTTCCCAAAATCTGCATTTCATGAGCATCGAATCAGTTCAGACCATTTCACTTAACAGACAGAGTGACTTACCAGGAACACCAACTATAGCAAGGAGAGGATAGTAACCAGCTTGAATAACCAGCAGCATATATTCAATCCGCGATGCTAATGATATCCCAGGCTGAGAAAGCTTGTAAAGACTGTAGGATAAACTCCTATCCATTGTTGGAATATTCCAGTCTAATGTTCCCAGATTTCCACCTCTCCTGCCCTTCTCTCTGAAGCTGCTAATCCCTCTTCTTGCTGTTGGATATGCTCCCGCTCAAACTATGGGATAAAACACTGGAAACATTCCCTTATTGATAGAAGACAGAAACTGTCTAGGGATGCATACGATCCATGGAGACTGACATAATTACAATCGCTGAACAAATAGCTCCAGTTAACCCCTTTGAATTCAAAGCTACTTTATTAAAATTCAAAATAACGTTGAACATTTATGCTTTCTGGGTGTGACATGCAAGTGTGACTGAAGGAAGGAATGTAAAAGATGGCAGATTGATTGCGTGTAATCATTCAGTCAGCCTTGGATATGAAAGTAATGCCAGAAGTTTAACGAAACATAGACATGCTTTTCTGTTCATAAGTACAGAAATGAATCCCGTAACTACTGATCAGTCATTGCAATGTCTGTAAAACATTGAGAAAACAACTATCATCCATGATGTGATAGCAAAATCTGCCAAAAAAGAAACAAAAAAAAACCCTGGGTTACAACAAACAAACGTATGGATACGTTAACAGAGAATTGCACATGGCCAACACAGTTCAGATTGTTATTCCAGGATCGGTGAGAGCAGCTGTGGGTCATGCTGTTGATGGTACGGATATTATGGAACTGTCATGAAGTGTCACTTAGTGGACTTCGATTACATTGTGATTATGATGTTGGGGAAAAGACAGAAGATGGAGAGGACAGGGGACATGGCTGATTAGACTGGGTGGAGGGACAGTGATGTTCCCCATTTACCAGAATTGGAATGTTACTCTTTGTAATTCATACGAAGAATAGATTCAAGAATACATCTACAATGAGGAATTAGCAGGGACAATATTAATGAAATGTGTTTATGCAAGATAAAATGCAGGAACAAAATGATTTTCTGCACCCATCAATATATGCAAAGTACAAAGAGATAAGGTTGTTAAAATACACTCCTGATATTGAGCTATATAAATTGAAATGTGAATTACATAACTAGGAAAGTGGTATGCAAACTTTCTCAATCATTATTTGACCCACAGCTAAGATCGTGATTTCACCTCTGTCAGTGAATCCCCTCACTGAGATTCTCTGGCCAAGTCTCTCATATCCGTGTGGGGGAGGGGGTCGTGGAGGCGGGGTGGTGGTTATCATTTCCTGCTGCTCTTGGCATAGTCTATTTAAAACCTCTGCTTTATCCATGGAACCAATCTATTGGCCTAATGGGTTCTGTTTATCTGTCAGTATCTAAGCTCTGTGACATTGTTGGAAATAAATAATTTGGGATTACAGCTAGTATCAGCACAGTGCTGACAATGTATGGAGCCCAGACAAAGGGCTTGCCGTCCAGAGGAATTTCTAAATTAAGCTTCTAAATATTTATCTACCGGAATGCAGTCTTCTGAGCTATCTAGCTTGACCCTCATGTAACACCTCTTTCTCTCGCACTCAGTCAGTCGCTCCCCTTTCAATCGTCTCTCAGTTTATCTCCCTTAACTTGCTTTCTCTCTGTTTATTTCTCTCTCACACAATCTGTCTTCATACACTCTCCCTATCTCCAGTTGTGCAGTTGGAGAGTTTGTGACTCCACGATGGGCTGAATGGCCTCCCTCCATGCCATAATAATTGAGGTTCTCTGACCTAAAATAAATACTTCCTGGACAGACCTGCTGGTCCGGTGACAGGTACAGTGCACAATCACCCATTGTCTTTTCCTGCTCTTCTTTGGGGTACAGCTGCCTTGAAATGTCTGTTCAAACAAAACAGACTGAATGAAATCCGAGCAGTCGAGAAGACGTCCATGAGTGTTTATTTCAATCAGGATTTAATGAAGGATGAGATTGCAGAATAACATAAGCAATGAATGAAAAACAGGGTAACACAAGAAATTAGATTACATTACAGCGTGGAAATAGGCCCTTCGGACCAACAAGTCCACACCGACCCGCCAAAGCGCAACCCACCCATACCCCTACATTTGCCCCATCCCTTACACTACGGGTAATTTAGCATGGCCAATTCACCTAACCTGCTCATCTTTGGAATGTGGGAGGAAACCGGAGCACCCGGAGGAAACCCACGCAAACACGGGGAGAACGTGCAAACTCCACACAGTCAGTCGCCTGAGGCGGGAACTGAACCCAGGTCTCAGGCGCTGTGAGGCAGTCGTGCTAACCACTGTGCCACTGTGCCGAAATGGCAGCTGATACAACATAGGGTTCTAAGTAGGTCTCATGGTATTACCAATAGATTATAAATCCAGAATAATCAGCTCCTGTTCTGTGGATCCAGGTTGAATCCCGCCAAGGCAGAGTGGAAATTCAATTCAATAATGTAAAAATATCCCTGGAATTAAGACTCTACTGATGAGAATGAAATCATCGCCGATTGTCAGAAAAATCCAACTGGTTCACCAATATCCTGTAATGAAGGGATCTTCCATCCTCACCTGGTCTGGCTGGCATGCAACCCCAGACCCAAAGCAATGTCATTGACTCTCAATCGCCTCCCAAAATCGTCTAATGAGTCATTCAGTTGTACCAATCGCTACAAAGTTACAAACAAATGAAACCGGATGGACGACCTGGCATAGAAATGGGCACCGGAAAAGGCAACATTAGAAACATCCCTGTAGAACCTGCAAAGTTTTACTTCCTAACATCTGAGGCCTAGTGCCAACATTGGAACCATTTCCTTACAGACCAGTTAAGCAACAGCCTGACATAGCCATACTCACGGAATCATACCTTACAGAAATAACAGAAATTAAGCATGGAAAAAGACGTCTCTTACTGATTACCACGTAACATTGTTCCTCAGCTGAATCAGTCCTCCTCCATGTTAAACAACACTTGGAGAAAGCACTGACAGTGGCAAGGGCACAAAGTTTATTCTGGCTGGGGGATTTCAAAGTCAACGATCAAGAGTGGTTTTGGCAGCAGTACTACTGATCATGCTGGTCGGCTCCAAAGGGCATAGCTGCTTGATTGGGTCTGCAGAAGGTGGTGAGGGAATGAATGAGAGGGTAAAGAAACATACCTGACCTCATCCGTACCAATCTACCAACTGCAGATATGCCTGTACATGACAGTATCGGTAAAAGTGACCACCACAATGTCCTTGTGGAGACAAAGTCTATTGTCTTCATAAACTCTATTGTGTTATGTGACACTTTTACCATGCTAAATGGCTCAGACTTTGAACAGATCTAGCAACTCAAGACTGAACGTCCTTAATACTCTGCGGACCATCAATAGCAGCAGAACTCTGCTCCAGCACAATCTGTAACATCACAGCCCAGCATGTCCCCCACTCAACCATTACCATCAAGCCAGAGGATGAACCCTGGTTCAATGGAGAATGCAGGATGGCATGCCAGGAGTAGAACCAGGGATATATAAAAATAAAATGTTCATCTGCTGAAGATTCCAAAGAGAAATACTTGCTTGTCAGATATCATAAACAGCAAGAGACAGAGAGAGCTTATCGATCCCACAACCAATGTATCACATTTAAGCTCTGCAATCCTGCTAATCCGATCGTGAATGGTGGTGGACCATTAAACAACTCACCGGCGCACAAATATCCCCAACCTTAATGATAGAAGAGCCCAGCACATCAGTGCGAATGATAAGGCTGAAGCTTTCGCAGAAATCTTCGGTCAGACGTTTTGAGTGAATGATCCATTTCGGCCTCCTCCTGTGGCCCCCATCATTACAGTCTTCAGCAAATTCGATGAACTGATATCAAGGTTGAAGGCACTGGATACTGAAAATGCTATGGGCCCTGGTAACATGGCGGCAATAGTCCTGAAGACGAGTGCTTCAGAACTTCCCACTCCCCAAGCCAAGCTGTTCCAGCATGTTTACAAACCGACAATGGGGAAAAACTGGTTAAGTATGTTTTGTACATAAAACGCAGGACAAATTCGACCCATCCAAATACCGCCTTATCAGTCTACTCTCCATCATCAGTAAAATTATGGAAATTTTCATCGACAGTGCTATCAAGCAGCACCTGCTCAAAACTAACCTGCTCAGTGAGGCCCAGTTTGGGTTTTGCCAGGGTCACTCAGCTCCTGACCTTGTCACAGCCCTTGGTTAAAACATAGAAAATGGAACTGAATTCCAGCCCTTGACATCAAGGCTGCATTCTGCCAAATGTGACATCAAGGACCACAAGCATAAAAGGTATCGCGGGCCAACACTCCATTGTTGGAGTCATACCTGACATCTAGGAAGATGGGCTGAAAATGTGTTTCTGGAAAAGCGCAGCAGGTCAGGCAGCATCCAGGGAACAGGAGAATCGACGTTTCGGGCATAAGCACTTCTTCAGGAATGAGGAAAGTGTGTCCAGCAGGCTAAGATAAAAGGTAGGGAGGAGGGACTTGTGCGAGGGGCGTTGGAAATGCGATCGGTGGAAGGAGGTCAAGGTGAGTGTGATAGGCCGGAGTGGGGTGGGGGCGGAGAGGTCAGGAAGAAGATTGCAGGTTAGGAAGGCCAAATCTCTTCCTGACCTCTCCGCTCCCACCCCACCCCGGCCTATCACCCTCACCTTGACCTCCTTCCATCTGTCGCATTTCCAACGCCCCTCCCCAAAGTCCCTCCTCCCTACCTTTTATCTTAGCCTGCTGGACACACTTTCCTCATTCCTGAAGAAGGGCCAATGCCAGAAACGTCGATTCGCCTGTTCCCTGGATGCTGCCTGACCTGATGCGCATTCCCAGCAACACATTTTCAGCTCTGATAAACTCCAGCATCTGCTGTCCTCACTTTCTCCTCAAGATAGGAATATGGCCATTGTTGTTGGAGGTCAGTTATCTCAGCTCCAGAACATCTCTGCAGTAGTCCCTTCGGGTAATGTCCTTGGTCTAAACATCTTCAGCTGCTTCAACAATGACCTTCCTTCCATCATCAGGTCAGAAGTGGGGTTATTTGGTGATGACTGCACAATGTTCAGCACCATTCGCAAATGCTCAGATACGGAAGCAGTCCATGCCCAAAGCAACCATATCTGGGCAATATCCAGACTTGGACTGGCAAGTGGCAAGTAACATTTGCGCCACATAAATTCAGACAATAACTGTCATCAATAAGATACAATATAACTATTTTGTATTCAACAGCATTATCATCACTTAACTCCCCCACTACCAATATCCTGGTCATATCCATTGACCAGAAACTCAATTGGACTCGCCACATGAATATAACAGCTGATCAGAAGCTAGTAATACTGCAGGAGAAACTCAACTCCTTACTTCCCAAAGCCTGTCCATCATTTACAAGGCAGAAGTCAGGAATGAGATGGAATATCTTCACTTGCCTGAATGGGTGAAGTCCCAACAACACTAAAGAAGCTTGACACAATCCAGGACAAAACAGCCCATTTGATTTGCACCACATCCACAAACATTCACTCCCTTCACCATAGTCACCCAGGAGCAGCAGTGTGCACTATCTACAAGACACATTGGAGGAATTCCCCAATATCCTCAGACAGCTCCTTCCAATCTCACGAACACTTCCGTCTGGAATGACAAGGGCAGTAGACTTTTGGGACCACCACCACCTTCAAATTCCCCTCCAAACGAGTCAACATCCTGATTTGGAAATGCATTGCCGTTCCTTCACTGTTGCTGCGTGAAAACCCTGGAATTCCCTCGTTAATCACTAGTGGGTCACCGCACAGCAGGTAGATTGCAGCAGTTCGAGAAGGCAGTTCAGCACCACCTTCTCAAGGGCAACTGCGGACGGGCAAGAAATGCAGGGCACATCCAGCGATGCCCACATCCAAAAAAAAACTTTTTAAAAAATACTTCCAAGTTGAGCATCTCGATGGGACAAGTTATCTCATTTGAACATGAACAGGAAAGCAATGTTTCTAATATTAAACATTTTAGACTTTTCTGTTATTAAAGGGTGTTCAGTATTCGATGACATATTGTTGCTGAATGCTGTGATAAATTGCATCTGTTTTGTGTAAATCAACAATACTGGCGTAACAGGATCAATCCTTCGAAAATACCAGTCAGAAAATGACAATCATCGTAGAGAGAATGTACTCCCGCCAGATGAGACTCACTGATAGCAGCTCATATTCAAAATATTAATGGAATACTGGCTGACACTGAATCTTCCCACCGTTCAGATCACAGGGGTTACCATTTACCAGAACTTGAAGTCAAATCAACATACAAATACAAGGATTACAAGAGCAGGTCAGAGACTTACAAGTCTATACTGAATAATAGACCCTATGACCGAAACGGCATGAGAGAGAACAATAGATTTAGGCCATTCAGCCCATTCCTTCATTCTGATACTGTGCCATTTTGTCATTGTCTCTCTGAAAAGTGGAAATATCGTCTACATACTGACTGTATCAATCTTTGCAGTAATCCATTAGTTTCAATCAGACCCCCGCAACACCACAATTCTTCTAAATTCCATCGAGTGCACACTGCCTCTCATATGACAAACCGTCATCCCCAGAATGGATCACCTCCAACACCAGCAGATCTTTCTCCAGAGCTAGTGTCCAAAACTGCTCACAATTGGCCAAATGCCATCTGTCCATAGTCCATTACATTCTCAGCAGTATGTCTCTCGTCTTGCATTCTTGCTCTCTTGAAATGAATGCGAACATTGCTTTTGCTTTCCTAACTGCCAACTGAACATGCGCATTAACCATAAGAGAGGACGAATGCTTCATAATCCTTTTGGGCTTCAGATTTAATGGATCTTATTAGAACATAGTGTCTCCTCTATTCCGCATACCAAAGTGCATATTCTCACACGTTCTTCTATTGTGTTCCATCAGCCATGAGTTTTCCCACAGTCCTAAACTGTTCAAGCCTTTCTGCAGCTTCCCCACTTCCGCAATATCATCTGCAAACCAAACCTAGCAAAACTGCCCTCAAGTCCTTTGTTCACTTTGTTCATGTATAATACATTTCCTGGCTCCCTAAGGACCGTTAACCATCAATAAGGCACAACAGTCAAGGTGCTTGACTCCATTCAGGTTGAAGCAGTGGCTTGACTTGAATTACACCTGTAAAGACTTCAGTCCCTGCACCACTGACTCTCAGTAGAAGCACACCCTACCCTCTTTTGTTGTGAGTTTACTTCATTATGGCGCACAATCCCAGTCTATTGATGTCACTCCGTCTCAACACTAACTGAGTGGTGCTCACACCAACCAATGTCACTGTGTATTGATGACGATGGAGGGAGGTCGGCAAGGGGATGTCTGTGATGAATAACGGTGTGACTGCCAGGCTGAAACCTGCCCCGACAGCCTCGGATGTACCTGTGCCCGCTGTCACAACTGCAGGCATGATCAGTCTTCCTGCAGGTCAAATCAGGGAAAGCGCCGGGCCCTGGATAGTGTTCCCGGCTGAGCACTCAGATCTTGCGAGGACCAACTGACAGATGTATTCACATACACTTTCAGCCTTTCCCTCCCACAAGCTGAAGTCCCAACCTGCTTCAAGAAGACCAACATCAACCTTTATCATTGTGCTTCCAATTAAACCTGTTGGACTATAACCTGGTGTTATGTGATTTTTAACGTTGTACACCCCAGTCCAACACCGGCATCTCCAAATCATAACATCAACCTTGTAAGTGAGAAAGCTCATGCTTTAATGACTTAATGATTACCGCCCAGTGGCTGTAACCTCAATAAACATGGAGTGATTTGAAAGGCTGGTTATGGCCCACATCACAGCCAATCTCCCAGCCTGACTTGATCCCCTATAATATGCCGACTGGTGTAACAGGTCCACAACAGATGCCATACTCCAAGCTCTGCACTCATCCCTAGGACATCTGGACACCAAAGACACCTACACCAGACTCCTGCTCATTGGCGACAGTTCCACCTTAAACATCATTATTCGCTCCAGACTGATCTCAAAATTCCGTGACCTTAGTCGCGGCTCCACCCTCTGCAACTGGATCCCCCGGTTTCTGACCCACAGACTAGAATTAGTAAAGGTAGGTATCTGCAACTCCGCCACAATAACACTCAACACTGGAGCTCCTGAAGGATGTGCCCTCAGCCCCCTACTGTACTCCCTGTACACACACAGCTGTGCCCTCAGCCCCCAACTGTACTCCCTGTGCACACACGGCTGTGTCCTCAGCCCCCAACTGTACTCTCTGTATACACACGACTGTGTCCCTCTGCTCCCTACTGTACTCCCTGTACACATATGGTTGTGTTCCCATCCCCTACTATACATACTGTACACACAGCTGTGTCATCAGCCCCCTACTGTACTCCTGGTCAAACACGGCTGTGTCATTAGCCCCCTACTGTACTCCTGTATAAACACGGCTGTGTCATCAGCCCCCGACTGTACTCCTGTACACACACGGCTGTGTCATCAGCCCGCTACTGTACTCCCTGTACACATATGGTTGTGTCCGCATCCCCTACTATACACCCTGTACACACAGGGCTGTGTCATCAGCCCGCGAATGTACTCCTGTACACACACGGCTGTGTCATCAGCCCGCTACTGTACTCCCTGTTTATATGGCTTTGTCATCAGCCTCCTACTGTACTCCTGTATAAATATGGTTGTGGCATCAGCCCCCTACTGTACTCCTTGTACACACGCGGCTGTGTCATCAGCCCCCGACTGTACTCCGGTACACACGTGGCTGTGTTGCCAAATTCCAAACAATGCCAACTGTAATTTTGCTGATGACATCACCAAAGCAAGGAGGGATAACAAACAACATGAGTCTGAACACAGAAAGGAGACAGTGTGTTTGGTGACATGGTGGAATGATAATAACCTCCCTCTCAAATTCGGCAAAAGTAAAGAACTGATCATTGAGTTTAGAACGCAAGGAGGGGAACACGCCACTATCTACATCAACGGTGCAGAGCGTCAAGTCCCTCGGAGTGATGATAACTGGCAACCTACCCTGGACTTCTCACATTGGTGTGACAGTCAAGATGATTCAAAAACGTCTCTCCTTCCTCACTTGGCTCAGGATATTTAGCATGCGATACTTCTACAGATGCACTGTTGTGAACAGACTGTCTGGGTGCGTAATGGCCTGGTACGGCATCACTCTGCCCAAGACCATCAGAAACTACAGAAGATTGTGTTCACAGCCCAGACTATGACGGACTCCAATCTCCCAACCAGTGACTCTATTTCCACGGCTCGTTGCCGCAGAAAGACTGCCAACATCTATTCAAGATTACTGAGGGAAGGGAGAGAGGAAATAATTGGGGCCTAACAGATATCTTTGTAACATCCTTGAACACAACTGAGGTCCCGGAGGACTGGAAAGTTTCTAATCGCCATGTTTAAGAAGGGTAGCATGAATAATCCAGTTAATAATAGACCAGTGAGCCTGACGTCTGGGGTAGGGAAGCTGCGAGAGAAGATACTGAGGGATAGGATCTATTCTCATTTGGATGAAAATGGTCTTCTCAGTGAGAGGCAACATGGTTTAGTGCAGGAAAGTCAGGTCTTACCAACTTAATAGAATTATTTGAGGAAGTGACAAAGTTGTTTGATGATGGAGGAGCTGTAGATGTCATGTACATGGACTTCAAGAAGACATTTGATAAGATTTCCCATGGTCGGGTTATGGAGAAAGTGAAGTCACATGGTGTCCAGGGTGTGCGAGCTACGTGGATAAAGAACTGGCTTGGCAACAGGGGACAGAGCGTAGTAGGAGAAGGGAGTTTCTGCAAATGGAGAACTGTGACCAGTGGGGCTCCATTTAAGATATTTCCGGAAAGATCCATGAATGGGAAAGGAGCATAGGGATACAGACCTTGAGAAAATAGCAGACAGTTTGAGATAGAGGATTTGGTTTGGCGCAGGCTTGGACCGCCGAATGGCCTGTTCCTGTACTGGAATGCGTGCAGTCTGACCAAGCTCCAATTCAACTGAAGCAAGACGTCCCTCCCCTTGTGCTTACATCCTCTGACAATAAAGGTTCTCATCCCACTGTCTTTCCAAATAGCCTGCTGCACTGTAAGTTAGACGTCAGCAGCGTATAGACAAGGACACTTTGGGTTTTATTTATATCTGTACTTTTCAACGTTTCACAACTTATGAAATATAATGTATATTAATTTCTCCAATAAAGTGGATAACTTCACGTTTCTGCATCATATGTCATTTGCAATGACGTTGCCCATGTGGAGGCCCGTTCAATTTTCATGAATATTTACATCTTCCTCACAGCACACATTTCCACGCAAAAATTAACTGTAAATTCTTCACTCTGTTTCCTATCTTTTCATGAATACTTAATCCATCCGAGTAAATTAATAATTATAGTTTTGTTCGAGTGAAGGAGGCCCATAGTGTTCTCACTGGCACTTCAAATGAGCATTGTTACCTCCACCCAATTTCCCTCTTTTCCTATGCAACCTCCTTGACGCATGCCAACCACAATCAATTTCTTCCTTTGAAAAGCTGAAGAACTGTCTTTGTTGAAGAAACTATTCCCAACAGAAGAAAAGGCAATGAGTGAAGGACATTACTTATCATTCAAATTGTCCCTCAACAGCCTTCTGTAGTCAACACTGAGTTGACACTTTTCAGGTTATCCATTCAACATCCATCTTGTTCCCTGTTTTGGTTGGTATTGTTTCGTTCTTTGTTTGCACCTGAATACCTGAGATAGAAACTCTTTTGCGAAGGAAGGGTCGTGACCGATTTGGGCCAAAAGCAGGTAAAAGGAGTTATGCAACGAATCAGTTATAATCTCCTTAAATTATGGAACTGGCGCAAAGTGCTCAACAACCACATCCTGTCCTGATCGTATTGTGTTCCACGTGGCAATGGCACGGCGACCATGCAGCCAATTACAAACTCATTTCAGCAGGTAATTGTTCAATTAAATTACATGGAGTCACTGATTGTAACAAATTGAAGTCGTATTGCCAAAAAGTAGCTAAGACCATATCTAGAACAGCTATGCTGCCCCTGTATAAGAAAGGGTACATGTGTAGTCCAACTCCATTGCCACAATATCCACAACATTCACTATTTCCAATATCAACCCTCAATGGAGGCAGTGTGTTCCAGCTACAAGATACATTGCTGACATTTATCAAAGTCCATTCGACAGCACCTTTCAAGCCTTGATCATCTGAAATACAAGGGCAACAGATCTGCGGAAACACTAACCCTGCAAGTCAATGACCATCTTGACTGGGAAATATATCTCAGCTCGCGGGTGTCACTTGATGAATATCCTGCCTTTCATTCCTTAACATTATTGTGGGTCACCCTGTTGCATGGGCAGCATACAGCCTTTTTGTCCAGAACAAAAGTGTATGGACAATAAATGATGGCCCACCCAGCAATGTCTGATACCTATCAATGAATAATACACAAATGTTTCGCTGTTTTGCATCTGAGTGTCCCTGCATTTGTGAATAGATTTATTCGATATTTTTGAGTCTCAGGAAATGGAGAAGTGATTGGTTTGAGGAGCAAAAGTTTCTGAGTGGAAAGACCTTTATAGGGCCGATGCTGAGAAATTATTTCTGTTGGTCTGGGAATCCAAAACATGATGACAGGATCTCAGGATAAGGGGCAACTTATCTGGGACTAAGATGATGTGAAATTATATCCCTCCATGGGTCTCAGAATATTTAGTATTCGCCCTCTGAAAGATTGTGGATGCATGTCAATGAAAACAGTGAAAAGTTCACAGAGATATGGAGGAGCTTCGGGTTAGATAAAGTTACAGTGATATGGAGGTATAGGTTCAGGAGGGTGTTACAGTTGAAAGGAAGCTGCAATAGAACAGAGAGATTTCCGAGATACGGATGGGTGTATGTCCTGGAAGACTTTACAAACTTAGAGAACGCTGTAGGGGCTGTAAGTGTTTCCAAAGGCAGGGAGGAATGGAGGAGCTAGTGAAGTTTATAGCGAGAGGGTAGTATGTAATTGCTAGAGTGGGTACAGAGATATGGAAGGATATATGTGATGAAGGAAGCCACAGTGATAGGAAGGACTGGAGATACTGCAGGCGATTACAGAGATCAATAGGGTTGGAGGGCTGGAAGATGTATGTGTTGTTGGAGGTTATGCAGGATGTCAGCGATATAGATAGGTGTGGAGAGGCTGGAGGAGGAGACAGAGGTCAGGAAGACCATCGATGAAGAATGAAGTTCACAGAGGTGGGGAGGGGTAGATCGGCTGGAGGAATTTACGTAGATAGAGAAGAATGAAGTGGGTGGAGGAGGTACAGAGATGAAGAGAGCTGTAGTGACTGCATGTAGTTACTGAAGTGGGGAAGATGTAAGGGTTTATAGAACATAGAACAATACAGCACAGAACATGCCCTCTTGCCCTCGATGTTGCACTGATCTGTGAACTAACCTAAGCCAATCCCCTGACACTGTCCCATCATCATCCATTTGCTTATCCAAGGGTTGTATAATTCCCCCTAACGTGGCTGAGTTAAGTACATTGGCAGGCAAGACATTCCACGCTCTTACCACTCTCTGAGTAACGAACCTGTCTCTGACATCAATCTTAAACCTGTCACCCCTCAATTTGTAGCTATGCCGCTTCGTACAAGCTGATGTGATCATCTGAGGAAAAAGGCTTTAACTGTCTACCCTATCTAATCTTCTGATTACATTGTATGCCTCTATCAAATCCCCTCTTAGCCTTCTTCTCTCCAATGGGAACAGACCCAAGTTTCTCAGCCTTTCCTCCAGACCAGGAAACATTCTGGTAAATCTCCACTGCACCTTTTCCAATGCTTCCATTCCCTTCCTGTAATGGGGCGATTAGAACTGCACACAATATTCCAAGTGTGGCCGCACGAGCATTTTGCATAGTTGCAGCATGACATTATGGCTCTAGAACTCAATACCTCTACCAATACAACCTAACACACCGTTTGACCTCTTAATAGTACAATCAACCTATGTAGCAACTTTCAGGGATCTATGTACATGGACACCAAGATCCATCTGCACATCCACATTAGCATAAACCTTTCCATTGACCAAGTATTCTGCCTTCCTGGTATTCTTCCAAAAGGGAATCACCTCATAGTTAGCTGCATTGAAACTCCATTTGCCACCTCTAAGCCCAATTCTTCAGTTTGTCCAAGTGCCCCTTCAACCCGCAAAATATTTCCACATTGCTCACTACTCCTCCGATTTTAGTGTCATCTGTAGACTTATTAACCCATCCACCTATGCCTGCATCCAGTCATTTATAAAAATGACAAACAGTAGTGGTCCCAAAATAGGGACTTGTGGCTCACTATAGTTACCGGACTCCATGCGGACCACCACTCGCTGCCTTTTACAGAAAACCAGTTTCTAATCCAAACTGCTAAATCAGCCTCAATTCCACGCCTCTGCATTTTCTCCAACAGTCAACCATGTGGAACCTTATCAAATGCTTTACTGAGGTCCATGTACACCATGTCAAATGCCTTACCCTTTTCCACATGCTTGGTCACCTTCTCAAAAACGTCAATGTGGTTTGAGAGACATGACCATGTTGACTATTTGCAATCAAATTGTTGTTTGCTAGATGATTATAAATCCTATCTCTTATAATCCTGTCCAAAATATTTCCTACACACACATAAGGTTCACTGGTCTGTAATTGCCTTGGTCATCTGTACTGCCCTTCTTGAACATGGGCAAACATTTGCAATCCTCCAGTCCTCTGGCACTAAACCTGTAGACAATGAAGACTCAAATATCAAAGCCAAAGGATCCAACAACTCCTTCCTAGCGCCCCAGAGGAAGCTCGAATAAATCCCATCCGATACAGGGGACATTTTCACTTCCACTCCTTCTCGAATTGATAACACATCTTCCTTAACAACCTCGATCCTTTCTCGTGAAATATCTCGCATCTCATTCTTCTCTATAATATTCTACTTTCCCTGAGTGTGAACCAATGAGAAATGTTCGTTTAACACCTGTCCGATCTCCACAGAATCCACACTCAACTCCCCACTTCTGTCTTTGACTGGTTCTATCCTACCCTAGTTATCCTTTTCTTCCTAACGTACCTATACAAAGCTTTAGGATTCTCCTATATTCGACCTGCTATAAATGACTCAAGTCCTCTCTTTGCACTTCTTAACTCTCTCTTTCAATCCTTCCTAGCTAATCTGTAACTCTCCATCATCTCATCGTCACATAAGCCTCATTCTTCTTCTTAACAATAGATGTAATTTCTGCAGTAAACCACGGTTCCCTTACATTATCACTTCCTTCCTGCCTGATAGGGGCATGCTATTTAAGGACACACGATATCTGTTCTTTAAACCAGCTTCACATTTCGATTATCCCCATCCCCTGCATTTTGCTACCCTTTTCTATGCATCATAAGTTCTGCTTAATTGCGTTACAATTGCCCTTCCCCCATTGATAACTCTTGCCCTGTGGCATGTACCTATCCCTTTCCCTCACCAAACGAAATGTGTTTTTGGAGGTTATATCCATAAGAAAAGGTAGAGGTACGAGAGAATGCCAGAATTATGGGGCGGTATTGAAATGTTGGAGGAGGTTACGAAGATCATGAGAGTCTAATGGTTGGATGATGTTTACAAAGGTCGGGAGCGGGGAGTGGCCGGACAAAGTTACAGCGACAGGGTATATGGGAGAGCAGCTTAGACAGATATGTAGGGTTGTAGGGGCCGAATTAACTCATAGATAAAGGGTGATATATAGATGATGGAGGAGGTTAGAGAGATAGGGAGGAATGTAGGGTTTAGAGGTGCTTAATGAGAGAGTGAGGGGTGTAGGGTTTGGAAGACGTTTCAGAGATAGTGAGGGGTATAGAGTTTGGAGGAGTTTAAAGAGATAGGGAGGAGGAAGGTTCTGCAGATATTTACAGTGATAGATTGGTTGATGAATGGGCAGACAAGGGACAGAGAGTGTTTGAAGGAGTGAGACCTGGGAGTGTCCAATCACAAGAGCCAAGGAGTCAGTGTCATCCACACAGGAGAGGCCCTTCTGCTGACTGTAATAAAAATAAAAGGCACTGTAGACCGTGCAAACTCCTCCTCCCTAATGCATTGGAGCTTATGCCAGAATTGACAGAGATGTCCTCCAGACTGTCAAGCAACAATGTGACATCACAAAACCTCATGTGTTCATATCAAAGCCTGACACGGAAACCTCCTGCTGACTCCCCTCCCTCACCCTCACGGTGTCATATCAAACACTGACACGGAAACCTCCTGCTGACTCCCCTCCCTCAGCCTCATGGTGTCAGATCAAACACTGACAAAGAAACCTCCTGCTGACTCCCCTCCCTCAGCCTCACGGTGTCATAGCAAACAGTGACACGGAAACTTCCTGCTGAGTTTCTTCTACATTGAGCAACACTTGGAGGAAGCACTGAGAGTGTGACAGAGCTGGAGAATGTGTACTGGGTGGGCCATTTCAAAACCAACACCAAGAGGGTCTCAGCAGCAGCATTGCTGATCGAGGTGGTCGGATCCAAAAGGACATAACTGCTTCACTGCTTCTGCATCGGGTCGGGGGGAACGACTGACAGGGAGAAACATCCTTGACTTCATTCTTGCCAACCTACCGGCTGCAGAAACATTGTTTGATGACCGTATTGGGAACGATGACGACCACACACAGTATTTCTGGAGACAAAGGTCCACTTTTACATCGTGAAGACCCCGTGTGCATTTGTGATACCATCACTGTGCTAAACAGGGCAGATTTCCAATAGATTTTGGAATTTTGCACTGGCCTGTGTGAGGTGTTTCAGGGCATTACCAACAGCATCAGAATTGTACTCCAGTATAATTTTCACTATCACTGCCTGGCATGTGCTCCACTTTATCCTGACCATCAAGCCAGGGATACACCCTTGTTAAATGGAGAATACAGGAGGGCCTGCCTGTAGTAGCACCAAATACACCTCAGAATGATGAAGTTACTAAACTGGACCATTTACTTACCACATGGTATAAATAGCAAATGATACACAGATCGAACCAATGAATCAGACCTAATCTCTGCATCCGGGTGAGTGGTGGTGGACAATCACACAACTCACTGGAGGAGAAGAATCCACCAATACCACGTTCCTGAATGATGGAAAGGCTTGGCACAACAATAGAAATCTAAGGCTGAAACATTCACAGCAATGTTCAGACAGAAATATCGATGGGATGATCTACTTTAGTCTCCTCCAGATGGCAGTCTTCAGCTAATCCAATTCACTGTGTGTGGCACTTACAAACAGCTGGAGGGATTGGAGAATACAAAGGCTGTGGGCCCTGATAACATTCCATTCAGGCTGTTCCTGCTGGGATACAGCACTAGGACCTACCTGACAATGTGGGAAACTATCCGGGTGTGTCCTGTACACACACAGACAAAACATCAGACAATCAGTGACTACCACATTGCTCTAATCCCTGTCATTAATAAAGGGATGGCAGATGTCATCTACAGTGGGATCAAGCAGTACTTCCTCAGTACTAACCTGCTCGCTAAAGTTCAGTTTGGGCTCTCATCCCTTGGGCTCATTGAAGCCTTGGTTTAATGATGTACAACAAGAGAACACAGCTGAATTCTCGAGGTAAGGTGACAGTTACTGCACTTTTTACATGATCATAACTGCATTTGACCAAATGTCGTATCCAGGATTAACGGCAAACCTGGAGCAAATAGGAATCGTCTGCACCTGCAGAAGTTACACCAGGTATAAAGGAACGTGGCTGGGGTTGGTGGAGAGCAGCCACCTCAGCTTCACCGCAGTTCCCCAGGGGCGGGGTTTCTAGGTCAGCCTGTAGATCAGAAATGTAAAGGTAGGGCACCATACTCGTGCAGGATGATAGAGACAACTCGCGGTAGTTTAACTGGAAAGTCATCATACCTCAAGTAAGGGAGAGATTGAGTAGGACAGCCCATTAGTCACCCCAGGAATTGAACTCACACTGTTGGCGTTAATCTGCATTATAAACCAGCCATCCAGCTGATTGAGCTAACCAAATCCTCACGCATATCTGTGTGGTAGATATTGTAATATTATTCCATTCAGATATGTTGGTAAACACCTCTGGAGCAGGTGGAACTAGAAGCCAACTTCCTCGCTCAGAGAGAGGGACAGCATCAGTGAGCGATAAAAGTGCTCTCTGCCCTAAGCTCAATAATTTTCAGCTGCTTCATAAATGACAATAAAATCACAAGTGGGGATGTTTGCCAATGCTTGGACAGTATTCAACACCATTCATGATTTACTCAGATACTGAAGAAGTCCTTGTCCAAATGTAACAGAACCTGGAAATATGCAGGTGTGTGCTTAACAGTGACAATACCATGTCCATTACACATGCGCCAGACAACGATTACTGCAATCAATGGAAAATTGAACTACATCCTCTAACGGTCAATGCCACCACCATAACTGAACACAAACCAAGCAATATCGCGGGGATTACCGTTAACCTGAACTGGACTGATCATATGATTTCATTACCCATTCCTGTGAAGGGCTTATTCTAAAACATTGACTTCTCCAGTACCTCAGATGCTGCCTGACCTGTTTTACTTTTCCAGCGCCACTTTTTGACGCATATAAATTCATTAGCTACAAGAATATGTCAGGGGCTAGAAAGTCTGCAGGACTAACTCACCGCAAAATTTCCGAAAGCCTGTGCCCTATTGCGAAGACACATGTTGAATGTGTGTGTGATTAAATACTTCCATTTGCCTGTGTGAGTGCAGCTTCACCCCTCATCCACTGACGCTCAGTAGTAGCAATACCTGCCATCTACAGGGTGCTCTGCGGAAATTTACCAAAGCTGTTTACAACGTACTTCTGAACCCCCGACCATCGAGAAGGACAAGGGAAGCAGATACACGGGACCCCCACCATGTTCGCGTTCTATTCCAAGCCATCTACCATCCTGATTGGGCAGTATATTGCCGTTCCTTCAGTGTCACTGTTTCAAATTCCCTATCGATCAATAAATGCCGGCCAAATGACATTTCATGAATAAATTAACATAAAAGTATCGTCTAGACCTGTTCAATGCTGGACACGGTTTTGGGTTTTGTGAGTTCATGCTGCTTGGTCCAGGCAGTACCTTGCTTGTTGTGAACAGCTGAAGGGATATGATGTTTGAAACAATCTGTCAGTCTCTCAGAGGCATGGCTTACATACCGAACACCACAGACACTGCCATTCTCATTCCACATTACTAAGCTCTGAGATAGACAGAAGCAACTGAAAACGTACTCATATCTGACTGGAACATGCTTAAACACACAGTGACATTGTTGCCACTAAAATGATTATGATGGATATTAGCAGGGAGAAAGTGAGGACTTCAGATACTGGAGATCAGAGTCAAAAAGTGTGGTTCTGAAAAAAAAACTGGGACGTTCAGGCAGCATCTGAGGAGCAGGAGAATCAACTATTAGTTAACAATATTAATACAAGGGAAAGTAATTGTGTATTTTCAAAGTCCTTGTACTTAATAACAATTTGGTCTTGGGTGTGGCAATGAGACTCATCATTTCTATGCTACTTACTGTGAGTTTTCATCATATTGTTATTATAACAGTGTACTGAATAAATGGGTGACTTTTGTGCTTATTGGACAATCTAAAAGTTGGTATTATGAAAGGATATTGGACCTTCAGTGAAGAAACTTTACTTAATGGCTGTTAACGGTTAGAAAAATGCTGCAAACATTTACACAGAGATTTCCAGCTCAAGTCACACACAAGGTTGTTGGGCTGGGATCCTGCTGGCCATCAATGGAACTGCACAATTCTGTTTGGATACTGACATTATGGAGCTAACATACACTGGATATGGTTTGTGAGGGATTCAATGTAAGATGCCATGTGCTGCAGGAGTCCATCACCTTTATAACACATTCATTCAGGATCGGGTCCAAGTTGCAGAATTACAGAGTTTGGGTGGCACACAAGAAGTGACATACTTGCAGGATATGGCAGTTTACAGGTCGATGTTATAAATATTAAAACTGCGCCTGGACCAGCGCCATGTGCTAGTCCATTGACACATCTGCCTCACATGCATCTCCCTGCTGTTCAGGTATGTCTCTAACCAGTCTATTGTGTGAGTAACTTCCCAGCTCCAGTTTGGAAGCTCTCTGGACAGAGTTTGGAGATGGCCAGTGTTTTGGAGGTCGTGGTGAGGGCCAGTAACACTGTGTCTGAATTCAGGCTTTTTCTCAGTCTTTTTCAACATCTTTGCTGCCTGCAAGATGGTGTGTTCACTGATCTGAACATCAATCAGCTGTTTACTAAAGGTACTGAATTGTGTAATAGTTAGGTGTGCGCTCTGGTAATTCAATTTTTGTTCACTTCAATTGTTTTCAACTGAAAAAAAATGATGCTTGGTTTGTTTTAAAATATGTAAGAAATAAAGTGATATTAACTCTTCATTACAGAAAATGTGAAAGTGACTTGGTATATATTTCCCTTGGAATAATCAAGCAACAGTCAGATATTGTCTGTAAAGCAGGATTCTGTGAAAAGGACTATGTCCCAGGCAACATCAACACCCTCCCTGATAGGTTCTGTCCCACTGACAGGATACAGCCAGGCAGAGGAGGACAGCTCCTTGGTATATAGTCAATATAGGGTGGCATGGTGGCTCAGTGGTTAGCACTGCTGCCTTATAGCACCAGGATCCCAGGTTCGATTCCAGCCGCGGGCAACTGCCGGTTGGGAATTTGCACATTCTCCCTGTGCTTGCTTGGGTTTCCTCCCACAGTCCAAAGATGTGCAGCTCGGGTGAAGTAGACATGATAAACTGCCCATAGTGTTCAGTGCATTAGTCAGAGGAGTCTGTGTTGCTCTTCGGAGGGACGGTGTGGACTGGTTGGGCCGAAGGGCCAGTTCCCATTGTGTAGGGAATCCAGTCTAATGATAGTGCTCAGCATTGATGCTGGATCCTGTGGCTGTTAGACTGCTCGGTGGCAGGTTATGGTGGAAATAATAAAAGCTAAACATATAATTGACCACACCGTTGTTGATCTGCCTGCTGCAGGTACACCTCTCCATTTCATATATCAGTAAGAATCGTTACTCCACAATGGGGAGCAAGGGCTACCTTCAAATTTTGCAGACCCTCCTCACCATGATAAGTAGCCCCTTGAGTACTGAATGGGACAGACTTTATACAGATCAAATAACCAATGATGATGCAGCCATGAGGTGCAGAGGGACATTGGCAGCAGCAGAATCATCGTTTGTACAGCTCATGCCGTCTGCAACCTCACAGCCAGACATAGCTCCCACTGTACAGTAACCATCACGGCCCGACATACCTCCCACTGTACAGTAACCATCACGGCCCGACATACCTCCCTCTGTACACTAACCCTCACGGCCCGACATAACTCCCACTGTACACTAACCCTCACGGCCCGACATACCTCCCACTGTACAGTAACCCTCACGGCCAGACATACCTCCCACTGTATACTAACCCTCACGGCCCGACATACCTCCCACTGTACAGTTACCGTCACGGCCCGACATACCTCCCACTGTACAGTAACCGTCACGGTCCGACACACCTCCCACTGTACAGTCACCATCACGGCCCAACATAACCCCCCCCCACTGTACAGTAACTATCACAGCCCGACATACCTCCCACTGTACAGTAACCATCACAGCCCGACATATCTCCCACTGTACAGTAACCATCACGGCCCGACATATCTCCCACTGTAAAGTAACCATCATAGCCCGACATACCTCCCACTGTACAGTAACCGTCACGGCCCGACATACCTCCCACTGTACAGTAACCATCACAGCCCGACATACCTCCCACTGCACAGTAACCATCGCGGCCCGACATATCTCCCACTGCACAGTAACCATCACGGCCCGGCATACCTCCCACTGTATAGTAACCATCACACCCGGACATACCCCCCACGGTACATTAACAATCACGGCCCGACATTCCTCCACTGTACATTAACCATCACGGCCTGACATACCTCCCACTGTACAGTAACCATCACAGCCCAACATACCTCCCCTATCGCGAGGGGCATGGTAGCTCAGTTTTTAGCACTGCTACCTTACAGTGCCAAGGTCCTGGGTTCGATTCCGGCCTTGGGTGACTAACAGTGTGGAGTTTGCACATTCACCCCGTGTCTGCATGGGTTTCCTCCCACAGTCCAAAGATGTGCAGGCCAGGGGAATTGGCCATACTAAATTGTTAAGTGTTTTAGTCAGAAGGAAATGGGTGTGGGTGGCTTACTCTTCGGAGGGTTAATTGGACTGGTTAGGCCGAAGGGCCTGTTTCCATACTGTAAGGAATCTAATCTGCTCTCCAAGGTTCATGTGAGGAATATGATGGAATAATCACTTGTCTGAATGATTGCAGCTCCAACAGTACTCTAATCTGGATTTACGAGCAACAGGCAACACAGTTGTGTGGGGAATATCCTGTCTCGCAAATTTGATTGATTATTTTGAGAAAGTGACAAAATTGATTGATAAGGGCACGGGGCTGGATGTTGGCCGTTTGGACCTTAGCAAGGCCTTTGATATGGTTCCTTATGCAGGCTCATATAGAAGATGAAGTGAAAGGGGATCAGCGGTCAGTTAGTAAGATGGATAGAGAACTGCTTGGTCATTGAAGAGAGAGTAGTGGTGGAACAGTGTTTTTATGACTGGAGATCTGTGAATAGATTGGCGGAGTTGCAGATTTTGAGGATGATTGCCAGAGAATATAGCAGGATACAAGTCCCCTGCAGACTTGGGTAGAGAAAACACAGATGCAACTTTATCTGGACAATTGCGACGTGGTGCGTTTTAGAAGGTCTAGTGCAGCAGAGAAGAATAAAGTGGATGGAAAAACTACTGATTGCATCAACGTCCGAAGGGATCTTGGTGTACAGCTCCACAGTTCCCTGAAAGTGGTAACACGGGTGGATAGGGTGATCAAGACGACTGACGGCAAACTTGCAGACAGGCATCGGAGCATGCAGTATGAAAATTAGCAGGTCGTATTGCAACTGTAGAGAAACTTAGTTCGAGGTACATTTATAATATTGGGTACAGTACTGGTTGCCATATGAAGTTGAAGTGTTGGTGAGGGTATGGAAAAGTTTTACCAGGATGTTGTCTGGTTTGCAGGGTATTAGCCAGAAGGAGAAATTGAACACACATGGTTTGTTTCCACTGAGGCATCATTGGCTATGGGGCTACCTGATAGATATTTACAAAATTATCAGAGGCATAGATATAAGGACAGTTAGAGGCTTTTTCCCCCCAGAGTAGAAATATCAATTACTCAGGATTGTAGGTTTTAGGTTAAAGGGAGAAAGTTCAGGAGATGTGATAGGTAAGTTTTTTTTTGCTTTTGGACAGAATGTGAAAGTGCCTGAAATGCATTGATAGAGGGGAAGAAGCCAATATAGCAAGGTTTAAGAGGGATCTTGGCACAAGTATGAGTAAGTAGGGAATATAATGACATAGAGGGTATTGGAGCAAAAACTTTTGTTTAACTTTAGAAAGGCATCATGTGTCAGTGCGGGCTTGCTGGGCTGAAGGGCCTATTCCTGAACTGGACTGTTCTTTAAGTCAATATTTGAGTGCGGAAGAGGCGAGATGCTCACTGAATGATTTGTGATGATCAATAGCCACATTATTGTGGAACCCTCCCCCCCAACTCATCAACTTGCAGCTTCATATCCTCCCCCACTGTGGGGGAAACTCAATATGGAGAATTTGACATGAATGTCAAAGCTGGTACCTGGTGACTCCATCTCACCGCTCGCTTCTGCAGACTTCTAGCCTGGACACCAACTTATCGGGGGGTGCCGCATGAACAGAAGCTGCATGTACTCCACACCCACCAATGTTGGTATCTGTCACATGCCAGCCTCACCATGCCATTCCAGCACATCTCCAACCCACTAACAATACTCTTCTGTACTTCAATGCTGCAGCTCAGGGTGCACTGACAACTCTCATTACAATGCTGCTGCAAGGACACTGTGCTCAGGGACACACACCCAGCTCATGCCCTATCCCGCTGGGCTGCTCACTCCGTCTTTGTACACACTCAATGCTGCTGCAAGGACCCTATGCTCAGGGACACCCACCCAGCTCATGGGCTGTCCCTCTGTACTGCTCATACCGTGTTTGTACACACTCACTTTGAGCTGACTTGAATGCTCACAGAATTATTGCCTTACCTTACCCTGCCCTCAACAGTGTTTCCCCTCAGCCAAATCTACCAGACTCACCCGCCTGCTGTATTGTCTTGGTGTTTAGCACAGACACAAACTCAGAAAGCTGAATATAATTGTCAACAGTCAGTCACGGTGCCCAGTGCAGTGAGTCAGGGGGAGTCTCAGATCCCAGTCCGGGAGCTTGGACACGGTCAGTCAGCCTCTCGTGGTTGTTAGGGTCAGGATCCTTCTCCTGTGAGGGAGTGAGGAGCTGAATGTTGGGCTGTCTCATACCTCTCTTGGCTCTTTCTGCCCTATTGTGGGATAGTTCCTTCTGGAATGAGAGAATTATCAAGAGGTATTAGGGAGATGGAAGGGTTGGTACAGCTGTTAGTGCTGGAAAAGCTGCGGGAAAGGTGGGGAGGTGTCCTGAGTGAGTGAGTAGGCAGCACAGACACCAGGCAGTGTTGGCGAGCGAGACAGAGAAGAGGTTAGAGAGAGACCGAGAAGAGGTGCTGCATTCAGTGAGAGTGGGAGAACATGAATCTTGGTGGGAGGTGGGTGCAGTAACAGAGAGAGAGAGACACACACACACAAACACACACACACACACGGGGGGTGGCAAGGTCACAAACTGCAGATGGTGGCACTTACCCTGGTCACTGACATCCATCCTACACTGTTGGGCATTCACCCAGAAGGCTGGCACCTCACTGGCCCACGGGTCAATCTCAGACAAGCTAGCAGGTATGGTTTCATGGCTTCCCCTGCCAGTCATAGAGTCATAGAGTTTTTCAGCGTGGAAACAGACCCTTCGGTCCAACCCGTCCATGCCGACCAGATATCCCAACCCAATCCAGTCCCACCTGCCAGCACCCGGTCACTATCCCTCCAAACCCTTCCTCTTCATATACCCATCCAAATGCCTCTTTAATGTTGCAAATGTACCAGCCTCCACCACATCCTCTGGCAGCTCATTCCATACACGCACCACCCTCTGCGTGAAAAAGTTGCCCCTTAGGTCTATTTTATATCTTTCCCCTCTCACCCTAAACCTCTGTTTTCTAGTTTTGGACTCCCCGACCCCAGGGAAAAGACTGTCTATTTATCCTGGAGGAAGATAATATCCCTGTCCTGCACCATGCCATCCTCCAGAACCTCAGGGGCTCAGCCACAAAGTGGGGCCCTCAATTTACTACCTTTCCCAATCACCCCCACCCCACCCCCTGCCCTGATGTCACGTCCGGGGCAGTTTCTGATTGTCAATCCAAGAGTGTAATGACTTTTTTAAAATGGCATCTGTAGCAGGGAATCCGGTGCATTCTGGGACATCTGGGCAGTGGGCAGTTTTTATACCTATAACAAAGCGAAAAGTAATCATTGGGCTCGTATCAGGTGAAAGAATGGACATAGAGGCAGGGCAGGTAGTTAATGAGGCAGATTAAGCATGTTGTTATTATGAGAACATTCACTTAGACTTGGGGAGACAAACCCTCCATGAAACTAACAGAAATGAGATTGGCCAAGTCAAAAGATTCAGGCCCTTGTCTTGTGCAGATTTTGTTGTGCAAAATATTGTAAGTTATAAACATAAAGAGAGAGACAGAGAGAGGACCTATAAAGGAGATTCACATCCTTAAAAGAAGCTGGGGAGAAAAATCCCCTGCCATGCTTTCACATTGTTCATCATTTTCGGTTCCTCACTGAATAGAGGCAAAGTGTATTGTAGCTTAGTTTATTATGAAGCAATGGGCTGACTGAATACTTACAGATCGGAATAGGGAGGCAGGAAGAATGGACCCTTAGAAAATCCCAAAGGAATCCAGGGCTGTCAGCCTGAATTTCTGCAGGGAAAGCTGTCTGCAATTAATCTGGCTGTTTGGTTTTCATGCAGAGAATCGTACAGTTGATGTGACTTACTTGATTTGATGAACGAACACATAGCAGTCTGCTTAAAAATGGAAGCTAGGAGGTCCAGTTGAATGTACCAAGCAACCTGGAGAAGTGCAAGTCATTTTGGGACAGCAATCAATAGAAAGAATACACAATAAATGAGTATACTGTCAGTGTGGACAGATCCTAGTATAAATAACTCCCTATTTCTCCCTTGTTTTTGCTTTGACAAAGGGTCAGTTAGACTCGAAATGTCAGCTCTTTTCTCTCCTTACCGATGCTGCTTGACCTGTAGAGATTTTCCAGCATTTTCCCTTTTCGCTTCACATTCCAGCATCCACAGTAATTTGCTTTTACACTGAAGGTAGCTGGGCTGGTCAATAATCTAGATAAGGCAGCAAATGACACCATTTCCTGTCTCAGTTCAAGTGCAGAATGTAAGAGCAGGAAGCGGATACAAGAACTGTATAAATAATTAGTTCAGTCACAGCCTGTGTGCTGCATGCAGTTCTGGTCACTACATCACATGGAAGGATGGAATTAGAATGGAGAGTGTACAGGAAGAATGTGAGGATTGCAGATGCTGGAAATTAGAGTCAAAGAGTGTGGTGTGGGAAAAGCACAGCAGGTCAGGTAGCATCAGAGTGCCAGGAGAATTGACGTTTCGAGCATTTTTCACTCTTGGAGGTGTACAGAAGAGATTTGTTATCCTGGGAAAGTGATAATGCAGTTATGAGGAAAGGTTGAAGTGGAGGATGCTGAGAGGAGATTTGATTAACCTGCACATATTGTCAAGGGCCTGGATAGAGAGGGAGAGACTGTTTTGTTCTTATTGGAGAGCCCAGTTACCAGCAGCAAATATTTAATGTAATTGGTGGAAATATTAGAGAAGTAGTGAGGGAAGTTGTTATTTCACCCAGAGTAAGGCAGGGATCTGGGAGTGATGCATGGAAGCGGAGTCGAGGCAGATACTCGGGAAAATTTTAAAAATGTGCCTCGATCTGAACCTGAAGTCCTACAGTCTCTGTGGTACCATAACAATGATTTTTTTTTAAGGATGAAGCGGGTGGCACCTTCTTTTTAATCAGTGCGGACAATGTCGAGAGTAATCTCCTCTGTATTGTAGAAATTTCTGATATTTAGACAATATCTATAGAATCAATGCAAAGGGCTCAGGAGAGGACAGAGAGGAGTAGTGTGTAAATTAATTAGCATCACAAAAGTACTGATCCCTGCCTTTATACACCATTCTCCTTCACTATGGTGGTCTTTTTATCCTTCTTGTATAAATGCTGAAAGCCTTTGATTATTCGGTTCTCAGTCTTGGTCACACTGCAGTCATATCTGTCTTATTTCATTCTATTTTTTCAACTGTTGCATCGGCCTTGTTGAAAAAGCAGGAAGGAATTTGGGGATGACAGCAAGTGCCAGAAACCATGGTAAATTTGGGGAAAACTTACAGAGATAGGAAGGTGTGCGAAGACAGCAGGATATTACAGAGATATGGATTGTTCTAGGGGCTGAAGGATATTACAAGGACAAAGATAGTTTTAGGTTTTAGTTGAAGTGAAAAGTGAGCTGGACCAGCCTGATCAATATTTTGTCGACAGTAAACTTGCAAAGAGAATGTCTCCACGAAACCTGATGAAAATGATACCACCTGTCTGGATCAGAAAAAGAATCCAACGGAGATGGGAGATGGTGGGAGGGCTAGGTTGTGTTGTGAGATGTGGTGAAGGCACAAAAGGCCTACAGATAGAGCCCACACTGTGACAGGTGAACTGATCTGTCCTACCATAGAGATACGGCTCAATGATGCAGACTGAATTCACACCAGATGAAACTAGAAACAGATGAAATAAAATACTTTTCAATTGTAACATTTCAGGAAGTAAGAACTTAATCTTATCTGAGGATCTGTTGAGTACACCCTGGTCAAGTATTCCTACCTGGGAATTGCCGTCTTTCAGCAGTCACTTTTGCTGGAACAATGTAAATTCGGAATCACATGCAGATATGGATACAGAATAGGTAAGTACATTCAGAACTGGACCAGCCCAGTGCGTTAGGTATTTATAGCTACTCGCATTCATTATGGAAATGAGTCCCACAATCAGATGAGGAAAATCCCACGCTTCCTGCCTTGCCTGAATATTGTCAGCTGCTCTCACCTATCCTGGAACTGATCTCCCAAATATGATTTGGAAGATTACAGACTATACCCAGCCTTTGCGGGGTCAGCTGCTCGCACCCATTTCAGTATGGAGTCCCACAGTTAGAACAGGCAGATCCCAAACTCAATAATAGGCCCATACATTTGCAATTTAATAACATTTTACTCTTCAAATTATAGCCAAACAGGCAAACCACAGATTATTTTCTCTGAGCCTATAAATATTAGTCTCTTTGACACCTCTCATGTTCTGTCACCCTTCCCATCTCTGTAAATCCTCTACATTCTACAAACAGCCATACATTTATGACATCCTTCAAACACAAAATCTCCCCCTACTCCCGAAAAGCCGTTCCTCCTCCTGGAGAAGGTCACAGACATACAGGCCGATCAAGTTTTTGAATGAGATTAGAGATAATAGGTGAAGGGGTTTGTGATAGAGAGCTTGCAGAAGACAAAAGAAAACCTTGTCTTGGCCCTGCAGGAGATTAATAAGAAGAGGTTCTCCTGAAAAGAATGTGACTTTTCTTGGGAGATTTCATAGAGAGCATTGCAGTAGCGGGAGGAATTTCAGAGACAGTGATATTTGAAGGGGCTAATGAAGGTTTGAGATACATAGAGTGTTGTTTTGATCTGGTGGATATTTCAGAAATAAGGAGAGCTGGAGGTATTTCCACAGATAGGGTGGGATTAAGAATGTGGACACTGTAGAAATAGGGAGCTGTGTAGGGACAGAAGGTGGTTACAGAATCGGGAGTGCTGAAGAGACGAGAGGATTTTACACAGCAGATCACACATTGGAGCACGTCAGACACTAGGGAACATTGTAGGGACATGAGGAAGTTTAAGAGATGGGCAGAGTTGTAAGGGACTGCAAAAGGTGCACTGCATAATGAACAGTGTAATGGCTGAAGGAGGTTATGGTGATCATGAGATTTGTCAGGGCGGGAGGGAGTTCGTGACATTGATAGACTGATGATTGTGTGAGCTGGAGGAGATTGTAAAGATTTGGAGCTTTCTATGTATCGGAGTAATTACGGACAAAGGGAAAGCTGTCAGGCCTGGAGAATTATTACATAGAGAGGGGGTGTTTAGAAGGCATTGTAGAGAAAGAAGATTTATAAAATTGCCTGTATGAATTACAGAGATAAGGAGGGATGCTTTGACTGATGGATGTTTCAGAGGTAAGAATGGATCGCACAGGATCAATGAGGTTATGGAGACACAGTATTATTAGAGTTGGAGAACTCTTGAGACATCGCTTCAATCCATACAGAAGTCTTAAGTCACAGAAGGATGTAATTTGACCGATGATGTTTGCACCAGCTCTTCATCTGAGTCCATTACAGAGTAGTGATCTCCTGCTTTCCCCCATACTGTTACAGATTTATTTTATCGCAATAATCATCCAATCCCCTCTTGAACATTTCCATTGAATATCCATTTACAACATATCCAAGTGTAACCTAAGTACTCGACAAGTGAAAAGGTTCTTACTCCTATCATATTTCTCCTGCTATACATAACCTGAAATCTGTGCCCTCTCGTTTTTCCGTCCTTTTGTGAGTGGGTAAAGTTTTATCCAAACTAATATATTCAGTCTGCCTATCAGTTTGAAAAAGTGCATCCGATCTCCTCTTAGCCACCTTCACTTCAGTGAGAACAGATGCAAAATTTTCAGTCTGACTTCATAACTGATCTTACTCATCCCTGGAAATATGCTTTTAGATGAGTTCGTCATCCTTTCTAATGTGTTCATATCCGTCAGATCATACGCAATACTCCAGTTGACGTCGAATGTATTTGATTCAAGTTCAACATCACCTCCTTACCCTTGCACTATCAGTATTTATAAAGACAGGAACACTGCATGCCTTGTCTATGTTTAATGTCCTACAAACTTCAATGATTCTTTGCACATCCTCTGCTCCTGTATTCCTGCCTATTTTATATTATATTTTAATGCTCTTGCTGGAAATTTGCATTGTCTTATGATTCAATGTGCCAAACTTCATCTAAGAAGTTGGCAATGTAAGTTTTTGAGTTCTATAATGTTTTTCTCACAGTTTACAATTTATTTAAGTGCTGTGTGAACTGTAAACTTTTGATGGGTCCCTGCACATCAGTAGTACATCGTTCATACATATGAAAATCAATGAGGTCCCCAAAACCGAATCCTGCTGAACTTCACTGAAAATCTTTCTCCAGTCTGAATTAAAAATCTAGTGACCATTCCTCTCGATTTCCTACCAATCAGTCAATTTTGTATCCAAATTGATACAGTCCCTTTTATTCCATGAATGAATGAATGAGTGATTTAATGTCACATACATTGAGGGAAAAACAGCGAAACATGTTTGTTCCCTGTGCCACAAAGATATTCCTCATCAATGTTGTACATTTCTAGTGACAGTGTTTCCTCCTCTGTCACCATGGCCTAGGTGGGTTTGCCCACGTTGCCAGAGACAGAGATGAAGGCTTCAGCTCACACCCTGCCATTCCCCTTCTTCTCAGTATAAATCCTCTTTCAAGTGTTGAATCAACCTTACTCCACCTTTTCGCACGCTCCCTTAGAGGTGTGACAACTTTATGTTGTCTCTCTGTTTTCTCATAAATCCATCCGCTCTACCATCTCTACCCTAAACCTTCAGCATTTCTCCTGGTTCACAATTCTGTTCTCTATCTAATAGCTATTCAATTGTTCTTCTTCATCTCAACCTTTTGCTCCACTGTCACCGAGGCAGCATTGGGTTTGTTTACCCTGTCTTTCCTGTGTGAGGAACTATTCCTACACTGTTCCCAAACCATTGAAGGGAGCCCATTGTTCAATTTTTCTTTTTCTGACCAACTTGGCGTTCCGGTCATACCGTCCCAGATTCATTCTTGCCCCACTGAAGACAGCTCTGAGTCGATTGATTTTTCTCAAACTTAGTTAATGCATAGTATTCTCTGTCATCATCCTGAGCATTACAATAAAATAATCATCGTGCCTGAAAATGTTCCCACCTGATACTGGATCCACTTTCCCCATCTCCTTTCCAAGGTTCAACAGTACATGGTCCCTTGGGGTGGACACATACTCCTGCAGTAAGCTCTCCTCCATGCAATCCGTCGCTGCCCAGACACGGTCAGTATCCCAGTCTGTATCTGGATAATGCAAGTTTCTCAACATTATCATTTTCCATCTCAGTACCCTTTTCACGAGTTGGTAGCCCACAGACGGCCCCTCACAGCGTAACCTTATAGTTTTTGTTCTAAAGCTCCAGCTAAATTCATTCTGAATTTGGAGGCATCCACTTTCTCTCAGACTCATTAACTAACACTATCCTGAACCAATACTTCTACACTTCATCCTTTGCTTTCCTTTATATCATTTCTGAATGCGTTATACTTTGGGCTCCACACATCAGGAAGGATACATTGGACCTGGAGCAGGTCCAGAGGAATTTCACAAGAAAAATCCCAGGAATGAAAGGCGTAACAGATGAGGAATGTTTGAGGGCTCTGGGACTATACATGATGGAGTTTAGAAGGACAAGGGGAGATCTGATTGAAACTTACAGAAGACTGAATGGCTTGGATAGAGTGGACGTTGGGAAGATGTTTCCATTGACAGGAGATACGAGTAACCAAGGGCACAGCCTTCGAGTAAAGGGAAAACCTTTTAGATCGGAGATAAAGGGAAACAGCTTCACCCAGAGAGTGGGGAATCTGTGGAACTCATTGTCACAGAAGGCTATGGATGCAAAGTCATTGAGAAGATTTAAAACAAAGATAGAAAAGTTCTTGATTGCCGTGAGATCAAAGGGGGAAAGAAGGAAAACGGGCTTGAAAAACCGATCAGTCAAATGTGAATGGTGGAGCAGACTTGATGGACACAGTGACATTCTTGATACCACGATCCTGGAATTACATTGACAGTCACAGAAACACTGACACCTTCTTCAATTTCCTGACTCCTCTGTGACTATCGCTCCTCCTTCCTTCTCCCTCCCCTCTGTACAGTCAGGCTGCTTGTGGTGCCACAGATATGGCTCTGACTGCACTCCCCTGAGCAGTCCGCATCTTCATCAGCTTCCAAACTGGGAAACTTAATGGGGAGGGAGCCTCCCCTCCCCTCCCCCCCAGGGTAATCCTCTATTCCCTGACTGTATCTCTTGACTGATCACCCATTCCCTTCCTTCTTCCAGGCCGTTATGACAGCAGTGTGATCCCCTCCCTGTATGTGTTATCCACCTAACTCTCAACATTATAGATGTCTCACAGAATCTCCAGTCATTAACTGAGTTGCATGACCCGGTGATCGTCTCGAACACCAGCAAGAGCTATGACTTCTCCCAATGTAACAGAAAACGTTTTCCATTTGACCAACCCACTATTCCTTGGAAGGACAGCAATTCCAGGTGCACGGGAACATCAGCATTTCCAAAGTGCCCTCCAAGCCACGCTCCATCCTCCCAGCACTGTGTCTGTGCCTCCTGCTCTGCTGTTTCTCCAACTCCAAGTCCCAGTCGGCCTCGATCCTCGCTGCTGATTCTCCCGCTCTCTGCTGCTCGCTCTCAGGTTCTCTCCCTTTGTGACTCCCAAGTAATTGTAATCCTCAAGCCTGAGCTGAGATTTATAATACCCCATTCCGCACTGCTCCCTCACAGGATCGCCGCTGAGCCTGGTAAATAGTGAAAAAGAGGAGAATTAGAGGCGGCAGAAGGTGTTACAGTGATTGAGCGAGCTGTCGGGGATGGAAGAGGCTATCTGGACAGGTAGGCAGACCTGCAGTGCCTAAAGCAGGTTACTGGAAGACACAGCGAGAGTTGCAGGCACTGAATAAGTCAAAGAAAATAGAGAGATGGTGGTTTGTTGGTGACGGAACTTTGTCGAGTCGAAAGGGCTTTTTGTGAGCTGCTTACAGAGATAGAAAGACTTCAATGAATGCAAATTGTCAGCCAGGAAGTGTAGTAAGGTACTGGACACTGTTGGATGTCACAGAGTTCGAAGACTTGCAATAACTGGGGTGGGGGGGAATATAGATCATTGGAGCACGGGTGGTCTTCAAGGACCTTCAGGCCATGAGGTGGTGCAGAGAATGGGAACATTCTGAAATGGTGGGATTGTAGGAGATGGACGAGGTGAAATGGATAAGGAGGGTGAAAAGTGTGAATTAAACACATCAAGCCGCTGTAATTCATAGAGATTTTAGGAGCTGTAATCTGTAACAGTGATATGGAGGTATACAGATACTGAGAGGTTACAAATTTAAAAAGGAAGAGTTGAATGCTGATCAGAAGTTTAAACAGGAATAAAAACAAATTGCAAGATCATCAGCGCAGACGGGAATGGAGGAGGTGAGATATTGTGAGGAACAATAGGAGTTGTACATAGAGGAGTATGTCACCTATAAAGGGAGAACTGCATTGTCTGTACGCAGTTACAGAGGCACATGTGGGATATGTTACAGACATGAGGAGTGTTGGAGCGCCTGCTGGAGGATACACAGACAACAACAGTTCCAACGGCTGGTGCAGTCACTCAAGAAGGCAGCTCACTACCACCTTCTCAGGGACAACTCCAAATCAATTTTTAAAAAATGTTGACTCAGCCAACAATGCACATGTACGTGAATGAATGAATGAAGGAAGGTATTTGTAGAAAAATCAACAAGCAGCACTGAAGTCACTCAGGAATGCTCTTTTAGCAGCCCTTCACAAACCCGGAACCACTATACCCTGGAAGGACAGCAATTCCAAGTGCACGGGAACACCAGCATTTCCAAGGTGCCACGCTCCATCCTCCCAGCACTGTGTCTGTCCCTACACCCAAAGGACTGCAATGCATCAGGAAGGCTGCTCACCGCCACCCTCTCCAGGGAATTACAGATGGGAAGGTAATGATGGCCGAGCGAGTGACGACCACATCCCATCACTGAACTTTAAAAAAGGGAAATTCACAGACTTTTCATGTTCTCTTTGTTTTCTCCATACAACCCACATTCACAGATAATTTTGTGTCACCAACAAATGTGAAACATTAGATTTTGTCCGACCATCAAATACATCAAATCCATTTGAGATTAGTTGGATGTGAAGCACTAATCCATTTTCTTTCACTTAGTTTTCTGTCTGTTAAAGAATTCTCAATCCATGCCATTACGTTCCCTCCAATCCCACATGTGCCAATTTTGCTAATCCACCTCTTCAGTGGGACCATGTTAAAAGGTTTCTGAAAATCCCAATAAACCATTCCTCGGTTTTATCTACTCTGCTGTCTACAGCCAGACAGGAAAACAAAGCCAGCAATGTTTATGAAATGACATCTCGCTTTCAGAGCAACATGCTTGGCACTGTCAGAAAACAGAGAGCAGATATAAAGGAGTCAGCCAGTGACAAGTGGAGTTCCACATGGGACAGCGTTGGGATCACAATGTACATGCTACACGTTAACAGTCTGGACAAAGGATGTGAGGGGGTACGGGAAACAGATTTCTCTGAAACATCCCAGAGATGAAATGCTTGTCACATGAGGAGCAGTTGGAGATTCTGTGTCTGCACTCGATGACGTTTAGGCAGCGGTGGCAGAATCTGATTCAAACGTACAGAATACTGAGGGACCTGGATAGAGTGGGCATGAGGAAAATGTTTCCCATGATTCGGAGAGACTCGGGTCCAAAGAGAGAGCTTCATAGTGAAGGGACACCCCTTTAGAATGGAGATGTGGAGCAATTTATTCAGCCAGAGAGTGATAATCTGGGGAGCTCGCTGCCTACGGGGGCTGTGGATGCGAAGTAAATTAGTGCATTAACTCAGAGGTAGATAGGTTCTTGTCAGGGGTGTGGTGCTGGAAAAGGACAGCAGATCAGGCAGAATCCGAGGAGCAGGAGAATCAATGTTTCGGGCAAAAGCCCTGCATCAAGAAAGGACTGATGAAGGGCTTTTGCCCGAAACATTGATTCTCCTGCTCCTCGGATGCTGCCTGACATGCTGTCCTTTTCCAGCACCACACTCTGAACTCTAACCTCCAGCATCTGCAGCCCTCACTTTCGCCTGACAGATAGGTTCTTAATGAGTAAGGGGATGAAGGGTTACAGGGACTAGGTAAGAGAAACAATTCCACCATCATCGAATAGTGGAATAAACTCGATGGTCCAAGTAGCGTACTTCTATATATGATCACAGAAACCCGACAGTGTGGATAATGTCCCATGGCCACCTCACTTAACCTGCACATCCTTGGACTGTGGGAGGGAACAGGAATAGATCGAGGAAACCAACACAGACACAGGAAGATCTCCACACTGCCAATCGCCAGAGGCTGGAATCGAAGCCTGATTCCTGTTGCTGTGAGGCAGCAGTGCTAACTACTGAGCCACCGCGTTGCCTCCGTGCCATCGAGATGGGTTTACGAGACGTGCTTATTCATCTGCTTTCGAATTGAGCAGTTATCATTTCTGTCATATCGCTTACCATACATTCCAACACTTTCCTGATTAATACCATCACCTCTTGGATTCAGATAGACTGCAAAAAGCTACATCACAAAGTAACTTGGGAATTCTTGTGTATAAATCTCAGGAAGGTGGTATACAGGATCAGCAGGTCATAGAAGATGACAAAAAGAGAGATTATTGTAATGACGGGAGGAGGAGATTCCTGAGATTTGGCATGTCATCCAGTCTGGAGCATTTTACAGTCACAGGGAGATAGTCAGCATTGAAGTACATTTTAAATTTGCAGAGGGATTGTAGGGAGGGTGTGAGGTTAGAGATAGAAACTGTTCTCAGAGTTAGAAGCATTCAAGGCACTAGCTCAGATGAGTTGGACTGAAGAGTCTGTTTCCTTGCTGTATGAATCTATGATGCGACAATAGATAATGTTGGAGTGTAGAGAACAAAAAGATCCCAGGCTTCAATAGGAACTTCCCGTGTTCGGCCTGCTTTCCCCTCCATTGTCCTGATGCTCATTAAGACAGTATAGGTCGGGATTGATAACTGTGACACACCTGATGCTGTCTCAGGCAGACTAAGTACAGCAGAGCTGAAAGTAATCCTCTCACAAAGGGTGGGGATTGAGCATGGGATCTTTATGCTCTGTGTTCACCATTCAGCACTGTATCTACGTCTTGTCTTGAGGGCCGACGTTTCGAGCTATTTAAATGCTCTCTGCTCTGTTTCCTGTGAATGATCTTACCACACTGCAGGATTTATTGAGGATTACAGATCTCCCTGCCCTGTGTCTCTCTGGCTGACCAACCATCTTCAATGTGGTGTTTGATGAGACACCCAGCAGTTGGCAAGTCTATTGAGTCAGGAACTTCCTGAGTACCTACAGGAGACAGAGAAATAGACAGAATGGGAAACTAAACTGATGCAGTGAGGGTTACACAGGGAGAATGGTACTGAGTGCCACAGAGATCTGGAAAATCCCTGTTTCAACCCCTGGCCTGTGCTGCTGCGTCTCTCTGGAGTGGAGAATCCTGTTGGCTCAGGATCTGGATAAGCTGCAAGAGTGAGAGACATTGACAGAGGCAGCAATTAGACCCACACAGCGAGGGATACCAAATGAAGAGATACTCAGTGATATCACCAGAGTGCAAGAATGATTTCAGGATCAAGCAACGGGCATGGTGAAAGGTTTTTGATTCATGATGCAGTAGGATCAGTACTCAGCGACAGTTGAGCTACGAGTGGGAGAGGTGATGGCCTTGTGTTATTCTCACCAGACTGTTCATTCAGAATTTAATGCCGGCGTCAGTTATAACGATCTAACTTCCTAATATCATTGAAGGAAGGAAATCTGTTATCGACAGCAGGTCTGGCCTACATGTGACTCCAGACACAGAGCAAGTAGGTTGACTCTCAACTGCCCCCTGAAATGATACAGCAAGCCACTTAGCTCAAGGGCAGCTCGGGGTGGGAAATACACGCTGACCAGCGATAGAGAGCAACATCCCACGAGTGAATTAAAATCAACGCTGCTGGGAGCAGTGTCCTGGCCAATCATGTCGATAGGTTTATGGACAGGGCCTTAAACTGACATGAAGGATGCAGGGACAGGGTTCAGGTGCAAGGAGCTTTCCAAATCCAAAATAGAAAAGGGGTGAAGCATCGGTACAGCATGGAATGTGGCTAAAGACAACCAGAAAGGAACAGGATAGGGCAGAGTTTTAACTAAAACTGGACATCAGTGAATTAGGCTGTGACAGGAAATTCTGGGAAAAAATCAATAACAATGTTCTTTCTTTGGATGGACAAAGTATCTTCAATAAGGTAGATGGACTTGTGTTACAGAGATAAATAAGATTTGGTCACCAAAATATTTGAAGAAACAAAAGGTGGAATATAAATATTCAATTCCGCACATCCTTGAGAGGTCTCAGGCAGACTGAGAGTGCAGGATGGGTAACCCTGATAGTAATGGGTAACAAAGGCATTACAGAGAAAGCATTTGGTCTCAGATTATGCAGCTGAATCAGGCTGAATGCAAATTCTGGGCAACACGTGTCAAAAACACAAGCAGGAGAATGTTTTTTAGGATGCCTGACAGCATTGCATTGCTCAACACTGTTACACATTCCAATGAATTCCAATGTAATGCAAAGACACTGTGATAATTGTGGGAGACTTCAATCATTGGAATGTTTTTGTCAGTGTTTCTTTGAATAACATATTGTGCAAATGGCCAGGGACATGACTATCTCAGATCGACCGTTGTGTGAGGATGCTGAGTGAAGGAGTATCATCACAATGCGATATCCTCTGGGAAATTGTAGTGTAGTTGGAATTCAGCGAGATGATGGATTTTTAAATTGACCATAAAGCACACCTGACAATCACAACCAAATCCATTTACATGTGTTTGAGAGGAGAATTGAACAAGGTTAACAGAGGAATCAGTGATGTGTGTGGCTGTAAATGGACAGTGGAAAACATTTACAGTCATAGAAGATGTACAGCACAGAAACAGAGCATTCGATCCACGCCACGCCACCCACACATCCTATCATAATGTCGTCTTATTTGCTAGCACTTGGCCCAAATCACTCTCAATCCTTCCTGTTAGTATACCCATCCAGATGCCTTTTAAATGCAGTAATTGTACCAGCCTCCACCACTTCCTCAAGCAGTTCATTCCGTACACAGACAACCCTCTGCCTGTAAAAGTTGTCCCTTCAGTTCCTTTCATATCTTTCCCTTCTCACCCTGAACCTAGGTTGTCCGGTTCTGGACTCCACTATCTCAGGGAAAAGACCGTGTCTGTTAAACCTATCCATACCTCTCTTATAAACCTCTATATGGTCTCCCCTCAGCCTCAAATAGCCCCAGCCCATTCAACCTCGACATGTAGCTCAAATCCTCCAATCTTGGCAACATTCCTGTAAATCTTTTCTGAAACCTTTCAATTTACACAACATCCTTCCGATCAGAAGGAGACAGGAACTGCATGCAATATTCCACAAGTGGCTTATCCAATGTCCTGTACAGCCAGAACATGACCTCCCAACTCCTCTCGGGAGAAAGTGAGGTCTGCAGATGCTGGAGATCAGAGCTGAAAATGTGTTGCTGGAAAAGCGCAGCAGGTCAGGCAGCATCCAGGGAACAGAAGAATCGACGTTTCGGGCATAAGCCTTTCTTCAGTCCTGAAGAAGGACTTATGCCCGAAACGTCGATTCTCCTGTTCCCTGGATGCTGCCTGACCTGCTGCGCTTTTCCAGCAACACATTTTCAGCTCAGTCCCAACTCCTCTACTCAATGATCTGATCAGTAAACACAAGCATACCAAACACCTCCTTCACCCTCCTATCTATATGCAACTCCACTTTCAAGGAGTTATGAACCTGCATTCCAAAGTTTCTTTGTTGAGCAACACTCCCCAGGAACATACCATTAAGCACGGACGTCCTGCTGAGAGGTGCTTTCCCAAAATACAGCACCTCACATTTATCTAACTTAAACTCCATTTGCCACACCACAGCCCATTGACCCATCTGATCCAAATCCCGTTGTATTCTGAGGTAACATTCTTCGCTATCCACAATACCTCCAATTTTGGCGTCACCTGCAATCTTACTAACTACACATCCTATGTTCACAACCAAATAATTTATATAAATAACAGAAGTAGTGGATCCAGCACCGATCCTTGTGGCACTCCACTGGTCACAGGCCTCCAGTCTGAAAAACAACCCACCACCACCACCACCCTTTGTCTTCTATATTTGAGCCAGTTCTGTATCCAAATGACTGGTTTTCCCTGTATTTCATGAGATTTAACCTTGCGCACCAATCTCCCATGTGGAAACTTTTCAAACACCATATTGAAGTTCATATCGCTCACATCGACAGCTCTGCCCTCATCAATCCTTTTTGGTACTTCTTCAAAAACTGCAATCAATTTCTTGAGACAGGATTTCCCACGCACAAAGCAATGCTGATTATCCCGAATTAGAAACCCCTTTTCCAAATACATGCAAATCCTGTCCCTCATGATTCCCTCCTTTAACGTGCCCACCACTGACGTCAGGCGAACCGGTCTGTAGGTCCCTGGCTTTTCCTAACCATCTTGCTTAAATAGTGGCACCACGTTAGCCAAACTCCAGTCTTCTGTACCTCACCTGTGACTATCGCTGATACAAATATTTCAGCACGGGGCACAGCAATCACGTCCCTAGCTTCTGACAGAGTTCTAGGGTGCACCTGATCACGTCCTGGTAAGGCCCGATGGAGTGTTGCTGAACAAAGAGACTTTGGAGTTCAGGTTCATAGCTCCTTGAAAGTGGAGCCACAGGTAGATAGGATAGTGAAGAATGCATTTGGTATGCTTTATTTTATTGGTCAGAGTACTGAGTACAGGTGTTGGGAGGTCATGTTGTGGCTGTACAGGACATTGGATAGGCTTTTGGAATATTGAATTCAATTCTGGTTTCCTTCCTATCAGAAATATGTTGTGAAACCTGAAAGAGTTCAGAAAAGATTTACAAGGATGTTGCCAGGGTTTGAGGACTTGAGCTAAAGGGAGAGATTGAAAAGGCTGGGGCTGGTTTCCCTGGAGTGTCGGAGGCTGAGGGGTGACCTTATATAGGTTTACAAAATTATGAGGGGCAAGGACAGAATAAACAGGCAAAGTATTTTCCCTAGGGTCGGGAAGTCGAGAACTAGAAAGTATGGGTTTAGGGTGAGAGGGGAAAGATATAAAAGAGACCTAAGGGGCAACGTTTTCACACATAGGGTGGTACGTGTATGGAATGAACTGCCAGAGGAGGTGGTGGAGATTGATACAATTTCAACATTTAAGAGGCATTTGGATGGATATATGAATGAGCTGGGAATTTGTGTTACAGACGTTTCGTCCCCTATCTAGGTGACATCCTCAGTGCTTGGGAGCCTCCTGTGAAGCGCTTCTGTGATCTTTCCTCTGGCATTTGTAGTGGTTTGAATCTGCCGCTTCCGGTTGTCAGTTCCAGCTGTCATTTGCAGTGGCTGGTATATTGGGTCCAGGTCGATGCTTATTGATTGAATCTGTGGATGAGTGCTATGCCTCTAGGAATTCCCTGGCTGTTCTCTGTTTGGCTTGTCCTATGATAGTAGTGTTGTCCCAGTTGAATTCATGTATACTGGGAGGACTATCTGTAGTTGGGTTTATATTTGGAAAGTGGGAGTATGTTAAAGTGATACAGTAAGAGTTCAAGGCCAGTGAGTTCCTGACGTGGGAATAGTAAAGACAGCAAGTCCAGCAAATACTGATCAAGTAATATCGTGAGTTTGATAAAGAAAATACAGTACAATAAACTCAGGTGAAGCATTTCACAAAGATAAGAGAGTGCAAGGGGATCCATAGAAACGGGGGACACACAATGGCCATGAAATATGCTTGTCAGATATTATTAAGGAAAAGTCACAAGGTACTTTATCAGTATAGTTAGAATAAGAGGGCAACTGAGGAAAGGGTGAGGCCTGTTAGAAACCAAAGGGATAATCTGTGTATGGAGCCAGAGGAAGTAGGTGAGGTTTTCAATGAATACTTCCCATCTGTATTCACACAGGAGAAAGGCATTGTAGCCGGGGATTTCTGTTGGGAGGATAATGTTCGAGAACATGGTAAGATCAATACAGAGGTGAAATTAAATGTTTTCACAGGCATAAAACGTGATGAACTCCCCAGTGCCCAATGAAATGCAACCCAGGCTGCTATGGGAGGTAAGGGAGGAGATTTCTGGGGCCCTGCTGGATATATTTAATACTTTGCTGGCCACAGGTGAAGTGCCGAAAGCCTGGAGGATCGCTAATGTGGTTCCTTTGTTCAAGAAGTGCAGCAGGAATAGGCCAGGTAATTACAGAGCAGATGGTCTGTCAGCAGGGGGAGGGAAATTGGGAACAATTCTGAGGGAAAGGATGGATCAATAACTGGAAAGGCAGGGATCGATTAGTGTTAGTCAGCATGGATTTGGTAGAGGAAGATAATGGCTGATGAACTCAGCTGCGTTTTCTTTGAAATTACGATTGAAGATATTGATGAGGCCAGTGCAGATGATGTGTGTTCCATAGAGTTCAGTAAGGGCTTTGACAAGGTCCCACATGGAAGGCTGGCCAAAAAGGGAAGAACCTATGGCATCAAAGGCAAGTTGGCAAATTGGATCCAAAATTGTTGGAGGGTTGTTTTTGGGATTGAAAGCTTTTGCCCAGTGGGTGTACCACAGGGATCTGTGCAGGAGCCATTTCTGTTCCTTCTGGGCATTAATCACTTGGATGTGAAAGCAGAAGGTATCATTAGTAGGTTTGCAAATGATATGAAAGAGGAGGGTGTTGTCCACAGTGAGAGGGATGGTCTCAAGCTACAGTCTGAAAGTTGAGTCTGTGACAGAATTTCAAGAGAATAATTTCAATCAACAAGGCAGACACTAGCACAGCAGGCAATGAGGGAAAACTGATCAATTAAACTACTTTATTTCAACATAACAGGCCTAAAATGTAAGGCAGATGGACAAGAACATGGGACTGAGACACCACAGGTATGACAGAAACACAGCTGAGGAGGGACAGGACTGACAGCTCAATGTTCCATGGTACAGATTCTACAGGATGGAGAACACAGGAGGTGAGACAGGAGGGGGAGTGGAGTTTTTGATCAGTGATACATCACTGCAGCACTTTGAGAGGATATTCCTAGGGATCACCCAGTGATACTGTAATGGTGGAAGTAATAATTGAGAATGGTCATCACTTTGATATGGTTGCATTACAGGCCCTCAACAGTCAACGGGAAATTGAGCAGCAAATATGTTGGGAGATCGCAGATATCTGAAAGAAGGATAGGGTTGTAATGGTCAGAGATATTAACTTTCTAAACCTACACTGGGACTGCCAGACTATGCAGAACTTGAGTGGGAGGGATTTGTTAGGCATGTTCAGAATGTAAATGGTCGGACAGCAGGAAGGGGTAAAACCTGACTTCCCCTTGGGAAACAAGGGAGGGAAAGGAACAGGGGGTGTTCGTGGGAAAACTCTTTGGCAAAGTCACCACAATTCTATCAGTTTGAAAATAGCGATGGAAAAGCACATGGCTGGTCCACAAGTTAATGATCAAAACTGGCCTTGCCTGAATCCAGAAGGTATGAGTCAAGAGCTTTTAACAATTGATTGTGGAGGTTATTTGCAAGTAAAGGGACGTCAGGCAGATGGGAAGCTTTCAAAGGAGAAATAAAATGAGAGTTCAGGGTCAGCATATTCCTGTTACGGTGAATGATAATGCTGACACAAGTAGGAAACACTGGATGACTGCAGGTATTGAGGTTCTGGTCAAGAAAAAGGAGGCACATGTCACATGTAGCCAGCTGGATTAACGGAATCCCTGCAAGAATATTATGGGTGGAATAGGACACTTATGTGGGAAATCAGGAACTAACAAAGGGGACCACAGAAAGCTCTGTCAGATCAGGCTGAGGAAAATGCAAGTATATTAACAACAGATAATTAAATACGGACGGAATATGGTTCCTTAAAGATCAATGGGGCCATCCAAATGTGGAACCAGAGGAGATGGCTGAGATCCGAAATGAAAATTTCACGTTTCAACTTATTGTGGAGAAAGACTGGGCAACTCAGGGAAATAAACAATAATGTCTTCAAAAGACTCCACGTAACAGAACGGGAGGTACTGGTGGTTTTAAAATGAATAAAAGGTATAAAAAGCCCAGGGAAATAATCAAGGATATCCCAGGATATTGTGGGAAGCTCAGGAAGAAATTGTGGGGTCCCATAAAGAGATTTTTCTATCACTGATAACCAGCAGGGATGAGTTGGAAGCCTGGAGGATGGCTAATGTAGTGCCATTCTTTAGGAATGGCTGCGAGGGAAAGCCAGGGACATCAACACCAATAAGCTTGACGTCAGTGATGCATATGTTGTTGGAAGCGATTCTGCTGGACAGCAGTTACATGCATTTGCACAGGCAAGGATTGATTAGGGGTAATCAAAACACATTTGGAATACTGCATAGAATTCTGATCATTCTGATTTAGGAAGCATTTCCTGAAACTGTCAATGCATCAAAGATTGACGAAGATGTCACTGATACTGGAGGGTTTGACAGAAATAGGGAGGGTGGTTAAGCTGGAAAACAACATGGGGAGATAAGATAGATTTGGCAGGCAATGTTAAGGAGAATGCAAAGAATTTTCCACAGCACACAAGGACAAAAAAAAAACAACTCGACAGACACTAGGGCTCCTCAAAGATCAGCGAGGCCATGCAAGTGTGGAACCACAGGAGATGTGCGAGAGCCTAAATGAATATTTCATGTCAGAACATATTATAAACAAAGACTAGTACACCAATAGAAAGAAACAGTGATGGCTTGTAAAGAGTCCCTATTACAGAAGAGGTGGTGCTGGAGGTCTTAAAACACAAAGATTAAGAAAACCCCAGGTCCTGAACAAGTGTATCCCAGAACATTGTGGCAAAGTAGTGGCAGGGACACGAGCAGAAATATTTATATCATTGTCCTTCGTATTTCCATTGGGCGTGGGTGGCTGAGGGGTGACCTTACAAAGGCTTATAAAACCATGAGGGATACAGGTAAGTTGATTAACCCACGTCTTTACACCAGAGCAGTGAGTCTATAACAACATGGGATTCAACTGCAGAATGAGGATGTGTTCGCAATTCTGCAAAGTGTGAAAATAGGTAAGTCGTCTGGGCCGGATGGGATTTATCCTCGGATTCTCTGGGAAGCCAGGAAGAAGATTGCCGAGCCTTTGGCTTTGATCATTATGCCGTCATTGTCTAGAGATTGTACCAGAAGGCTGGAGGATAGCAACTGTTGTCCCCTTGTCCAAGGAGGGGAGTAGAGAAAACCCTGCTCATTCGAGAGCTGTGAGCCTTACTTCAATTCTGGGTAAAGCATTGGAAAGGCTTGTAAGGGATTGGATTTATAATCATCTGGAGACGAATAAGTTGATTAGGGATAGTCAACACGGCCTTTTGAAGGGCAGGCCGTGCCTCACAAACCTTATTGAGTTCTTTAAGAGGGTGGATGAGGGTAAACCAGTTGACGTGGTGTATATGGATTACAGTAAGGCGTGTGTTACGGTTCCCCACGGTAGGCTATTGCAAACAATACGGAGGCATGGGATTGCAGTTTGGATCAGACATTAGCTCGCTGAAAGAAGACAGAGTAGTGTTTCATGGGAAATACTCATCCTGGAGTTCAGTTACTAGTTGGTTACGCCAGAATCAGTTTTGGGTCTAGTGTTGCTTGTCATTTATACAAATGACCTGGATGAGGGCATTGAATAATGGGTTAGTAAATTTGCGGATGACACTAAGGTCGGTAAAGTTGTGGAGAGTGACGAAGGATGCTGTCGGTTACAGAGAGGCATAGATCAGCTGCAGAGCTGGACCTAGAGTTCTCAAATGGATTTTAATGTGGAAAAGTGTGATGTCATTCATTTTGGAAGGAGTAACATGAACACAGAGTACTAGTCTAGTGGTAAGATTCTTGGTAGTGTAGATCAACAGAGATATCTCTGTGTCCATGTACATGTACACAGATCGTTGAAAGTTGCCACCCAGGCTGATAGGGTTGTTAAGAACGCATTCAGTGTATGAGCTTTTACTGGTAGAGGGATTGAGTTTCGGAACCATGAGATCATGCTGCAGCTGGACAAAACTCTGGTGCTACATCATTTGGAGCGTTGGGTACAGTTTAGGTCACCACATTACAGCAAAGATATGCAAGCTTTGCAAAGGGTTCAGAGAAGATTTACTAGGATGTCATCTGGTATGGAGGGAATGTCTTACGAAAATGTGTGAGGAACTTGAAGCTGTTTTTGTTCAAGAGAAGATGTTTTCAGGCCTACTACTGAGACGAATAAGATAATCAGAGGGTTAGATGGGTTGGACAGTGAGAACTTTTCCTTCGGATGGCGATGCCTAACACGAGGGGAGATAGCTTTAAATTGATGGGTGATAGATATAGGACAAATGCCAGAGATAGTTTCTTCACTCAGAGTGGTAGGGGCGTGGAACGCACTGCCTGCGACAGCAGTGGACTCGCCAACTTTAAGGGTATTTAAATGGTCATTGGACAGAATTGGAATCGTGTTGGTTAGATGGGCTTCAGATTGGTTCCACAGGTTGGCGCATCATCGAGGGCAGAAGGGCCATTACTGCACTGTCATGTTCTATGATCTAGAGGGCATAAATATGAGGAGAGAGAGGAAAGACATAAAAGGAATTGGAGTTGAATATATTTCACGAAGAGGATGATGCAGGTATGGAATGAGATTCCAGGAGGAATGGTAGAGAAAAGCACAATGACAACATGGAAAAACCATTTGGGCAAGTATATGGAAGGGAGAGGGTTTGAAGGGATTTAGGTCAATGCAGGAAACGTTCAGGGACTCTGGTCAGCAAAGACTAGTTGGATCAAAGGAAGCATTTCTGTGCTGCATGACTGTCTCAGATTATTGGAGGAGGAGACTACTGAGATAAGGCATGTTGCAAACTTTGAAGCAAGTTACAGACATCGGGATGGCAGTCTGGAAAGCAGTAAATTTCAATTATATGGAGGGACTATAAGGAAGAGAGGAGGTTACAGAGATAAGACTTATTATAGCAATTACAAATTACTGAATAAACTGGCCCACAAGACATGCCATAGATACAGTGTTGCAGAGTAGTGAGTCTCAGTACTTGGTAGTAAGTCTGTACTCTGCTCCCCCTCCAACACTATGTCATGTCTTGTTAGCCGATGTTTGGAGCCCTCTTATTGCTCTCTGCTTTGTGCACTGCGAATGGTCTTACCTCGCTGCAGGATTTATAGAAGGCTCCAGATCTCCCTGCTCTTTGTCTCTCTAGCTGACCAACCATCTTCAATTTAGTGATGGATGAGACATCCAGCAGCTGGGAAGTCTATTGAGTCAGGAACTTCCTGAGTACCTACAGGAGACAGAGAGATAGACAGAATGAGAAATTAGACTGATGTAGTGAGGGTTACAGATGGAGAATATTCCTGAGTATCACAGAGATCTGGAAAATCCCAGTCTCCATTCCTGTTCCTTGCTGCCTTGTCTCACCAGGGTGGAGAATTCTGTTTTCGGAATCTGGAACAGCTGAAAGTGTGCGTGTGTGTGAGAGAGATAGAGACAAAAGAGAGAGAGAAAAAAAAGAGAGAGAAAAATAGAGAGAGAGAGACTGACAGAGGCAGGAATTAGACTCACACGTGAGGGATAACACATCGAGAGATACTGAGTGATACTGTCAGAGTGCTGAAAGATGTCAGGGTCATACAATTGGGTCGGAAGAACGGGTTTACCTTCATGATGCACTGGTATCAGTGTTCAGGGATGAGCAACCAGTGATTAGGCGAAGTGATTGCCTAGTGATATTATTGCTAGTGAATGTATCTCATGCCTCATCTAATGCTCAGGGGAGGCAGGTTTGAATCCCACCATCAGAAATGGAGAAAGTAGAAACCAACAATTTTAAAAATAGTAATGAACAATCCACAAATAAGTATGAAACCATTGCTGATGTACAAAACATCCAAATACTTGTACTTTCGAGAAGGACATCTGCCAATCTTCACGTGGTCTGCACGACGTACCCACAGCAAGGTGTCTGCCTCTCAATGACCCTCTGAAATGGCCGAGCAAGCTACTCAGCTCAAGGGCAGCTAGGACTGGGCAAGAAAGGCTTGTCAGCCAGAGACACCCACAGCCCATACCTGACTTAAAAAAATAATCCACTGGAACCGTACTGGGAGCAGTGTCCCGTCCTATCATGTCCGTCGGTTTATGGACAGGGCTTAAAACTGACAGAGAGGATGCATGAACAGGGTTCAGGTGAAAGGAGCTTTCCAAATCCCAATAGAAAAGGTGAAATATCGGAACACCATGAGGATGTGGCTGAAGACAAGCAGAAAGGAACAGAATGGGACAGTGATTAACTGAAACTGTACATCAGTGAATAGGGTTGTGACAGGAAATTGTGGGAAAGCTTAAATTATGCTTTTGTTTAGAACGGATAAAGTTTCTACCCTTTCGTCATTTATGTGCATGCATAAAATCCCTTTGCATTCTCCTTAACCCTATTTGCCCACGCTATCCCCTATCTGCTTTTCGCTCTTAAGTATACTCTTACTGCCATTATACTCTAAGGATTCACTGGATTTCTCCTATATGTACTTGACATATGCTTCCTTCTTTTTCCTAACCAAAACATCAATTTCTCTAGTAATCCAACATTTCCTGGAACTATAGCCTTTCCTTCACCCTAACAGGAATGCTGTTTACTGTCTCTGAACTCTCGTTATCTAATTTTTGAAGTCTTCCCATTTTGCAATGATAAAGGTTTCATTCTCTCAAAATCAAAACTCTCCAATTCTTGCGTCTCGTGAAACCGCCGCTGAAATATAATGGAAAAGAATCATTCCAACCGAAGGCTTTGTTGAGATGAGCTCTGGTCAGTCATTCAGATCTGGAGGGCCAATGAGCAGCACCAGGTCAGTGTCAGGCACACAGACAGAATGGGTAAATAGATTCACAACATAACTCACATCTCCCAGCCTGGGAACCTGGAGCTGTGTTCAGCCATTCTGATAAAAATCTCCAAACTTAGGTCAACAAGATTGTACCACCAGGTTCGGCAGCCCTTCCTACCTCCGTAACATGGCCTGGACTTTACAACTCTTCCTTCCTCTGCAAAGTTACCCAGAAGGGTACTGGAGGATGGTGGAGGTTACGTGGACAGGGAGGGATACCAGGACAGGAGGGTAATGCAGATATCAGGAATATTGCAGTGGTAAAAGGAGGCTTCAGGAATTTTGAGTGTTGATGCTAATAAAGGAGGTTACAGAGCTAAGGAGAATTGTAGGGACGTGAAGAGATTTCACAGCTCTGGAGTGTTGTCGGCACTGGAGGAAGTTACCAAAATTAGGAGGGTTTAAGATTGGAAGGATTTCAAAGAAAACCTTGACAAGGTTAAAAGCAGGATTCTTGGTGAGTGTCGAGGAACAGCGGGATCTTGGGATTCAATCCATGGATCCCTCAAAGTTGCCAACCAAGTTGATTGGGGTTTTGAGAAGGTGTATGGTGTGTTGGCTTTCATTAGCAGGGAGATTGAGTTTAAGAGTCACAAAGTTATGCTGCAGCTTTATAGATCCCTGGTTAGACCACACTTGGAATATCATGTTCAGTTCTGGTTGCCTTATTATCGTAAAGATGTGGAAGCTTCAGAGAGAGTGCAGAGGAGATTTATCAGGATACTGCCTGGACTGGAGGGCAGGCCTTATGAAGAAAGCCTGAGGGAGCTAGGGTTTTTCTCATTGAGGATGATAAGTCACTTGATAGAGGTGCACGGGATGATGAGAGTCTGAGATAGAGTGGATAGCCGGAGAATTACCCCATTGTGAAGATGGTTATCAGAAGGGATCATAATTTAAAGGTGATTGGAGGAAGGTTCAGGGGCGTTGTCAGAGTAGGTTCTTTACACAGAGAGTGGTGGGTGCATGCAATGCACTACAGCGGTGGTAGTAGAGTCAGTTACATTAGGGATATTTAATTATCTCTTCGATAGGCACATGGATGATAGTATAATGTAGGGTCTGTAGATTATAGTTTGATCACAGAGTAGGATAAAAGGTCGGCACATCGTTGAGGGCCAAAGGGCCTGTCATGTGCTCTACTGTTCTATGTTCTGTGTTCTGTATCGGGCTGGGTACAATGGCACGCAGATGTTTCAGAAGGCTGGAGAGATCTGGAGGAAGAGACACAAATAGGGAGGGTTGCTAGGAATGTCAGAGGTAACAGAGACAGCAATGGTCTGATCAGGTGCAGATGATGCAGGCTCAGAGGGTTCTGGGGATTGGACGTGGTTTCACCAGGAAGGAGGAACGTAGAGTCACAGCAGGTTACAGAAATGCAGAGAGCTGTAGGGCCTACAGATGTTCATGGAGATGGGGAGGTTGGGAGTGATGGAGCAGTTTACAGGCATAAGGATATCGTGAGGATGGAGTGGTGTACACAGACAAGGAATGCTTTAGGAGCAGATCACAGAGATAAAGTGGGTTGTACAAATTGAAAGAACAAACAGACATATGCAGAGTAGTCAGACCAAATAATTTTATAGACATGGGAAGGCTAAGGTTCTGGAGTTTTTTTGCATTGGAGGGTGTCGAATCTGACAGATTTTCTGAGAGATAAGGACAGCAATTTTGGTTGGGGACAGTTTCACAGAAAAAAGGGAACATGAGTAAGCTCCTACAGTTTGGTCAAGGGAAGGATTGTAGGGGAGGGTGACATTTACACAGATTGGGATGTCAGAGCTGGAGAAGGTTATGGAGAAGAGTAGATGGATGGAGAGACTGGAGGAGATTACATTGACAGAGTGTGTGCAAATGACAGGAGGATGTTACACAGACGGTGGGTCTTGTAGAAACTGGATCGGGAGAGCCACCGGCATTGGAGTGAATTCTACAGATCGGGAGTGCGACAGGGACCTGAGAGGATTGTGGGGTCTCCAAAGATTGATCGTATCTTTAGGACTGGAAGAGGTAGATACAGAAACCTTAAAGCCAATGTATTGCATCTTCTTTTTCCCGAGTAGAGCCTCAATATCCCTCATCAGCCAGGGATCCCTGAAACTGCCAGCTTTTCCCTTCACCCTAACAGGGACTCTGGATTCTTGAGATCACACTTTTCAAAGCCTCCCATTTGCCAGTCGTTCCTTTTTATTCAAACAGACTCACCCAATCGATGGTAGTCATGATTTGGAGATGCAGATGTTGGTCTGGTGTGGGCAAAATTAAAAGTCACACAACACCACGTTCAGCAGGTTTGTTTGGAAGTGCTAGATTTCAGAGCGTTGCTTCTTCATCGGTGGTTGTGGAGCACAGTCATAAGGCACAGAATTTATAGCAACAGGATAGCAGTGTCATGGAATGTAATATTAAACAAATTTAGATGAAGTATTTCATCTTTTGGAATGATCAATAGCGCTTCCAAATCTAGTTGGAGTATAAACAGGTGCTGTGTGATTTTTAGCTTCACCCAAACGACCTCAGCTAGATCCTGCCTAATGGCACGAAAACTGGCCCTGCTCCAGTTTAGCATCTTAATCTGTGGACCTGTTCGATGTTTTTCCATAACTACCTGACTTCTCAGACAGTTGTGTTCACTGGACCCAAAGTGCTGTCCGACTGAGACTTTAGTCACTTGCCTGACCTCGTTTTCGGAGCGGAGGTCCAGTGTTGCACCCACCTGAGTAGAGTTAGGCCGTCTAGATCTTCACTTAGGAAATGTTCTTGGGCATATGTGTCAAATTTTACTCCGTACGCGCCTTTTACTCTCTGGGTGGCCCAGTCAATCCAGGGTAAATTAAAATCTCCAAACAACAATACTCTATTATTCCTACTGTTATCGCCCATCTCTCAACACATCTGCTCCTCCAATACCCGCTAGCTGTTTGAGGGTCACAACACAGTCCCAACAGTTTGACCATCCCCTTTTTGTTTATAACTTCCAAACATGTGGCCTCATTTGATAACCCCTTAAGAGTATCCTCTCTAAGAGTAGCATCTGTTGTTATGTCCTCCCTTATCAAAAGGACAGCACACCCTCTTCACTTACTTGTCCTTCTATCCCGCCTGTAGCTTCTGTATCCTGGAACACTGAGCTGCCAGTCATACCCTTCTCTCAGCCATGTTTCTGTTATGGCTATAATATCCCAGTCCACAGAGCCATTCCATGCTCTGTGCTCGTCTGCCTTACCAGTCAGGTCTCATGTGTTGAAATAAATGCTCGTTAAACCAGAAATCTTTTCTGTTCCTTTACGGTACCCCTGGATATCCTGAATAGGAAACTTGGTCTTGGTGGCTGATGTATCTTCCCCTGAATGGTCAATGGCCCCTTTCTTATTCAGAGTCCCAAATCCCTGCCAAACTAGTTTAGATCCTTCCAGGGTAACACTAGCAAATCTCGCTCCAAGGTTACTGGTGCCCTTCTGGATCAAGTCCAACCCACCCACTTTTACAGGTCACCTCTACCACAGAGGAGATCCCAATGATCCAAGAATCGGAAACCCTGCCCCCTCCACCAGCTCCTCAGCCACACATCCATCCGGCCTAACTTCCTATGTCTATCCTCACTGGCACGTGGCACTGGGAGTAATCCAGATATGAGGCCTTGAGGTCCTGCTTTTTAAATTCTTACTGAAATCCCTGTACTAATTTCACAGGATCCCATCCCATTGTCTATCTTGGACAATCGTACAAATGTGCACAATGGTCTCTGGCTGTTCACCCTCTCCGTTCCGAATGTTCTGCAATTGTTCAGAGACATCCTTGACCCTGGCACACAGGAGGCAGCACACCATCCTGGGGTCTCTTCTACAGCCACACAGTCTCCTGTCAGTCCCCCTCACATCTGACTCTCCTATCAGTATCAAGACCATTGGACAGGATGTGACAAACATGGGCTGGGAAGAACCATCTGCGTTTGGGTCTATATTTGCAAAATGGGAGCATTTTAAAGTGATACAGTGAGAATTCAGGGCCGGTGTGTTCATGAGGGTGGAATGGCAAAGGCAGCAAATCCAGCGAATACTGATCAAGTGGTATCGTCAGTTTTTTAAAGAGAATACAGTGCAATAAAAACAGGTGAAGCCATTCACAAGTATAGAGAGTGCAAGGGGGTCCTGAAAAATGAGGGACAAACAATGGTCACAAAATATCCTTGGCCGATAATGTTAAGGAAAAGCCACAAGGTATTTTACCAGTACAGTGAGAGTAAGAGGATTACTGGGGAAAGGGTGGGGCCTGTTAGAAACCAAAGGGACAATCTGTGCATGGAGCCAGAGGAAGTAGGTGAGGTCTTCAATGAATACTTCCCACCTGTATTCACACAGGAGACAGACATTGTTCCCGGGCATTTCAGTCGGGATGGTGAGGTTCTCGAACATGTTAAGATCAATAAGGAGGAGGTATTAAATGCTTTCGCTGGTGTAAAGGTGGGGAAATCCTCAGTGTCCAATGAAATATATCCCAGGCTGCTTTGGGAGGCAAGGGAGGAGGTTGCTGGGCCCCACGCAGATATATGTAATACTCTGCTGAGCACAGGTGAAGTGCCGAATGACTGGAAGATAGAGAATGTGGTTCCTTTGTTTAACAAGGGCAGCAGGGATAGGCCAGGTAATTACATAGAACACAGAACATTACAACGCAGTACAGGCCCTTCGGCCGTCGATGTTGCGCCGCCCTGTTATACTAATTTGAAGCCCATCCCACCTACACTATTCCATGTACGTCCATATGCCTGTCCAATTACAGAGCAGATAGTCTGACTGCAGGGGGAGGGAAATAATTGGGAAAAATTCTGAGGGACAAGATGTATCAACATTTGGAAAGGCAGGAATCGATTAGGGAAAGTCATCACGAATTTGGTATAGGAAGATTCTGTCCGATGAATTCAGAGGAGTTTTTTGAAATGGTGTCTAAAAATATTGATAAGGGCCGTGCAGATGATGTGGGTTCCATGGAGTTCATTAAGGCCTTTGACAAGGTCCCACATGGAAGGCTGGCTCAAAAGGGAAGAGCCCATGGGATCGGAGGCAAGTTGGAAAATTGGAGCCAAAATTGGAGGATTGTTTTTGTGATGAGAAGCCTTTCACCAGTGGGTGCACCATAGGGATCTGTGCAGGAACCATTGCTGGTTATTATGTACATTAATAACTCGAATGTGAAAGCAGAAGGTATCATCAGTTTTGCAGATGACATGAAAGGTGAGGGTGTTGTTCACAGTGAGGGGGATGGTCTCGGCTACAGTCTAAAGGTTGACGCTGGGACAGAATTTCAAGACAGTCATTTCAATCGACCAGGCAGGCACCAGCATAGCAGGCAATGATGGGAAACTGATGAACTAAGCAGCATTTAGTTTGATGGAAAAGGCCTGACAGGGAAAGCACATGAACCCAACGCATGCATCGAACATGGGACTGGAATACCGTAGGTATTACAGTAACACAGCTGAGGGAGGGACAGGACTGGCAGCTCAATGTTCCAGGGTACAGATTCTACAGGAAGGATAAAAGGAGAGGCAATTGAGGTGGGGTAGCGGAGGTTTAGATTTGTGAAAACATAACTGCAGGACTTAGAGAAGATATTCCTGGGAATCGCCCAGTGAAGATATGCGAGTGGAACTGAGAAATAAGAATGGGTCATCAGTTTGATATAACTGTACTACAGGCCCCCAATAGTCAGCAGGAAATTGAGCAGCAATTTTTTCCGGACATCTCAGATACTTGTAAGCATGATAGGGCTGTAACGGTCAGGGATTTTAACTTACTAAACCGAGACTGAGACTGACAAAATGTTCTGAGCTTGGATGAGAGGGATTTGTTCAGTATGATCAAGAAAACTGGTTCAGTCAGTATGTAAATGACCCAACTGGAGAAAGAGGTGAAACCTGACCTCCCTTTGGGAAGCAAGGTGGGGAAAAGTGCTTGAGGTGTTATTGGGGGAGCATTTTGGAAAAGTGACCACAATTATATTAGTTTGAAAATAGCTATGGATAATTGGTAGGCCTGGTCCACAAGATAAAGATCAAAATTGGCCTTACCCCAATTCAAAAGGTTTTCGTCAAGAGATTTTTAAAAGTTGATATTTGGAGGGACCTCAGACATGTGGGAATTTTTCAAAATAGAGAAAATGAGAGTTCAGGGCCAGAATATTCCTGTTAGTGTGAAGGACAAGGCTGATCACAAGTAGGAAACACTGGATGACTGAGAATATTGAGGTTATGGTTAAGAAAAAAGTGGGCACATCATTGTATAGACATCTGGATTAAGTGAATCTCTTGAAGAACATTGCGGGTGTCGTAACACTTAAGAGGGAAATCAGGAGAGCCCAAAGGGGACCCAAGAAAGCTTTGGCAAACAAGGTTGAGGAAAATCCATAGATGTTCCACAAGAATATTCATTAAAAAAATTAACTCAGGACAAAATGTGGCCCCTTAAAGATCAATGGCGCCATCAATGTGTGGAATCACAGGAGATGGGTGATATCTTAAATAAAAAATTCACACTACAACTTACTGAGGAAAAAGGCTAGGGAAGTCAGTGGAATAAACAGTGATATCTTCAAAAGAGTCCACATTACAGAGCATGAGGTGCTGGAGGATTTAAAATCCATAAAAACAAGACAATATCTGGGAACTAATCAAGTTTGCCCCTAGATATTGGAGGAAGTTAAGGACGAAATTAAGGAGTTCCTCACAGAAATATTTCTATCACTGACAGCCACAGGTGATGAGCTGGGAGCCTGCAGGGTGGCTAATGTTGTGCCAGTATTTAGTAAAGGCTGCAATGGAAAGGCAGTGACCTAAAGACCAATTAGCTTGGTGTCAGTCGTGCAAATGTTGTTGGAAGTGATTCCACGGGACAGCAGTTAAATGCATTTCAGAAAGTAAGGATTGATTACGGACAGTCAGGACAGCTTCGTGCATACAAAGTCGTGTCTCACAAATGAATTGAATTTGTTGATGAGGTGACCAAGAAGACAGACAGAATATCGGAGTCATTGTTAGTAGGTTTGTGGATAATAATATCTGTGTTATAACGGGCAGGGAATACAGTTATCAAAGGGGCTCTTGAATAACAGGGACAGCAGGACAAGGAATAAAAGATGGTGTTTAATTCAGGTGTTGAACTTTGTTAAGACAAACCAGGGAGGACTAACACAGTTCATGGTAGGGACCTGGGCAGTGTTGTCAAACGAGAGAGACCAAGGGGTTCAGTTACACTGTTCCTTGGAAGTGGCATCACAGTGGGATAAGGTGGGGAATCCGCATTTGGCACACTTGCCCTCATGGGTCAGAGCATTAATGACATGAGCTGGTACATCATGATACGGCTTTACAAGACATTGCTGGGTCCCCAGTTGGAGTACTGCGTATTATTCTGATCCTCCTGCTTTAGGAAGCATGTTCCGAAACTGTAAATGGAGCAAAGAATGATCAAGATGTTACTGATCCTGGAGGGTTAGACTTATAAGGAGAGGCAGGATAAGCTGCAAAGTGAAACCGGGGGGAAAGAGATAGATTCTCAGAAAATGTTAAGGAGAGTCCAAAGAGATCCTACAGCATACAAGTACAAAACAGAGACAATAGGGCCCCTCCTGTGTGAAACCACAGGAGACGGGTCAGATCCAAAACGAATATTTCATGTCAAAGCATATTGTAGATAAAGACCAGGAAATAAAGGGAAAGAAACAGTGATGTCTTGTAAAGAGTTCCCCATTACAGAAGAGCTGGTACGAGAGGTCTTAAAACACAAAAGGTAGATAAAAACCCAGGTCCTGAACAGGTGTATCCCAGCACATTGTGGCAAAATAGTGGCAGTTACGACAGCAGAGGTATTTGTATCATTGTCCTTCATATTTCCTTTGGGTGTTGGTGGCTGAGGGGTGACCTGACAAAGGTTTATAAAACCATGAGTATACAAAAGGTGAATTGCCAAGATCTTTACCCCAGGGTAGGGGAGTCCACAACTAAAGGGCATAAATGTGAGGTGGATAGGAAAGACTTAAAAGGGACGGGAGGAGAACATTTTCCACACAGAATATGGTGTACATATTGAAGGAACTGCCGTGGCAATTGCAGAGAAAAGTACATTAAAACACGTGAAATAAACTTGGGCAGGAAAATGGAGAGGAGAAGGTTTGAATGGATATGGGTCAAATGCAGGCAAAAGCAACTCTTTCAGGGACACTGGGCAGCATGGACTAGTTGGATCAAACCAAAGGTTCTGATTCAGTTCTGTTTGGTTCTGTCATTGGAGGAGGGGACTACTGAAATGAGGCATGTTGTAGAGACTGAAGCAAGTTACAGAGATAGGGATGGTATTCTGGAATGCAGTAGATTTCAAACATGTGGAGGGACTATCGGGAATGGAGGAGGTCACAGGGACAGGAATGGTTATTTGAGTTACAAATTATTGCAGACATCGGACCATGAGACATGCCATAGATATAGTGTTGGAGATCCCAGGCAGCATTCCCACACTCTCAAGGGAGGCCTGCTTTCCCCACTGTGCTGCTGATGCTCACTAAGACAGCACAGGCCTGGATTGATAACTGTGACACTCCTGATGCTGTCTTAGTACAACACAACTAACAGTAGGGGTGGTGATTGAAACTGGGGTGTGTCTGTACTGTGCTCCCCCACCAGCATTGGTTCTATGTCATGTCTTGTTAGCCGATGTTTGGATCCCTCTCATTGCTCTCTGCTCTGTGCACTGTGGGTGATCTTACCTCACTGCAGGATTTATTGAAGGCTTCAGATCTCCCTCCCCTTTTTCTCACTGGCTGATCAACCATCTTCAATGAGGTGATGAACAAGAGACCCAGAAGATGGGAAGTATACTGAGTCAGGAACTTCCTGAGAACCTACAGGAGACAGAGAAAGAGACAGAATGGAAAATTAAACTGACGTAGTGAGGGCTACACACTTCGAATGGCACTGAGTCCCACAAAAATCTGGAAAATCCCAGTTTCCATCTCTGGCCTGTGATGCCTTATCTCGCTAGAGTGGAGAATTCTGTTGGCTCAGAATCTGTGTAGCTGCAAGAGTGAGAGGCACTGACACAGGCAGCAATTAGACTCTCACAGTGAGGTATACCACATGGAGAGATACTGAATGATATCACCAGAGTGCTGGAAGGTATCAGGCTCAAACTATTGTGTGGGAAGAAAGGGTTCTGTTTCATGATGCACTGGTACCAGTGCTCGGGGACAAGCAGGTGAAGTGATGACCAAGTGATATTATTGGTAGAGCATAGATTCAAGCCCTCAGCTAATATTCAGGGGAGGCTGGTTTGAATCCCACCATCTGAAATGGTGGAATTTGAAATCAATAATTTTAAACATAATAATTAATAATCCATAAATAATATGAAACCACGGCTGATGTACAAAAAATCCAAACACCTGTCCTTTCGAGAAGGACATCTGCCATTCTCACGTGGTCGGCACGACATAACCACAGCGAAGTGTGTGCCTCTTAATTACCCTCTGAAATGACCGAGCAAACTATGCAGTTCAAGAGCAGCTAGGGCTGGGCTAGAGCGGCTGGTCAGCCAGAGACACCCACATCCCCCGAGTGAATAAAAACAATCCCATTGCACTGGGCCCCAATGGAACTGTAATGGGACCAGTGTCCTCCCCACACATGTCGGTAGGTTTATGGACAGGGGTTTAGACTGACAGAGAGGATGCAGGGACTGGGTTCAGGTGAAAGGAGCTTTCCAAGTCCAAAGGGAAAAAGTGAAGCATCGGAACAGCATGGGGATGTGGCTGAAAGACAAGCAGAAAGGAATGGGAAGGGACAGAGTTTAAGTAAAACTGTACATCAGCAAATCGGTTTGTGATAGGAGTTTGTGGGAAAGAGTAAATCATGTTTTTTTTTGAATGGACAAAGTCTCTGCAATAAGGTCGATGGATTTGTGACACAGATGAAAGAGCTTTAGGCACCAGGGAGACCTGGTTACAGGGCGAACAAAAGGTGGAACATGAATTTTCAATCGTTCAGAAATTCAGACAAAATGGGCAATGCTAACAATAATGGATAACAAAGGTATCACAGAGGAAGTATTTGGCCTCAGGTCATGAAGTAGAGTCAGTCTGAATGTAACTTCTGGCTACTACTTGCCAAGGACACAAGCAGCAGAACAGTTTTAGACCACCGAACAGCATTCCATTGCTCATCACTGCATTAAGAAGGAAAACATTGGAATTTTTTAACAAAGACATTGTGATAATTTTGGGATATTTCAATATTCGCATAATCTGGGATTGTCACACTGACCCAAGAGTGATATTGGAAGAGGAGTTCAGAGAATGTTTTTCAGTTTCTTTGAATAACACAATGTGCAGCTGGCTGGGAATGTAACTATCTCTGATTGACCATTGTGCGATGAAACTTAGTGAATGAGTAATGTCACCTGAAGAGATCCTCTGGGAAATTGTGATTAAGTGCAGTTTAAAGAAATGGAGAGTTTTCAAGTGAATCACAGAAAGGACAAGCCACAACTAGAAATAAAAATCACCGTTTACATGAGTTTGAGAGGAGAACTGACAACGGTAAACAGGCTAAACAGACTGAAACATATGTCTGTAAATGAACAGTGGAAAACATTTGAAGGAACAGTGGAAATCACTCAACAAAAGGATATTCCGTTCAAACAGACAAAACCTCAGAAATAATTTCCCACCCCGCTTCGGACAAAATGGATCAAATTAGTTATCAGGCTTAGAAGATCACCGAACGTTCTTAAAAACCTGAAGTGAGAGTGTGAATTATGAGTACGTTTTAAGGGGATTGCAAAGGGTCTGCGAGCAGGAGGAGGGCAGTGGGAAGGGGAATCATTGTCAGGGTTTATTGACACGATAGGAACAAGGGCAGCTGAAGGTGCTGGAGGTGGTGAGAGCATTTCAAAGAGTGGTCAGGGCCTGAACGGTGTTACAAAGCCAGGACGAATTGCTGCAGCTGCAGCTGATGCAGAGGTAGGGAGGGACATATGTATTTTTATTTATTCATTCATGGGATGTGGGTGTCACTGATCGGAACATCATTCTTTGTCCCCACAGATAATCGCCCAGAGGATAGCTCAGACTCAGCCATATTGCTGTTGGTCTGGAGTCACATGTAGGCCAGACCAGGTTAGAATGTCAGATGTCCTTCCCTAAAGCAGGTAAGTGAATCAGATGAGTTCATCCGATTGATCAATAATTCGTTTATGGTGATCTCACCAATGTCTTGTACAGCCAAACCTGACAACCCAACTCCTACTCTCAATGCTCTGCCCAATGAAGGTAACCATCCCAAACTCCTGTTTCACCAGCCTGTCTACCTGTGACACCACTTTCAAAGAACTGTGTACCTGCATCTCCGGGTCTCTGATTGACAATATTTTCAGGGCCCGAACGTTAACTGTACAAGTCCCACCCTGTTTTGTTTCACCAAAATGGAACACTTCACCTTTATCTAATTAATTTCATCTGCTATTCTCCAGCTCACTTTCGCAGCAGTAGTGTCCATCCTGTTGTATCACAGATAACCTTATTCACTGTCCACTTTACCACCAATTTCAGTGTCACTCAAGAAACGTACTTATCAGGAAACCAATATTCCCTTCCAAACCATTTATCCAAACATGCATCCAGTTAGAAAAACAACATGTCTCCCATCACCCGCTGTCTCTTACCATCAAGCCAATTTTGTATCCAGTTGACTAGCTCCTCCTGAATGCCATATCCTTTTGCATTGATCTGAGCTTATTATCCAGTTTACCACATGGAAGATAGAAGTCAGAACAGTACAGCACAAGACCCTTCGGCTATGATGTCATGCTAACCTTTTATGCAACTATAAGATCAAACTAACTACGTACCCTTCATTTTACTGTCATCCATGTGCCTATCCAAGAGTCTACTAAATGTACCTAATGTATCTAATTTTACTACCACTGCTGGCAGTGCATTCCACCCACCCGTCACTCTCTGTGTAAAAGACCTACCTCTGACATCTCCCCTTAACCATCCTCCAATCACTTTAAATTATTCCCCCTCATAATAGCCATTTATGCCATGCAAAAAAGAAATCTCGCACTATTCACTGTCTATGCCTCACACCATCTTGTTCACCTCGACCATGTGACCCCTCATCCTTCTTCATACCAATGAGAAAAGCCTTAGCTCCCTCAAAATTTCTTCATAAGACATGCTCTTCAGTCCAGGCAGCATCCTGGTAAATCTCCTCTTTACCCTCTCTAAAGCTTCCACATCCTTCCTGTAATGAGGGAACCTGAACTGAACACAATATTCCAAGTGGGGTCTAACCAGGGCTCCATAGAGCTGCAGCATAACCTCACGGCTTTAAAACTCAATCCCCCAGCTGATGAAAGTCAACACAACAGATTCCTTCTTAACAACTCTATCAGCTTGGGTGGCAACTTTGAGGGATCTATGGGCATGGAACCCAAGATCCCTCTGTCCCTCCACATTGCCAAGTCTACCGCCTTTAACCCTGTAATAGAAAATTAAGTTCGACTTTCCGAAATGAATCAATTCACACTTTTCCAGGTTGAACTCCATATGCCACTTCTCAGCCCAGCTCTGCATCCTGTCAATGTCCTGTTGCAACCTACAACAGCCCTCCACACTATCCACCACTCCACCAACATTCGTGACAATGGCAAACTTACTAACCCACTCTTCCACTCACACATCCAATTCATTTATAAAAATCACAAACAGCAGAGTTCCCGGAACTAACCCATGCAAAACACCACTGGTCACCGAGCTCCAGGATGAATGCTTTCCATCCTTCATCAGCTTCTGTCTTCTGTGAGGCACGAAATCTGTATCCAGACAGACAGGTTTCCCTGTATCCCATGCCTCCGTAATTTCTGAATGAGCCATAAACGTGTTGTCACGTTCTCGAAGGATTCAATAAGATTTGTAAGGCATGACCTGCCCCTTACAATGTCAAGCAGACTATCTTTAATGAATCATAAATCATGTCTCTCAGAGTCCTCCTCAATAATCTGCACACCACAGACATAAGACTGACAGGTCTGTAATTCCAAAGATTCTCCCTATTCCCTTTCCTGAACAAGTAAATAACATTTTCCTGCCTCCAATCATCTGGTATGTCTCCAGTGGACAGTGAGGGTGCAAAGGTCATCGCCAAAGGCTCAGCAATCTCTTCCCTCGCTTCCTGCAGTAACTTTGGACATATCGCTTCGGGTGCAGCAGATTTATCTATTCTTATGTTTTACAAAATTCTCAGCACATCCTCCTTCTTAACATCAACCTGTAAAGATGTATCAGCCCTTTTCATGCTGTCCTCACAAATGACAAGGTCCATCTCAGTCGTAAGTACTGAGGCATAGTATTTATTAACCACCTCCCCTACCTCCTGTGACTCCAGACACAAGTTCCCTCCACTAACCCAAATCAGCCCTACCCTCACTCTGGCCATGCTCTTGGTCCACATGTAAGTGGAGAATGCCTTACAGTTTTCCTTAATCCTTCCCAATAAAGCTTTTTCATGCCTCCTTCGAGGTGTCCTAAGTCCATTCTTCAGTTCCTTCCTGATACCTTCAGAGAATCCCTACAGTGTGGAAACAGGCCATTTGGCCCAACACCTCCAAACCAAACCTCCAAAGAATATCATAACCAGACCCATTCCCCACCATATTACTCTACATATTCCCTGACTCAAGTGCCAAACCTACACATCCTTGAACACTCTGGGTAATTTAGCATGTCTGAGTCACCTAATGTGCACATCTTTGGGCTGTCAGTGGATAGTGGAGCACCGGGAGGAAACACACGCAGACGATGGGAGAACATGCAAACTCCACATACAGTCACCAGGGGCTGGAATTAAAATCAGGTCCCAGGTGCTATGAGGCAGCAGTGTTAACCACTGAGACACCGTGCTGCCCCATGTAACCATCTAGAGTTCTATTTGATTCTTGCTTCCCCAACCTTAAGTCAGCTTCGTTCTTCCTCTTGACTAGACATTCTACATCCCTTAGAGCCTTGTCAAATGCTTTGCTGACGTCCATGTGGACAACATTGACTGCTGTGCCTTCATCTATCTCTTGGCAACCTCCTCATTCCTGATGAAGGGCTCTGGCCTGAAATGTCGATTTTCCTGCTCCTCGGATGCTGTCTGATCTGCTGTTCTTTTCCAGCAACACGCTGTCAAGTCTGATCTCCAGCATCTGCAGACCTCACTGTCTCCACTTCTTTAAGAGTCAATCCGGTTTGTGAACCACTTATCCACTCACAAAGCTATGCTGACTATCTCTAGTCTGCCCTTGCCCTTCCGAATATACTTAACTCCTTTCTCTCAGAAGCACCTCCAACAACTTACCCATCACTGGGCTGTCACTTCCTGGCTTTTCCCTGCAGCCTGAAGTGATGGAACAGCGTTAGCCGCCTTCCAGTCTTCCGACACCTCACCGTGTCTGTTGATAATGTAATTATCTATGTTAGGGACACTGCAATCGCTTCCCTAGCTTCCCACAATGTTCTAGGATCGATCTAATGAGCTACTGAGGATTGATCGACCTTTATTTGTTTTAAGATTACAGCGCTTTCTCTTCTCTGTTGAGCATTCTTGCCAGGATATCACTATTTATTTCCCAAAGTTCTTGAGCTTCCGTGTCTTTCTCCACAGTAAATTCTGACAACACTATTTTGGCTAATATCTCACCCATCTCCTCTGGTTCCACACATAGGTGACTTCATTGAGCTTTAACGGGCCCTATTCTCTACCAGGTTACTCATTAGCCCTTCTGGAAACTTGTGCAAAGGCATCTGAAAATTCAAATAATCCATAACCTCCGTACCAACACACTTCTCCGACACCCTTATCTACTCTGCCATTATTTTTCACACCAACAAATAAAATCCAACAGGCTCAATAACAAATTCTCTTGTAGGAAAATGTGTTTCTAAGGGTCCAGTTATTGTTTATTGACATATCCTTTCTCACACATTTCAGCATGTTTCTGACTTACTGTCAGGCTAACACTATTTGGTTTCCGACTGACAGCAGAAAGGGTTGTGGGAGTTCTTGCTTATCAATCTGAAAAATGTAGCTTAGTAGCTCTTCAGGTAATAGAGGAGACAAATCAAATGCTGGTATTTATTACAAAGGAAATGGCGTCTAAAAAAGGGAGATCTAGGGTAAGGTACAATCAGACCACACCTAGAATATTATGAGCAGTCTGAGTGCCCTAAGGAACGACATTGTCACATTGGAGGCAGGCCAGAGAAGGGTCACTCGGCTGATCCTGAAAATGGAGGGATTTTCTAATGGGAAGAGATGGAGTAGACTGAGGTTGAACCCATTGACGTTCAGAAAACATGAGAGCGAAGTTGAATGAAACATTCAAGATTCTGGGAGGCTTTGACAGTTTAGATGCTAGGAAGTTAGAACACAGAACAGTACAGCACAGTAATAGGCCCTTCCGCCCATCATGGCTGCGCTGTCCAGGATGCTATTCTAAATTCGTCCCATCTACCTGCACATGGTCCATATCCCTCTATTCTCTGCCTGTCCATATTTCTGTCTAAATGCCACTTCAATGCTTTGCTCATATTTCTGCTTGTCCGACCTCCCTCAGTAACTTCCACTCTCTACGTTAGAAAAACATGCATCACACATCTCGTTTAAACTTTCTCTTTCTCACCTTAAATCTATGTGCTCAGCTATTTGAAACTGACACATTGGAAAAGACTTTCCGACTAACCACATGATCTGTCCCTGTCCTAATGTTGATTTCCTGCACCTGGTCGCCTGTCAACCTCTGATACTCTCACAAAACAATCCAACTTTGTTAAATTTCCTCTTACACCTAACACTCCCTTCAAAAACCTAACACAGGCAACGTGCTGATAAACCCCTTTTGTACCCTCTCCAAAGCCTCCCCATCCTTCCTATTGTGTGGAGATGAGAACTGCACACAGTACTCCAAATGTGACCAAACAAACATTTTATAAAATTACAACATCAGATGCAAACCACTGTACCCAACGTTGTGACCGAAGAAGGCCAGTGTTACATTTCCTTTCTTTCCCATCTAAAACATTTGTGTTGCCATTTTCAGGGAGTTACTGACTTGCACCAAGATCCTTCCGTACATCAATGTCCCTCAGATGCTAACTTTCTTCTTGAATTTGACATGACCTCAGACTTGTCCAGCTTAAACTCTATTTGTCATTTCTCTGCACATCTTTCCAACTGATCTGTAACCTCCTGCAACCTTGGATCACCTTGATTATTAACATCGACTCCACTAATTTTCATGTCATCTGCAATAATGATCTCTGTCACTTCCTTTTGTCTCAATGGTGTGAGAATCTGTACCCAAAGAGCATAAAGTCCCAGCAAGGGCTCACCCATTTAAGATGGAGATGAGGAGGAATGTATTCATTCAGAGGGAGTGACTTTGTGGGAATTCCTGACTGCAGGGGGCTGTCGAGGTTGGGTCATTAAGAATATTTACAACAGACTTGGTCAGATTTTAATGAATCAGGGAGACAAGGGTTTTGTGGAAAAGGCTGGTAAATAGAGTAGAGGATCATCAGATCAGCCATGATCTGACTGAAGGACAGAGCATACGCAATGGGCCAAATGGCCTAATTCCGCTCCTCCATCTCATGGTCGGAACTCAAACTCAGTATGTCCTGCATAACATTATGGGGCTCAGCTCACAAAATACCTATATAATGGGATTACTAGATATTTATTATTACACAGCATTTGATCTATAAAAGACAATTTTGTTGATGGCTCCTTGATGTGATGTTATAGTAAAACATTTCGTATACAATCCAGGATTCCATCCCGGCTCTGATACTCATTAGTTATCCAGTCGGGATGGAGACTACTGTCACACACAGTTACTGTACTGCCCTTGCTACAAGTACATTCAGTATCCTGACTGTAACCATAATGACATACCCATCACTGTCTGGTTCTTATAAAAGACTTCCTGCTAAGAGCTGCTGCTGCTGCTTGCTTATTCTCAGCTCCACTCAAATAAGACTCCAAATTTTGATCTTCACTTCCACATGAATGGCTCATTTCTGCGTTCACCTCATCCTTTCTTCACAACATGTTGCCTTTTGGCTAGCCTGCCTCGATCCCACAAAACCCATCAGTATTCACTTCCATGCGATGGCCATTCTGCAGCCACATCTCAGGAATGACAGGTCAATCATATCTGTGCACTGTCATTCCATCTCATTTATGGCGAATGCAGGGAGTCATTCCTCAGTAGTGGAGAGTTGAACAGATGGAGAGAAGTTACAGGGAAAGGGAGGCTTGCAGGGGCTCGAGGATGTTCGAGTTAAACAGAGTTACATCTGCTCAAGAACGTCAGAGGGACAAAGAGGTTTGGGGATTGGAGGAATTTACAGAGAGAGAGGGAGCTGGGTTAGATTCTGGAGATAGGGATAGGGATGGATATAGGTTAGCGGCAGGAAGACTGATAGGCACAGACAGAGGGTCATAGACATAGAGTCATAGAGATGTACAGACTGGAAACAGACCCTTCGGTCCAACCCGTCCATGATGGACAGATACCCCAACCCAATCTCGTCCGACCTGCCAGCACCTGGCCCATATCCCTCCAAACGCCTACAATTCATTTATCCATTCAAATGCCTCTTCAATGTTGCAATTGTACCAGCCTCCACAACTTACTCCATACACGTACCACTCTCTGCATGAAAAAGTTGCCCCTTAGGTCTTTTTTATATCTTTCCCCTCTCACCCTAAATCCATACCTTCTAGTTTTGGACTTCCCGACTCCAGGGAAAAGACTGTCTATTTACTCTGTCCATGCCCCTCATAATTTTGTGCACACCTCAGCCTCCGACGCTCCACGGAAAACAGCCCCATCCTGTTCAGCGTCTCCCTATAGCTCAAATACTCCAAACCTGGAAACATCCTTGTAAATCTTTTCTGAACACTCCCAAGTTTCACAACATTTTTCTGATAGGAAGGAGACCAGAATTGCATGCAATATTCCAATAGTGGCCTAACCAATGTCCTGTACACAACATGACCTCCCATCTTCTGTACTCAATACTCTGACCAATAAACAAAAGCATACCAAACGCCATCTTCCCTATCCTATCTACCTGCAACTCCACTTTCAAGGTGCAATGAACCTGCACCCTAACGTCTCTTTGTTCAGTAACTCTGCCTAAGAGCTTACCATGAAGTGTATGATTCCTGCTAAGATTTGTTTTCCCAAAATGCAGCACCTCGCATTTATCTGAATTAAACTCATCTGCCACTTCTCAGCCCATTGGCCCATCTGGTCAAGATCCTATTGTAATCTGAGGTAACCTTCGTCGCCGTCCACTACGCCTCCAATTTTGGTGTCATCTACAAATTTACTAACTGTAGTTCTGATGCTTGCATCCAAATCATTTATGAAAATGACAAAAAGTAGAGGACCCAGCACCGATCCTTGTAGCACCCCACTGGTCATAGGCAACCAGTCTGAAAAACAACCCTCCACCACCATCCTCTGTCTTCTACCTTTGAGCAAGCTCTGTATCCAGTAACTAGTTCTCCCTGAATTCCATGAGATCTAACCTTGCTCATCAATCTACCACGGGGAACCTTGTCAAACGCCTTACTGAAGTCCATATAGATCACATCTACTGCTCTGCCCTCATCAATCCTCTTTGTTACTTTCTCCAAAAACTCAATCAAGTTTGTGAGACATGATTTCCCACGCACAAAGCCATGTTGACTATCCCGAATCAGTCCTCGCCTTTCCAAATACATGCACATCCTGTCCCTCAGAATTCCCTCCAACAACTTGCCCACCACTGACGTCAGGCTCACTGGTCTACAGTTGTCTGGGAGTTTCAGGGCGTTTCAGGGAGAAGAGTATTTTATATACTAACAGAGATATGGAAGATTGTACTGACTGAAGACGTTTAAAGATGTAAGTGGACTTCTAGGCTCTGGAGACGACGGAGATAGGAAAACAATGGACAATGCCAGGTTGCTGGGTTGGAGACAGTTACACAGATGGGGACGATTGCTCAAACTGAAAGAGGTTCCATTGTCGGAAGGGTTGGTGGGGGTAGGGGGTGGCGGGGTTGAGGGTGAAGTTTACATCGATTAAGTTCGAAGAATTGGAGAAGGATAAGGAGATTACATTTTTTTCACAGCTAAGGAAGGATTGTAGGAGCTGGAGTAGTTTTCACAGATAGGGAAAGACGAAGAGGTTAAAGTAAAATACATTGACATGGAGGGTGGTGTTGGTAGGAGGAGTTTACAGGGATAAGCAGCACTGTCAGGGTTTACAGGGATGTAGTAATTTAGTATCTACTGGAAAAATGTAGGGATTAGGGTGTTAGGGATTGGAGAACCTGAGAGAGCATTGTTTGGAATCTCCTCTAATGCACACAGAGAGAAGATTATTGGGACTGGAGGATATTACAGAGATCACTAATATAGCATGGGGCAGGATTGATGCCTGGGATCTCTGTGCTGACTCAGTGAGTACCAGTACAGCAGAGGTGAGAGCAGGACTCTCACAAGATGGTGGGAATGAAGCATAGAATGTAGCTTCCTTGCTAAGCTCTGTATCTATGTCCTGTCTTCCGGGTCTGAATAGAGAAGGCCACTAACTACTCCCTGTGCTGTTTACAGTGAGTGATCTTACCAGCTGCAGGATTTACTGAAGGCTCCAGATCTCACTCTCCATCTCTCTCTGGCTGACCAATTGTCTTCAATGTGGTAATGGACGAGAATTAGGAATTCGGCTAAGTCCGGAGTATCCTGATTACCTACAGGAGACAGAGAAACAGACAGAATGGGAAATTAGACTGAGACAGTTAGGATGACTCATGTAGAGTAGAACTGAGTCCAACAGAGACCTGGAAAATCCCAGTCTCCATCCCTGGCCTGTGCTGCTGCGTCTCTCTGGAGTGGAGAATTCTGTTGGCTCAGAATCTCAGACCAGCTGCAGGAGTGAGAGGCGTTGACAGAGGAGAGATACTGAGTGATATCACCAGAGTGCAGCAGGTTTACTGAATCAAACAATGGTGTCAGAAGAAGTGAGTCTGATGCAGTGGGAACTGCTACCAGTTCTCATGGAGAAGTCAGCTATTTTATTGGGATGGTACAGTGGTGGAACCAGTGCCCTGGTTAATCATATGACCAGGATTATGCAGAGTGCTTTAAACTGACACACATGAGGAGTACAGAGCTCAGCTGAAAGGAAATCCCAATTCTATGGGGAAAGGTTAAAATATTGAAACATCGGGACGTGGCTGAGGAGAAACAGAAAGAAACAGGAAGGAAGTGAGTTTAATTAAAATTGTACATCAGCAAATATGTTTGTAACCGGAAATTGTGATAAAAAGTAAATTACTGTTTCTAAATTTCGATGAAAGAAGTATTTGCAATAAGGGATAGGCACGTGTGACTTGTGAATTCTACCTAATCACATGCAGGGAGACATGGTCACAGGGTGAACAAGAAGGTGGGGCATTAAGGCCCCTTTTCAGCATTACATTGTGAGACACTGGATTAACAGGGAATTATTTGAATTTGTAACAAAGGCATTGGGATAACAGTGAGGGGATTCAACTTTCCTCTCTCATCATCGCATTGGTGATGGGTCACAGACGAGGCTGACTATCTCCCACGCTCAGGGGGAGTGTGTTGGTGGCTGTACAGACCAATGTGGCCTTCCACAGACTCTGTTACACTTGGGGCAGAAGGTGGCCATGTGAAGGGGGTGGGTGCGGCTTTGGGCTGACAGTGCGCTCCTTGTGCTGTTTTCTCCTGATTCCCCACAGTAAATCCTAACACTTCTTTTTCCAGATCTCCCCCATCAACTGTGATTCCACATAAACCGCCTCAGTGACCTTTCAGGGGCTCTTTTCTCTCCCTCGCTATACTTTAGCTCCTGTTGAAACTTGTCAAAATGCTTCTGGAATTTTAAACATCCCCCACCACCAACAGCCTCCCACACCCCTATCTATTCTGCCACTTATGCTCATACCAAAATTTTAATACAACAGATTTGAAAATATTGCGCTTCTACAAAACCATATTTTTCCCATTGTTCCTAAGCGTCCGGTTATCATTTATTGTCGTATCCTTTATAATACAGTCCAGCATGTTCCCAACTTGCAGTCAGGCTAACACAGTTTGGTTTCAGGTTGACTGCACAAAGGGTTTTGGGCGGCATGTTCAACACAACATCGTTGGCCCGTTCCTGTGCTGCATTGTTCTACGTTCTATGTAACTCTTTAAAAATTATGTACCAAAGAAGGATCTCGACCGTGAAAAGACTTGCGCCTCTCAGGGATGAAAGAGAAATGAAAGGGATTGTGGGGGAGGTGGATTGGTCAGGACAGGGAAGGGGAGATGGGGTGGTAAGAACAGGGAAGGGAAAACAGTGTGTAAGAAGGAGCATGAAGAATAAAAGCAAGCAGGAGCATAGGGAAGTCTGAGTGATGTTTGTGAGGGAGGCCACATATACGATTGGAATAAATTAACAGCACATAGCTTAGGGACATGCAGTGATGAAACCCTCATTTGAACATGACTGGACGGAATAACAATAAACTATCACATCTGGTTAAAATCCACATCATTAAAGGTGACACATGTTGGACAATGGAAAAGAGATTGTCATGCAGGACAGGGATGAAACAGAGCATTGGATAGACATGGATTCTGATCCCCAGTAAAGGGATCACACCAGGGCCTGACCAATGAACCACAGCAAAGCAAGTTCAGTATTGAGTTATAGTTGAATGCTCGATAATATTCACCACTGAACCAATTTCATTGTCCTTAATGTAAACTCTTAGGCTGGACCTTGTAGCTGAGAAGATAGCACAGAACTGGAATCAGAGAAAAACTTCAGTTTTCATTACTTCCATTTCTCTGCAAAATGACATGACAAAAGACACATGTTGAGACACATTCAGAATAAACAAATATATCTCTTGGTTTGAGTGCTAAACGTCCACCTGTTAAAGGAGTTTCCAAAATCCACCACCATCAACTCAGGACGGGAATTTACAAAGGCTTTGAGAGATCCCGTACTTTCATGACAAGATGATGTTGTAGAGACAATTGAGAGATTCGATAGATGCATCCCACTTTAAGGTATTTTTTTCTAACCGCCAATTTTGTTCTTCCAAAGATTATTTTAAAAACAAAAGGTTGTAATACAGAGAAAAAAAAGTTATTTATGAACAGAATCAATCTTCTGAAATCACTGAATTGAATGGCGGGTGTAGCTACCCAGCATGCGCCGCGGTACTCAAAGCCCACTATACACGCGACAGACGAGGGCAGCACATTGGCAGTACCGACTTTATCTCCGTTGAAAATGGGGAGAGACGCGCTTTTCCACACGGTAAGGCTGCAGGAGCTGGAGAGCGTTTATAAACCATTTCAGCGAGAAGCGAACACCTTGAAAAGTAACTTGCAGTTAAATGTATCGCAGTTCCGAGGTGAACAGCCGCCATCTTGGCCGGGGATGTGGACGCATGCGCAGACTATCCATTACGTCACAGTGCCGGGCGGGTCCTAAGGGTGACTCATGCAGATGCTGAAAATCAGAGAGTCAATCAGACAGTGCTGGAGGAGGTCAGCAGTGTCTGGCAGGAGATGTTAACGCAGATACAGAGTGAACCATTCCAGTATTGTGTGCACCTTCTTCAGAACCCATTACCCGGGTGCTGCAGTGTCCTCGGCGGTAGCTTTAAAACAGCTTCGCCCTCAGGTGATCTTTGAAACAAACAGCAGTCTACCTGAATCTCTGGATTTTTCTGCAGGTGATATTTTTAACCAACCTGTACAGATGTGTAATGTCCCATTTGTGAAACAGGCCTTCTTAGTTAGAGGGGAGTTCCTCAGGGTCGAGTCTTTGGCCCAACCATCTTCAGCTGCTTTACCAATCAATTTCCCTTCAGAAGTCGGGATGTTGGTTGACGATTGGACAACATTCAGCATCATTTTCTACTGCTTAAATACTGATGTAGCGCATATCCATATGTTCAGGTTATAAGTTTGCTTTCTGAGCTGTGTTCAAATTAAGAACAATCTTACAACCTGAACCTTAACCTAAGCTAAAAATGTTCTCAAAACTCGCATACTTACATGTAGCAAGACCTGGACAGCATCTAAAATCTGCACAAGTGGCAAGTAACACCTGTATCACATCCGTGCCTGGCAAAGTCCATCTTCAACAAGAGAAAATCTGAGTATCCCTTGTTGACATTCAACAGCAATATCATTGTTGAATCCTCCATGAGCCGCACTCCGGGGTGTAATATTGATGAGAAGCTGAACAGGACTGACCATACAACTGTTGGTGCAGGATCAGGGCAGAGGCAAAAAGTCTTGCAGTGCTCAACTCACTTCCTGACTCCCCACCTTACAAGATGGAAGTCAGGTGTGATACGGAATCCTCTCCACTTGCCTGGTTGAATGCTGCTTCAACAATGCAAGAAGCGGCACGGTGGCACAGTGGTTAGCACTGCTGCCTCACAGCGCCAGAGACCCACATTCAATTCCCGCCTCAGGTGACTCTCTGTGTGGAGTTTGCACATTCTCCCATTGACTGCGTGTGTTTCCTCTGGGTGCTCCAGTTTCCTCCCACAATCTAAAAATGTGCAGGATAGGTGAATTGGCCAAGCTAAATTGCCCATAGTGTTGGGTGTAGGGGAATGGGTCTGAGTGGGTTGTGCTTCGATGGGTCGGTGTGGACTTGTTGGGCCGAAGGACCTGTTTCCACACTGTAAGTAATCTGAGCTTGTCAACATCTGGGACACAACAGCACTTTTGATTGTCACCAACCTTCACCATTGCCTTTCGTCACCATTGATGTCCAGGAGCAGCAATGGCTATCATCACTTGTGTAATATCATTCTGTGTAGGGGGCTGTGCTCTCCACCAGTTGGCGAGGTACATTCTGCAATAGGTTTGCACCTCAGAATACACAATGTCTCACGTTCCTTTTTGCATTTGATGGTGCTTTTTGCATCTTTCGAGATGATTGGATCATTTGTTTGGGAGGCGGTGTGGAATAGAGAAAGGAAGTCTTTCTGAAATTGGATTTGTTTGATCTGAGAATTTACACTGTATGGACCGCGATAATATTTGAAAATCATTTCACAGAGAAATAGTTTAAAAGAACTGGAGATCAGTGGGACAAATCAAACATAACATAAGGATCCAACAAGTCACTAAATTCATTTGGACATAAAGGGAACATGTTTATCTGGTATGTCAGTGCGCAAAGGTTTCCAACAACATTGTATGTGGTCACGCACCAACACAGACAGACAGTCAGACAGACAGGCAGACACACACACGCACACACACATATAAGAGTGTGAATGTTCCAGTGAACTGACTGCAGAAATTATTTAACATTATCCAGTTAACAATCTAAATCAATTCACAGACAGAGAAGCCATAAATATGTTGTGTTTATGGGAAAGGATTCACCAGAGCATCCAACTTGGAGATATGTGAGGAGATCAGCACCATGGAAATGTCTAGATGGTGAGAAGAATTGCAAATTCCCAGACCAGCTGGAGACTCCTCGACACAGACATTCCAGGGAGAGATCGTTCACCTTCTCAATGTGTGGGAAGAGATTCATTTTGTCATCCAGCTTCATGTCACACCAGTGGCTTTACACTGAGAAGAGACCTTTCCCCTAACTGTGGGAAAAAGATCTTTAAGATCTGTAAAGATCTTAAATTCAATGGTCATTATTTAACATTAGCCTGTTCACATGGAGGAGAAGTCATTCAACTGTTCCATATGTGGGAAGGTATTCACTTGTGAATCCAGCAATGTCTTTCTCTTTCTTTCTTGATAAGAGACTGAAGATTTTCCCCACTACAGATGTTACACTAACTGATCTATAATACCCCATCTTTTGTTTACCTTACTTTTTAAACAGTGGCGCCACATTTACTATATTCCAATCTGCTGGAATTGCCCAAGAGTCCAGCAAATTTGGAAAATTACTGACAGTGCACCTGTTCTATCCCCCGCTGTCTCTTTTAGCACCCTGGGATGCATTATACCAGGACCAGGAGACTTGTCTTTTTTTCGCTCCATGAGTTTGCCCAACACTAGCATCTCCGTAATAATGTTTGTTTCCAGGTCCTCACCCACTCCATCTCTTTGTCAATCACTGGCATGTTATTAGTGCCCTCCACTGTGAAGACCGATACAAAATACCTGTTCAGTGCCTCAGCCATTTCATCACATCCCATAACTAAATGCCCCTTCTCATCCTCTGAAAGACCAAGATTTACCTTAGCCACTCTTTTTCATTTAAAGTTTTCATAGAAACTTCTTCTATCTGTCTTTAAATTCTGTGATACATCTTTTCTCTCCTGTTCTTTCTTATGGTTCTTTATCGCTCTTTTTGTGGCTTTCTTTTGACCTTTAAAGCTTTCCCAATCTTCTGCTGTTTTTGACCACTTTGCGTCAACGTTCAATGTGATCGCCTCCCTTATTTTCAGATTTGGAGATGCCAGTGTTCGACTGGGCTGCACAAGATTAAAAGTCACACAACACCAAGTTATGGTGCAACAGGTTTAATTGGAAGCACACTAGATTTTGGAGGGACGCTCCTTCATCAGGTGATAGTTGAGGGCTCAATCCTAACACAGAATTTATAGCAAAAATTTACAGTGTGATGTAATTGAAATTATACATTGAAAAATTGATTGTCTGTTAAGCCTATCAACTGTTAGAATACAGTGATAGTTTCACTTCTTTCATGTATAAATCACAAAACCTTTTTTTAAAAGTCGCATTCTCGGATTAGCTCTTAACAATGGTGATAGCTACATAGTATGTTGAAGGTGTTGGCCCCCTGTGTTCTCTGCCTATGCCATGATATTTTGATGGATTCTAATCTAAAAAGTGAGACAAAGGAGTTTTACATAAATTCATGCAGTTTTTGAGCTCAGAATTTACATGAATGCATGTAGTTTTGGAGTAAAATACAATGTAACCCTAAAAGTACAAAGAGGGCATAGGAGAGGGGATAAGGAGAAGGGGCAAGGGGAGGGGAAGGAGGGGGAATTGGAGGGAAAGTAGGCTGAGAGTGGAGGGAGGACAGAGGAGGGAGGAGGGGATTAGATGGGAAAAGGACAACAGTTGACAAGGACAGGGAGAGAAGGAGGAGCAAAAGGCGGGGGGAAGGCGAGGGGAAGGGGAAGGAGAGGATCTGGAAGGAGAGGGGGAAATGGGGGAGAAGGACAGGTGGGGAAGGCTGGGGAGGAGTGTGGGTGGATGGAGAGGTGGTAGGAGATGGGACTGGGGGAAGGAGAGAGGGAAGTGGAGGGGGATGAGGCTGGGGAAGGTGTGGGGAGAAGGGAGGGAGAGGGAGGAGAGAGGAGGGAGGACGTAGTGGGGAGAAGGGGTGGGAGGAGAGCGTGGCGAGGATAGGGAATGGGGAGAGGGAAGGAGATAGTGGCGGAGAGGAGGGCGGAGGAAGGAGAGTGGGAAGGAGAGGGGACGAACAGGGGTAGGTAGAAGGCGAAGGGGGTGAGGAGAGAGGGAGGAGGAGGGGGAAGGAGGGGTGGAAAATGAGAGAGGGGAAGGGGAGGGGGAAGGAGAGAGGGGTAAGGAGCAAGGGGGAAGGGGAGGGGGAAGGAGAGAGGGAAGGAGAATGCGGCAGGTAGTAGATGGCTTGGGAAGGAAGAAGAGGGGTGGAAGGAGAAGGCGGAAGAACAGAGGAGGTGGGTGAAGGAGTGGGGATAAGGAGGGGGAAGGAGAGGGTTTGGAGCGGATGGGGCAAGGAGAGGGGGAAGGAGAGGGGGAAGGAGGGGTGGGGGAAGGACGGTGGCAGGTTGGGAAAGAGGGGTGGGGAAGGAGGGGTGGGAAGGAGGGCGAAAGGAGGGAAGGTGCGGTGGGAAGGAGGGAAAAGTGAAGGAGTGGAATGTAGAGCAAGGAGGGAAGGGTGGGGTAAGGGGGAGGAGGAAGAATAGGGGAGGGGAAGGGGCAGGAATAAGGAAAGAGAGGCAGGGGAGCGAGGGGTGAGCAAACGGGGCAATGAAGGGTATGGAAGGAGGGGGAAGGAGAGTGGGAGCAATGTGAGAGGAGGAGAAGGTGGGAACAGATGGGGAGGAGGGGTGGAAGAGGGTGACAAAGTGGGGGAGGAAGGACAGGGCAAAGGGGGGGAAGAAGAGGGTCTAAGGATGGGGAAGGAGAGGTGCTGGAAGTAGAGAAAGGACGGGGGGAGGTGGGGTGGGAAGGAGGGGGAAGAAGAAGTCAGGAAGCGGGGGGGTGGAGAATGGGGAGGAGCGGGGAGATGGAGAGGGGGAATAAGAGGATATGAGGAGGGAGGGAAGGGGAGAAGGGAGGAGGAGATAATTGAAGGAGATTGGGAAGGAGAGCGGGAAAGTAGAGTGGAGAAAGAGGGGGAAAGGAGAGGGGAAGGTGGGAAGGAGGTGTGGGAATGAGGGGGACGGAGGTGTGGGAAGGAGGGGGAAGGGGATGAGGAAGGGGAAGGAGGGTGGAGAAGGAGAGGGGAGGAGAGAGGGGGAGGAAAAAAGGTGAGTAGAGGGAGAGAGGAGAGGGAGAGATGGGAGAATACGAGGGGAAAAACAGAGGGGGTAGGAATGAGGGGAGAAAGGGGTGGAGAAGAGAGGGAGGAAAGGGTGGGGAAGAGGGGGAGAGGGAGATGGTGAAAGAGAAGGCGCGAGAGTGCGGAGAGCAGAGGTCGGGAGGTGGAAGGAGAGGAGAGAAAGGGAGGAGGTGGGATGAGAGAGGGGAGGAGAGGGTGGGTGAGGAATTAGGGGAGGAGTGAATGGGAAGAGGGGTGGAGGAGGGAGAGGAGTGGGGGCTAGGAGAAAGGGGGAGGAGGGAGTGGGTGAGGAGTTAGGGGAGGAGTGAATGGGAGGAGGTTTGGAGGAGGTGGAGGAGAGGGGGCGAGGAGAGGAGGGAGGAGGGGTGGAAGGAGAGGAAGGAAGGACAGGGGAGTTGAGGTGGGAATGAGGGAGATAAGGAGTGGAGATGGAGAAGGGGTGGAATGGGATGGCGGCAAGGAGAGGGGGAAAGAGATGGGGAAGGACGGGGAGTTTGGGAGAGAGGGGTGGGGTGAAGGAGGGGTGGGAAGGAGGGGTAAGGGGGAAGAATAGGGATGGCGAAGGTGATGGTAGGGGAGAGGTGAAAGGGGTGAGGAAGTGTGAGGGAAGGAGGCAATGAGGGGGCAATAAAGGATGTGTAAGAAGGGGGTTGGGGGTTAAGGAGAGATGGAAGGAAGGTGGGGGAAGGAGAGTGGGAAAGAGGAGAGGGAGGGCGGAGTGGGGTGGAAGGAAAGGGGAGGTGAGGGATGATGGAGATGTGGGGAAGGAGCGGAGCGGAAGGAGAGGTGTGGAGGACAGGGGAGGACGGGTTGAAGAAGCTGGGGCATGCAAGGTGGAGGAGAGGCCAGGAGGACAATGGGAAGGTGTGTGTTTGGAGAGGAGGTGGGGGAAGAAGTGGGGGGTGTAGGAGGGGAATGGGAGGAGCGGTGGACAGACGTGGATGGAGGAGGAGGAGAGGGAGGATTGAGAGTTGGGGCAGGATGGAGGGAAGGAGAAGGGGATGGAGGAGGGGGTAGAGGTGGAGGAGAGGGAGGATGCGAAGGGGATGGAGAGGGGGTGGGGAGAGGATACAAGGGGGGAACAGAGGAGGTGGGAATAAGGGGGAGAAGAGGGGGAGGAGAGGGTGAGGAGAAGAGAGGAGAAGAGAGGTGTGAAAGAGGGGAGGAGAGGGCGGGAGAGAATTGGAGAAGAGAGGGGGAGAAGAGAGAAGGGGAAAGAAAAGGCTGGAGATGGAGGAGCAGGGAGGTGGGGAGGTGGAATGAGAGGAGAGAAGGAGAGGAGAGAGGGGGAGGAGAGAGGAGAAGGAAGTGGGACGGAGAAGGGGGAATATGGGAGGGGGGTGATAGAGGGGAATGAGATGGTGGGTGCAGAGAGAGAAGGGTGAAGGGGGAGGAATGAATGGGAGGAGGGGAGGAGGGAGAAGAGACGGGGAAGAGAGGGGGAGAACAGGGAGGAGAGGGGAGGAGAGAGGGAGGAGGAGAGTGGGGAGGGAGGACGAGAGGGGGAGGGAGGGAGAGATCGGGAGGAGAGAGGGGAGAGGAGAGGGGACGGAGAGAGGGGGAGGGAGAGTGGGGAGAAGGTTGGGGGAGAGAGGGGGAGAAGAGAGGGTGAAGGTGGGGAGGAGGCGGGGATAAGGGGATTGGGGTTAAGAGACAGTGCAGAGGAAAGAAGGAGTGGAGAGAGGGCTGTAGGAGAGAGAGAGTGTAGGAGAGAGCTGGTAACGGGGGCGAGAATGGGAGGAGAGATGGGAGGAGGGGTAGGAGGAGTTGGGTAGGAAAGGGAGAGATGGGTGAGGGGAGGAGAGAGAGGGGAGAGGGGAAAGAAGAGAGGGGAGAGGAGAGACGGGAGGGGGAGAGGGGAGAGGAGAGCGGGGAGTGGGGAGAGGGAAGAGAGGAGAGGGGAGAGGAGAGAGAGGAGATGTGAGAGGGGAGAGGAGGGAGGGGAGGGGGAGAGGGGAACGCGGATAGGGGAGAGACGAGAGGGGAGGGAAGAGAGAGGAAAGGAGAGAGGAGAGAGCAGAAAGCAGAGAGGGGAGAGGAGAGAATGATGAGGAGTGAGGTGGAGGGTAGAAGAGAGAGGGGAGAGGGGATGGGTAGAGGGGAAAGGACAGAGGAGAAAGGGGAGGGGGAGAGGCGAGAGGAGAGAGGAGAGGGGGACAGAGGAGAGGGGAAATGGGAATGAGGAGAGAAGGGAATGGGAGAGGAAAGATGGAAGAGGGGAGAGGAGACGCGGAGAGGAGAAAGGGAAGATGTGAGGGGGAGAGGAGAGAGGAGAGAGGGGAGTGGGGAGAGGGGAGAGGAGGCAGTTGAGAGGGGAGAGGAGACGCGGAGAGGAGAAAGGGGAGATGTGAGGGGGAGAGGAGAGAGGAGAGAGGGGAGTCGGGAGCGGAGAGAGGAGAAGGGAAAGGGAATGAGGGGAGAGGGGAGATGGGAGAGGAGAGAGGAGAGAGGGGAGTGGGGAGAGGGGATGAGGAGAAAGTGGTGAGGAGAGAGGGGGAGAATATGGGGAGAGGGGAAAGGGGATGAGGGGAGAGGGGATGGGAGAGTGAGAGGAGAGGGGAGAGTGGGAGAGAGGGTAGAGGGGATGAGGAGAGAGGAGAGAGGTGGAGATTTGAGAGGAGAGGAGAGAGGAGAAGGGGACAGATGAGAGGGCAGAGAGGATGAGGAGAGATTGGAGAGGGAAGAAGAAATAGGGGAGAGGGGAGGGGGAGGAGAGAGGAGAGAGTGGGGTGGGGAGAGGGGATGCGGGGAGAGTGGTGAGGAGAGAGATGAGAGCGGAGACGGGAGAGGAGAGGGGAGAGCAGACAGCAGAGAGGAGACGGGGAAAGTGGATGAAGAGAGAGGAGAGAGGGGGAGTTGAGAGGGGAGAGGAGAGATGGGCGAGTCGAGTGCGCAGCGGAGAGAGGAGAGAGGGGAGAGAGAAGAGAAAAGAGGGGAGAGGAGAGAGGGGGAGAGGGGATGGGGAGTGGAGGGAGGTGAGAGGAGAGAGGGGAGTGGGGAGAGGGGATATGGGAGAGGGGAGAGGAGACTGAAGAGAGCAGAGAGGAGCAGGAGAGAGAGGAGAGGGGATAAGGAGAGAGGGGAGAGAAAAGAGGGGAGAGGAGAGAGTGGTGAGGAGTGAGAGGAGACGAGAGAGGAGAGAGGAGAGGGGAAGAGAGGAGAGGGGAGAGGATATGAGGAGAAGGGGATAAGGGAGCGGAAAGAGGGGAGAGTGGACAGTTGAGGGGAGGAGGAGAGGGGTGAGGAGGGAGGAGAGGGGAGAGGGGGAGAGGGGAGAGCGGAGAGCGTAGTGGGGAGAGGAGAGAGCAGAGAGGAGCAAGGAGAGTGGGAGAGGGGGTAGGGGATAAGGCGAGAGGGGAGGGGGAGTGGAGAGGGGGAGAGTTGCGAGGAGAGAGGGGAGAGTAGTGAGGAGTGAGAGGAGTGGGGCGAAGTGAGAGGGGAGGGGGAGATGGGAGAGGAGAGGGAGTGAGGGGAGAGGGGAGAGGAGAGGGGAGAGTAGAGAGGCGAGAGCAGAGAGTAGAGAGGGGAGATGGGAGAGGAAAGTGGGGAGAGGGGAGAGGAGAGTGGAGAGAGGTGAATTGGGAGAGGGGATGAGGAGAGAGTGGTGAGGAGAGAGGGGAGAGGAGATGGGGAGAGGGGAGAGGGGATGAAGAGAGAGGGGAAAGGGGAGAGGACGAGTTGAGAGGATAGAAGAGAGAGGGAGAGGAGAGACGGACGAGCGCAGTGTGCAGCTGAGAGAAGAGAGAGGAGAGAGGGGAGAGGGGGAGGAGAGAGGGGTGAGGGGAGAGGGAAGAGGGGAAAGGAGAGAGGGCATATTGGAGAGGGGAGAGAGGGGAGGTGTTGAGGGGATAGGGTAGAGGCGAGAGGGGAGAGGGGAGGGGGAAGGAGAGAGTGGTAAGGAGTGAGAACAGAGAATAGAGGAGGGAGGGGAGACGGGGGAGTGGAGAGGGTAAGGAGAGAGGAGAGCGGGGAGGGGGAGAGGAGAGGGAAGAGAGGAAAGAGGGGAGAGGGGAGAGGAGAGTGGGGAGAGGGGAGAGGGGAGAGGGGAGAGGAGAGAGGAGAGGGGAGAGAGGAAAGAGGGAAGAGGGGAGAGAAGGGAGGAGAGAGGAAAGAGGAGTGGGGCAAAGTGTGATGGGAGAGTGGAGAGGAGAGACGAGAGTGGTGAGAGGGGAGGGAGACAGTGGAGAGGGGAGAGGAGAGAGTGGTTATGAGTGAGAGTAGCGGGGAGAGGGGAGAGGAGCGAGGAGACAGTTGTGAGGAGAGAGATGAGAGCAGAGAGAGGATGGGGAGATGAAGGAGTGGTGAGAAGTGAGGGAAGAGGCGAGAGGAGAGTGCAGAGAGGGGAGAGGAGAGGGGCAGAGGGGAAATGAGCGGGGAGAGGGGAAAGCGAAGAAACGAGGGTGAGAGAAGGTGGAGGGAGGACAGAGCAGACAGGAGCAGGGAGGGCGGAGTTGTGAGGAGTGAGAGGAGACAGTGAGGGGGAGGGGAGAGAGGGGAGTGGAGAGGGGAAAGGATAGATGAGAGAGGAGAGATGGGAGAGGGGAGGGGAGGGAGGAGAGGTGGATAGGGGAGTGGGGAGCGGAGAGAGGAGAGAGAAGACACGGGAGAGAAGAGGGCGTGAGGGGAGAGGGAGAGGAGAGACTGGAGAGGAGTGAAAGGGGAGAGTAGAGGAGAGAGGGAGGGGGAGAGGGGAAAGGAGAGAGGAGAGAGGGGAAGAGTGGAGAGTGGACAGGAGAGAGTAGTGAGGAGTTAGAGGAGTGGGTAGAGGTGAAAGGGGAGAGGGGGAGGGGAGAGGAGAGAGGGGAGTTGGGAGAGGAGAGATAGCGGAGGGGACGGGGAGAGGGGAGAGAGGAGCGGAGAGTGTAGAGAGGGGACACGGGAGAGGAGGGGGGTGAGGAGAAGAGGAAAGAGTGGTGAGGAGTGAGAGGGGAGAGTAGAGGGAGAGAGAGGACAGGGGAGAGGGGAAAGGAGAGAGAAGAGAGGAGAGAGGAGGAGAGGTGAGAGGAGAAAGGGGAGGGAGGGAGAGTACAGGGGAGAGGGGATGAGGAGAGATGGGAGAGAGGAATGGAAAGAGGGGAGAGGGGAGGGGGAGAGGAGGGAGGGAACAGGTGAGAGGAGAGAGAGGAGAGAGCAGAGAGGAGAGGGGAGAGGGGAGAGGGGAAAAGGAGAACGGGGACAGGGGAGAGAAAAGAGGGGAGCGGGGAAAGGGGAGAGGAGATGAGGAGAGAGGGGAGAACGGAGAGGAAAGAAGTGAGACCGGAGATGGAAGAGGAGAGAGGAGGGAGGGGAGGGGGAGAGGGGAGTGGGGAGCAGAGAGAGGAGAGAGGAGGGAGGGGACACGGGAGAGGAGAGGGGGTGAGGGGAGAGGGGATAGGAGAGAGGAGAGAGGAGTGAGGAGAGAGGGGAGTTGGCAGAGGGGAGAGGAAGAAGGGGACGGGGAGGGGGAGTGGGGAGCGGAGAGAGGAGAGAGGTGACACGGGAGAGGAGAGGGGGTCAGGGGAGGGCGAGAGGAGAGAGTGGTGAGGAGTGAGAGGGGAGGGTAGAGGAGAGAGAGGAGCGGGGAGAGGGGAAAGGAGAGAGGAGAGGGAGAGAGAGGAGAGGGAGAGAGAGGACAGGGGAGAGGGGATGAGGATAGAGGGGAGAGAGGAGAGGAAAGAGGGGAAGAGGAGTGAGGGTAGAGAGTAGAGGAGGGAGGTGAGAGGGGCGTGAGGACAGGGGATGAGGAGATAGTGGTGAAGAGAGAGCGGTGAGGTGAGAGGAGAGAGGAGAGAGCAGAGAGGAGAGGGGAGGGGGAGAGGGGATAAGGAGAGATGGGACGGGGAGAGAAAATAGGGGAGGGGGAAAGGGGAGAGGAGAGACTGGTGAGGAGTGAGAAGAGAGGAGAGAGGAGAGAAGGTGGAGAGGGGAGAGGAGATGAGGAGAGAGGGGTGAAGGGAGAGGAAAGAAATGAGAGCGGAGAGGGGAGAGCAGTGAGGAGAGAAGAGCGAGGAGAGGTTAGAAGGGAGAGAGTATAAGCAGAGAGAGGAGGGGGAGAGGAGAGAGGGAGACGTGAGAGGAGAGAGGGGCGAGGGGACGGGAAGCGGAGAGAGTAGTGAGGAGTGAGAGGAGTGGGGCGAGGTGAGTGGTTAATGTGAGATGGGAGAGGCGAGAGGGGAAAGGTGAGAGAGGAGAGGAGAGGGGAGAGAGCAGAGAGCAGAGAGGGGAGAGGAGAGAGGAGAGAGTGGTGAGGAGTGTGAGGAGAGGGTAGAGGAGAGAGGGGAGAGGAGAGAGGGGAGGGGAAGGGAAGAGGAGATAGTGGTGAGGAGTGAGAGGGGAGAGTAGAGGGAGAGAGAGGGCAGGGGAGAGGGGATGAGGATAGAGGGGAGAGAGGATAGGAAAGAGGGGAAGAGGAGTGAGGATAGAGAGTAGAGAAGGGAGGTGAGAGGGGCGTGAGGACAGGGGATGAGGAGATAGTGGTGAATAGAGAGCGGTGAGGGGAGAGGAGAGAGCAGAGAGGAGAGGGGAGAGGGGAGAGGGGATAAGGAGAGATGGGACGGGGAGAGAAAATAGTGGAGGGGGAAAGGGGAGAGGAGAGACTGGTGAGGAGTGAGAGGAGAGGAGAGAGGAGAGAAGGTGGAGAGGGGAGAGGAGATGAGGAGAGAGGGATGAAGGGAGAGGAAAGAAATGAGAGGGGAGAGGGGAGAGCAGAGAGGAGAGAAGAGCGAGGAGAGGGTAGAAGGGAGAAAGTATAAGCAGAGAGAGGAGGGGGAGAGGAGAGAGGGAGAGGTGAGAGGAGAGAGGGGCGAGGGGACGGGAAGCGGAGAAAGTAGTGAGGAGTGAGAGGAGTGGGGCGAGGTGAGTGGTTAGTGTGAGATGGGAGAGGCGAGGGGTAAAGGTGAGAGAGGAGAGGAGAAGGGAGAGAGCAGAGAGCAGAGAGGGGAGAGGAGAGAGTAGAGAGTGGTGAGGAGTGTGAGGAGAGGGTAGAGGAGAGAGGGGAGAGGAGAGAGGGGAGGGGAAGGGAAGAGGAGATAGTGGTGAGGAGTGAGAGGGGAGAATAGAGGGAGAGAGAGGACAGGGGAGAGGGGATGAGGATAGAGGGGAGAGAGGAGAGGAAAGAGGGGAAGAGGAGTGAGGGTAGAGAGTAGAGGAGGGAGGTGAGAGGGGCGTGAGGACAGGGGATGAGGAGAAAGTGGTGAAGAGAGAGCGGTGAGGTGAGAGGAGAGAGTAGAGAGCAGAGAGGAGAGGGGAGAGGGGAGAGGGGATAAGGAGAGAGGGGACGGGGAGAGAAAATAGGGGAGGGGAAAGGGGAGAGGAGAGACTGGTGAGGAGTGAGAAGAGAGGAGAGAGGAGAGAGGGTGGAGAGGGGAGAGGAGATGAGGAGAGAGGGGTGAAGGGAGAGGAAAGAAATGAGAGGGGAGAGGGGAGAGGGGAGAGCAGAGAGGAGAGAACAGCGAGGAGAGGGTAGAAGGGAGAGAGTATAAGCAGAGAGAGGAGGGGGAGAGGAGAGAGGGAGAGATGGGAGGAGAGAGGGCGAGGGGACGGGAAGCGGAGAGAGTAGTGAGGAGTGAGAGGAGTGGGGCGAGGTGAGTGGTTCGTGTGAGATGGGAGAGGCGAGAGGGGAAAGGTGAGAGAGGAGAGGAGAGGGGAGAGAGCAGAGAGCAGAGAGGGGAGAGGAGAGAGGAGAGAGTGGTGAGGAGTGTGAGGAGAGGGTAGAGGAGAGAGGGGAGAGGAGAGAGGGGAGGGGAGGGAAAGAGGAGATAGTGGTGAGGAGTGAGAGGGGAGAATAGAGGGAGGGAGAGGACATGGGAGAGGGGAAAGGAGAGAGGAGAGTGGAGAAAGGGGGAGAGGTGAGAGGAGAGAGGAGAGGGAGAGAGAGGACGGGGAGAGGGGATGAGGAGAGAGAGGGGAGAGAGGAATGGAAAGAAATGAGAGTGGAGGGGGAGAGGAGGGAGGTGAATGGTGCGTGAGGCCAGGGGTTGAGGAGAGAGTGGTGAGGAGAGAGCGGAGAGGTGTGAGGAGAGAGGAGAGAGCAGGGACGAGAGGGGAGAGTGGAAAAGGAGAGAGGGGACAGGGAGAGAAAAGAGGGGAGCGGGGAAAGGGGAGAGGAGATGAGGAGAGAGGGGAGAACGGAGAGGAGAGAAGTGGACGGGAGAGGGGAGATGGAAGAGGGGAGAGGAGGGAGGGGAGGGGTAGAGGGGAGTGGGGAGCAGAGAGAGGAGAGAGGAGGGAGGTGATATGGGAGAGGAGAGGGGGTGAGGGGAGAGGGGAGAGGAGAGAGGAGAGGGGAGACGGGTGATGAGCGAGGGGAGTTGGGGGAGGGGAGAGGAAGAAGGGGACGGGGAGGGGGAGTGTGGAGCGGAGAGAGGAGAGATGGGACACGGGACAGGAGAGGAGGTGAGGAGTTCGCGGACTGGGGAGAGGTGAAAGGGGAGAGGGGAGAGGGCAGAGGATAGGAGAGAGGGGAGAGGAGAGAGATGAGTTGGGAGATGGGAGAGGATGGAGGAGAGAGGGGAGTGGGGAGCGGAGAGGGGAGAGAGGAGACACGCGAGAGGAGAGGGGGTGAGGGGAGGGCGAGAGGAGAGGGTGGTGAGGAGTGAGAGGGGAGGGTAGAGGAGAGATAGGAGCGGGGAGAGGGGAAAGGACAGAAGAGAGGGAGAGAGAGGACAGGAGAGAGGGGATGAGGAGAGAGGGGAGAGAGGAGAGGAAAGAGGGGAAGAGGGGAGAGGGTAGAGGAGGGAGGTGAGAGGTGCGTGAGGACAGGGGATGAGGAGAGAGTGGTGAAGAGAGAGCGGTGAGGTGAGAGGAGAGAGGAGAGAACAAAGAGGAGATGGGAGAGGGGATAAGGAGAGAGGGGACGGGGAGAGAAAAGAGGGGAGAGGGGAAAGGGGAGAGGAGAGACTGGTGAGGAGTGGGAGGAGAGAGGAGAGAGGGTGGAGAGGGGAGTGAAGATGAGGAGAGAGGGGTGCAGGGAGAGGAAAGAAGTGAGAAGGGAGAGGGGAGAAGGGAGAGGAGAGAGGGGAGAGGGGAGAGGGGAGATCAGAGAGGAGAGAAGAGCGAGGAGAGGGTAGAAGTGAGAGAGTATAAGCAGAGAGAGGAGGGGAGAGGAGAGAGGGAGAGGTGAGAGGAGAGAGGAGCGAGGGGACAGGGGAGCGGAGAGAGTAGTGAGGAGTGAGAGGAGTGGGGTGAGGTGAGTGCGTAGGGTGAGATGGGAGAGGCAAGAGGGGAGAGGTGAGAGAGGAGAGGATAGGGGAGAGAGCAGAGAGGGGAGAGGAGAGCCGAGAGAGTGGTGAGACGTGAGAGGAAAGGGTAGATGAGAGAGGGTAGAGGAGAGAGGGGAGGGGAGAGGTGACAAGAGTGGGAGAGGTGAGAGGAGAGATGAGAGGGGGAGAAAGAAGAGGGGACAGGGGTGAGGAGAGATTGGAGAGGGGAGAGGAAAGAGAGTGGAGAGAGGAGAACAGAGAGGGGAGAGTGCAGAGGGGAAAGAAGAGAGGAGAGAGGGGAGAGGGGAGAGGGGAGAGGTGATAAGGAGGGCGGTGACGGGGAGAGAAAAGAGGGGAGGGGGAAAGGGGAGAGGAGAGACTGGTGAGGAGTGAGAGGAGTGAGGAGAGAGTGTGGAGAGGGGAGTGAAGATGAGGAGAGAGGGGTGAAGGGAGAGGAAAGAAGTGAGAAGGGAGAGGGGAGATGGGAGAGGAGAGAGGGGAGAGGGGAGAGGGGAGAGCAGAGATGAGAGAAGAGCGAAGAGAGGGTAGAAGGGAGAGAGTATAAGCAGGAGGGGAGAGGAGAGAGGGAGAGTTGAGAGGAGAGAGGGGCGAAGGGACAGGGGAGCGGAGAGCGTAGTGAGGAGTGAGAGGAGTGGGGCGAGGGGAGTGCGTAGGGTGAGATGGGAGAGGCAAGAGGGGAGAGGTGAGAGAGGAGAGGAGAGAGGGTAGAGGAGAGAGGGGGTGAGAGGTGAGAAGAGAGGGGAGTGTGAGAGGTGAGAGGAGAGATGAGAGGGGGAGAAAGAAGAGGGGACTGGGGTGAGGAGAGATTGGAGAGGGGAGAGGAAAGAGGGGGAGCTGAGAGTGGAGAGGGGGGAACAGAGAGGGAAGAGTGCAGAGGGGAAAGAAGAGAGGAGAGAGGGGAGAGGGGAGAGGAGAGAGGCCAGAGGGGAGAGGGGTGAGGAGAGATTGGAGAGGATATAATATTGAGGGGAGTGGGGAGAGGGAATAAGGAGAGAGTGGTGAGTAGAGAGTGGCGGGTAGAGGAGAGATGGAATAAGGAGAGAGGGGAGAAAAAAGGGGGGTAGAGGTGAGAGGAAAGAGGAGAGAGGGAGAGAATAGAGAGGGGAGAGGGGAGTGGGGAGACGGGAGTGGTGAGGAGAGAGGAGGGAGCAGACAGCAGAGAGGAGAGGGGAGAGGGGATGAGGAGAGTCGTGAGAGGGGAGTGGGCAGAGGGAATGAGGAGAGTGTATTGAGGAGAGAGGGGAGAGTAGATGGAGTGAGGGAAGAGGGGAGGAGGAGAGAGGGGATAGGGGAGTGGGCGTTGAGAGGGGAGAGCGAAGAGAAGAGAGGGGAGAGGAGGGGAAGTGAGGAGAGAGCAGAGGAGAGAGGGGAGGGGGGATTTGTGAGTAGTGAGAGGAGAGGGGGCGAGGGGAGAGGAGAATGGCAAAGCAGAGAGGGGAGATGAGACAGGAGAGTGTGGAGAGTGGAGAGGAGAGAGATGAGAGGAGAGTGGGGTGGGTAGAGCGAATGAGGAGAGAGGGGAGAGTGGAGAGTAGAGAGGAGAGAGGGTTGGGGAGATGGGAGGGGAGAGAGTGGTGAGGAGAGAGGGGATAGCAGAGAGCAGAGTAGGGAGAGGGGAGAGGAGAGAGTGGTGACGAGTGAGGAGAGAGGGTAGAGGGTAGAAGAGAGAAGGTACAGGGGAGAGGGGAGACGAGAGAGGAGAGGGGAAGAGTGGAGAGGAGAGCGGTGAGAGGAGAGAGTAGAGAGGAGAGAGGGGTGGGAGAGAGGAGAGAGTGCTGATGAGAGAATGGAGAGAAGAGAGGGGAGAGGGGAGAGGAGAGTGTGGTGAGGGTTAATGGGAGAGAGTAGAGGGGAGAGGAGAGAGGGGAGAGGGAAGAGTGGAGAGGAGAGAAGAGCAAGGAGAGGGGAGAGAGGAGAGGAGATAAGGAAAGAGGAGAGAGGGGAGAGGGCAGAGGGGAGAGGGATAGGGGAGAGGAGAGAGGAGAGAGGCGAGGGGAGAGAGGCAAGTGCAGAGGAAAGAGGCAAAAGCAGAGAAGGGAGGGGGAGAGGCGAGCATGGTGAGGAGTGAGAGGAGAATGGAAAGGGAAGGGGAGAGAGGGGAGGGGGAGAGGGGTGAGGGGAAAGGAGAGAGGACAGAGGAGCGGATGAGAGTGGAGAGTGGAGAGGTGAGGGGAGAGGAGAGAGGAGAGAGTTGAGAGGCAAGAGGAGAGAGGAGAGGGGAGACAAGAGCAGAGAGGGGAGAGTGGAAAGGAGTGAGCGGTGAGGAGTGTGGGGAGAGGGGGGGAGAGGAGATAGGAGAGGGGCAGAGGAGAGAGGAGCGAGGAGAGAGGAGAGAGGGGAGAGGGGAGAGGAGAGAGGGGAGGGGGAGAGGAGAGAGGAGAGAAGGGAGGGGGAGAGGTGAGAGAAGAGACTGGTGAGGAGAGCAGAGAGGGGAGAGGGGATAGGAGAGAGTGTTGAGGAGTGTGTGGAGGGTGTAGAGTGGAGAGAAGAGAGGGGAGAGGGGAGAGAAGAGGGGACAGAGGAGAGAGGAAGCTGGGGACGGGAGAGGAGATGAGGAGAGAGGGGAGTGTGGAGAGTAGAGAGGAGAGAGGGGTGGGGGAGGTGGAGAGCAGAAGGTGGTGAGCAGTGAGTTAAGAGGGTAGAGGGTAGAGGGGAGAGGAGAGAGGGAAGAGCAGAGGGGTAAGTGGGGAGGGGATGAGGAGAGAGGGAGTGGAGAAGAGAGTGCAGAGAGGCGAGGGGAGTAAAATGAGGTAGGAGCAGAGAGCAGAGGGGAGATAGGGGAGAGGAGAGCGTGGTGAGGACTGAGAGGAGAGGTGGAAAGGGGAGGGGAGAGAGGGGAGAGGGGAGAGGAGAGAGGAGAGGGGGAGAGGGGAGAGGGTAGAAATGAGACGAGAGAGGAGAGAGGTGAGTGGGAGAGGGAAGTGGAGATCAGGAGAGAGGGCAGAATGGAGAGGAGAGGAGAGAGAGCAGAGTGGGAGAAGGGTAAGGAGATAGTGGTGAGGATTGAGGGGAGGATGAGGGGGAGAGGTTAGAGGGGAGAGGGGAGAGGAGAGAGGAGAGAGGAGAGAGGAGGGTGAGTGTGGAGAGGGGAGGGGGAGGGGCGAGAGGAGAGCGGGGACAAGAGAGAGAGGAGAGGGGAGAAGAGACCGGAGAGAGGAGAGGGGGAGCGGGGAGAGGAGAGGGTGGTGAGGAGAGAAGGGACAGCAGAGAGCAGAGAGGAGCGAGGGGAGAGGCGAGCAGAGTGCGGGAGAGACGAGAGAGCGGAGGGAGGAGAGTTGAGAGGAGGGAGGAGAGGAGGAGGGGGGAGAAGGGAGGGCAGAGTGGAGAGAGGAAAGGGGTAGAATGGAGAGGAGAGAGGGGAGAGGAGAGAGGGGTGAGGAGAGAGGAGAGGGGTGAGGAGAGAGAAAAGGGGAGAGTGTAGGGGAGAGAGTGGTGATGGGTGAGAGGAGAGGCGAGGGGGGAGAGGAGAGAGCTGAGAGTGGAGAGGGGAGGGGTGAGGAGAGAGGGGATAGCAGAGGCGGATATGGGAGAGGAAAGAGCAGAAAACAGAGAGTGGAGAGGGGAGAAGAGAGCGTGGTGAGGAATGAGAGGCGAGAAGAAAGGGGAGAGGAGAGAGGGGAGAGGGGAGAGAATAAAGGGGAGAGGAGAGAGGAGGGGGATAAGGCAGAGGGGATAAGGAGAGAGGAGACCGGGTAGAGAAGAGAGGTGAGTGAGAGAGGAGAGAAGGGAGGGGAAGAGGGGCGAGGAGAGGTGAGAGGCGAGAGCAGAGAGAGGAAAGTGGAAAGGAGAGAGTGGTGAGGAGTGTGGAGAGAGAGGAGAGAGGAGAGGATGGAGGGGAGAGGGGAGGGGGAGAGGTGAGAGAGTTGAGGAGTGAGGGGAGTGGGTACAGGAGAGAGAAGAGAGGGGAGAGGGGAGAGGATAGAGGCGAGTGCGAGAGTGGAGAGCAGAGAGGAGATAGGAGCGAGGAGAGGGGAAGGGGAGAGGGGAGTGGAGAGAGGGGAGGGGGAGATGAGAAGGGAAGAGGGGAGAGAGGAGAGGAGAGAGGGGAGAGGACAGAGGCGTGAGGAGAGATGGGGAGAGGGGAGGGAAGAGAGTGGTGAGGAGAGAGTGGAGAAGGGAGAGGGGAGAGGAGAGACGATAGACTGGATATGAGAGAGGGGAGAGGAAAGGGGTCAGGAGAGAATGGAGAGGTTAGTGGGGAGAGGAGAGAGAGCAGATGAGAGAGGGGTAAGGAGTCAGGGTAGGGGAGAGTGGAGGGGAGAGAGTGGTGAAGAGAGAGTGTCGAGGGGAGAGGGGACGGGAGAGGGGCGATTGTAACGGGGAGAGGTGAGAGTTGTGAGGAGAGAGTGGAGAGGGGAGAGGGGAGAGGAGAGAATGATGAGGAGAGAGTGTGGAAGGAGAGACCGTGGATGAAGAGAGGGCGGAAGGAGAGTGGCGAGGAGTGGGGAAGGGAGTGGGTGAAGGTGGGGGACGAGAGAGAGGGGGAGGAGATGGGTGACTGGAGAGAGTTGAGAGGTGGCAGTAAGGGGAAGGAGGGGAGGAGATGGGGCAGAGACTAGGGAGATTTGGGGGAGGAGAGAGTGGGGAGGAGGTGGAGAGGGAGGAGAGAGATGCGGAGGAGAGGGGGAGGAGAGCCGGTAGAGAGGGGTTGGAGGGTAGGGGGAAGGGGAGCAGCGAAGCAGGAGGAGGTGAGGAGAGGGGGAGGAGAGAAGGGAGGAAGAGAGAGGGATGTCGGAATGAGAGGGGGATGACGATAGTGAAGAGAGGGATTTGGAGAGGATGCGATAAGAGAGAGGGAGGAAAGGTTGGGAGGATATGGGAAGGCGAGGGAGGAGACAGCGGAGTAGACGGGGGAATGAAAAAAGGGTTGGGTTAGGAGTGGGGTGTGTGAGAGGATGCAGGGGAAGACGGAAAGAGAGGGGGTGAGAAAGTGGGTAGAAGAGTAAACCGACATGACCTTTCTCCATCTGACCAGTTCACCTAACGCTATGGGTAACTCCACCATGACCAATCCACCCTGACCTGCACACATTTGGACTGTGTGATGAAACCCACGCAGATACTGGGGAGAATGTACACACTCCACACAGGCAGTCGCCTGGGAGAGGATTCGAACCGGGTCCCTGGCACTGTGAAGCAGCAATGGTAACCACTGAGCCACCGTGCCACCCTAACGAGAGAGAGAGAGAGAGAGAGAGATGAAGAGAGAGCGGGGGAGAGAGAAAGAAGAGAAAGAGGGGAGACAGAGAAGTGAGATGGGTGAGAGAAGATAGATGGGAGAGAGAAGAGAGAGGGGAAGGCGAGAGAGGGAGGAGGAGAGAGGGGGGAGGAGAGAGAGGGTTAGGAGAGAGGGGGAGAAGAGGGGGAGGGAGAGAATAGAGGTGGAGAAGAGGTGGAGAAGAGAGAGCAGGAGAATGAGAGTGAGAGAGAGGAAACGAGAGAGGGAGAGAAAGAGGAGAGAGAAGAGAAAGAGAGCGCACGCGCGAGAGAGAGAAAAGGCAAAAAGGGAAAAAGTGACCCCCAGCCCACACTCTGTCACAGACAGGCAGAGACAGTAACAGATAGATACTCCCCCGGTCAGCCCACATGGCTTGAGGGTAATGGCTGACTGAGCTAGGTTCAAATACTCCCAGGGTCTGTCACTCAAACTTCATCTCCTCCACAACCCCAGTTCATCCAGTCAGCTCCCAGCTTCCTTTTCCTGGAACACACCTCCCCCAGGTATGGGACACACCAACAATCACTTAAGACTTTGGTACAGATCGTCAGAGGGGATATGATGGATAAATTATATACAGTGATTGGTAATGACTGAGGATGCAACACTCAATTATTTTCAGTTTCTGATGAATCGATTGATTATATCAGATTTTGATTAAATGTTTATTTGGCATTTCCTGTCTGTGAATCTTCTTCAAATATTCAAAGAACTTCAATAAAGGCAGTGTCAACCAGGTGAGAAATCAGACAGACAAATAATTCCCTTTGTTTGATGTTTTTGTGTATATCCTTTCTTGCAATCCACAGAGAAAGAAACGTCCAAAATTCATCACTATTAGGGCAGAGAGAAAAGAATAATCAAAATAAAGTAAGAAATTGTCTCTAAAAATGAACATTATTTCTCTCTCCCAAAAGGTGCCAATCCTATTCGGTTCCTCCAGCACCTTCTCTATAATTCCAGAAACTCAAATTATCCCTCCTCCTGGTCGAGGGTGATCAGTACATTCACAACAGAGATGATCACACAATGTGAAGGATGGGAGGGTCCAGAGAGGGGACAGGCTCATTCATTTACCAGAACGTTTCAGGAGTGATTTATGGTGCGATGGAGCAACTGGAGTTGAAGAGAGATGCGACAGAGCTTATTGGCTTATAATTGGTGTAGATAAGGAAGATGAAAACAAGATGTTCACATTAGCTGGTGAAATGGACGATGAGATACAAAATTTAAGATTTTGGATAGATTGACAGGGAGGATTTGATGAAGTGGTTATATGGAAGGAATTCAATACCCACTGTATCTTAATGGTATACAGTTGGACTGAGCAGCCCGAACCGCTGTATTTAATCTCCAGTTTCTGTCAAGCCGTGGCTTGAACTATCCCAGTTCCAGAGTCATAGTGAAATAGCTCAGGCAGTCACATCGATGGGCCTGGGTATCTTCCAGTTTGTGATGGTTCCTTTCCCGCTGGGTGTTTGCAGACCACTCAAGCTCTCTGACACTCTCGGTAATGAAAGCAGGAAAATTGGTGACAGACTCTGACAACAGTGAGAGCTCAAACTGTTCCACCGCCCTTCAGATCCCCGCTAACATTCCTGCTTTAAGGAAATCGGAATGCCTGGTTGGTGACAGGCTGTGTGGCTCAAATGGTCAGCAGCGGGCTGCAACATAAAGGTTGGTAGTTTGAGACCATCCAGGGATGGAGCTTTGGTTGTTCCAGATCAGACTATGGGAATACAACCCATCTCCATTTAAACCGGAAAATCCATGGCAAAGTTGAATTGCAGACCAAACCATTGATGATTCTGTCTTCCCTGGCTCCACATGGAGTACGATAAGGACAAACACTGCTCTCTCCAGAACCCCGCTGTCAACAGAAAGTGGCCACTGCAGCTCCCTGCACAGCCCTGGGATACAGCTTACATAAACTCCCCCCTCATGAATCGCACTTCCCTTGTGAAAATCTTTACATTTAATGCGGTAACGGCTGCAATCCAACCCCTGTCCCCAAGATTAGAAGCTGCAGGATTTTGTGATAAGTTATGAAGTTGAAGGCGTGCCCTTCACCTTTAAATGAGAGTGAATGCTGTTCAGAACTGAGACCTGACCTGTGATGACCAGCTGGCAGTCTCAGCGTGTACTGGAAAATTTGAAAGATGTAACATTTGGCTGTGAAACAAACCTGAGTTGGTTGCTAATTAGGAAACAATTCCTATTTTACCAATCAATTTAAATTATGCCTCATAATACTAAAATCCAATCGCGCTTGAATTTAGAGTTTAGAAACACTGCAGATTGCTGCCCCCATTGACCATTCCCCATGAAACATGCCCAGGTCCTCAGCTGAGGACTTTTGCTGGGAACCTTTGCTCCTTGGCTTTTAACCGGGCCGCCTGCCCAAGGAAAGCAAATGTGGTACTGCTTTTCGTGAATGGATCAGAGCACGGTAACTCCACTCTGAAACAGAATGGCCATCAGTGCTGTACACATCTGTGCATATTCAGAACAAGGTTGGAGAAAACCGCAACAATGTTTCACACAGTAATGAAACGGGATTGCATTCCTTTTCACCACTCGAGCATGTATGAGCAAGCAAATTCAAAGCCAGGTTTGCTGATGTGAACAGCAAGTTACAAAGCTCTCCTCATGTCAGTCTGAAAGGCTGCCATCGGGAATAAGGCTATTCTTGCCGGATTTTGAAGCGGGGAGTTTTCGTATATGAGATGACTCCAATAGCCACTACACTACAGGAAGCATCTCCCCGAGCAGCTGGTGTTCAGAGTCGGCCAGCACTAAACCTTACAGCCGTTCAACGTTTCACCTTTCTGTTTCCAGGAGCTGGTTATTCTCCAGCTTAATTGGCATCATTAAAAAATTAAGAGATTCACGTAAAATTGCTCACAAAATATAGACAAGGATGTTGTCAGGCGTGCACAGTTTGGAATGTAGGGCGAGTCTGAACATGCTGGGACAACTTTCCCTTCATCGTCGGGAATGACCTTAAGGAAGGTTTGTCAACAGAATATTTAAGTTTTTGATTTCCGCAATATGGGGCGAGTTGAAAACTGGAGAACATAGGTGTTAGGTGAGATGGGTAAAATATAAAAGTGACTTGAGGCAGCTTTCCCACGCAGATGGTTGTGCGTGTATGGAATCAGCTACCAGAGGAAGTGGTGGAGGTTAGTACACTCAGAAGATTTCAAAGGCAACCGGATGAATTTCTGGATAGGAAGGGTTTAGTGGGATAGGGGCCAAATGCTGGTCAATGGGACATGTTTGACTTTGGCTATGTGGTCAGCATGGACAAGATCCTCGCTGTGTACCCTAATAACGTTGTGTTGCTTACACCAGCTTGAAAGGATTATTTTTAGCGTGGCTTGCCATCGCTCTCTGTGGTTGTTCACCGGAAAGGTAGTATTCTGAAACGCTGCAGAATCGAAAGATTTCCTTACTTTTTCCCTGACAGACCATGCTCTGGGAAATATTCCCGGATCCTCAGTTGAGGATTTTTGCTGCTCGAAATTACCTCACAAACTGTGTTATCTCGGAATGTATTTATAGAATGGCAAAACAAACAGCATTTAACACGGAACACAAACAAAAATGACAAACCAAATGCATTTTAAGACACAGAGAAACATGAATGCTCATTGTGAGACAGTCCGAGGGCATGAGCCATAAACGAATCTCACAACGAACAACAGGGCAATTCCAAACTACTCTTTCATTTCAAACACACTGCAGCCTTCGTACACCACCACTGCCCAGAAAGTGCTGAAAAGAGAAAAAGAAAGAACACAATACGAATGGCCCATAAAAAGTGAATTTCACCAATCACAGTCTCGATTAGATTACCTTTCCCTTCCACCGTTCCAGGACAGAAATGAAGTAAATGTGAGAAATTTAAGAACATATGATATCATAATTCATTGGAATCATTTTCCCATTCGCCAGAAAACCAAATAACGGCGAGTAGAGTCACTGCAGGACTTTGTTTCACAACAGCAATGAAATAACAATCTCTATTCGGTTCCAGTGAAAATTCACCTTGCCTGGAACAAAGCTGCAGCTGCTTGAGCCTACGATTGAGCGTGTGGTAGGCGAACACGATCATGACAACATTGACTCTGACTCTTTTGAGAGAGCGCACACTCTCCCACACCACAGTTAGTTCTCCAAGAAGCAAACTCACGGCTCTCCTTTTTTTGGCTTTGAACACGCTGCAGCCTCGGAGATTACAGCGGTGGGATACGAAACTACACCTCTTTCGAGGCTGGAATCTGAATCCAAGGCCTTAGGCCGCTTGGGCACCTGACCTGAATAGTGAAGTGTGTTGTGTCTGATCCGCAGGACACCCTGCAGGATTTTCAGACAAGGCCATCCTCCCTATGAATTTTCCGTGCTGGATAATATTTTGTTGCGTAGATGTGTCCCTGCTTTGCCAATATCACCGTTGTTTAACTCCCTACATTCTTTTGGTCGAACTGTCATTCCAGTCCGAATCACAAATGTGTCACAAAACACCTTAGCTGTGTTGACTCTCCACAGAGAAAAATGTGACTCTCTTTTGTTATCATTCTCTTGCCTTCTCCCTGTAACTCTACACATTTACTTTCAACATAAGCATCAAATTAATTTTTAAATAACTTGATTGAAACTGCGTCTTTGTCAATGTCAGGCAGTAGTATACAGACCCTAACCACGCCCTCTATGAAAACATCCCTCCTCATGTACATTTTTCTTCTTTTACTAATGTCTTTAAAACTCTGCCGACTCGTTCTCAATCCCCTCAGGCTTAGGGAGCATTCTCCCTTTCTTATTTCCTCTGTCAAACCCACTCATGTCTTGGAAAGGTTTAACAGGGCCAGCTTTTGGCCTTCTGCTCTCCAAGGAGATCTGTCCCAACTTTCGAAATGACCCTTCTTCGTACACTACACCATTCCTATCGACCTGTTCAGCGCTGTTTCCAATCATTTGACGTCCCCACTTCCTAACGTTTCACATCCATTCCTCGAGACATTGTTTCACCATCAGCCACTCTGTCCCAGAGACAGGAAGAAGGGCAACATCAACGTGTGGCGTCACTCACGCGCCGACAGAAGCTGTTCAGCCCTGCTGTCGGAATCAGCATGGGATGTTACTGCAGCGAGTCCTGTCGCTCAGGCACAGTGGACCTGATGTGTATAAACTTTATCACGTTACCCCTAGTTGAGAGAACAGATCTCACAGGTGCAATCATCCCAGAGTGACAGGGAACAAAAGATAGCGATTCAGACCATCATCTGAACAGCTCATGGGGAGAAAACGGATGTGGGAAAGCAACAGTCTCGACCAGTGCATGTTCCCAGCATTAACAATCTTGGTCTGGGTGACAACAAAAGCAGGAACCAAGAACTGTTTATCTTGCTTCTTAAAATAGGCGTGAACATTTGCAGAGCATACATACATCTACATGCTATTTGTGAACTGTACTCTGCAGTTCATCATTTCACCGACTATGTTATGATCCCTGGGATATGGGCTCAGCACGCTCCAACTATGACCCTCAACACACAGGATGTGAACACAAAGAAATGACTCAGTGACAAAATCAGTGAAACGGATTCTGTGAGGAATTGAAAGCAATGGAATGAAAAGCCCCTTGAAAGCGGGATGTAATATTATCTGTGAAGGGATTGTTTTCCAGACTGGAGGAGAGTACGCAGTGCTGTTTCCATGGGTAAATGCCAGGATAGATAGATTGAATCAGCGTCGAATGTTATTGTAGGGTGCCCTGTCGCTTAGACACACTGCACCTTTTGTACAATGGTGCAAAAACACGGACCTTTTGTGTCGAGGGGACAACTTCAAAATCGTTAATGAGGTACAATGCACAAATGAGCGAAACACCAAAGCAACCACAGAATCTGATGTTACTTGACGAGGTATACCCTTCTGCTAATGTAAACCATCAAAACAAAAAGGATTCAACCCGTGCTGTATTCTGTTAAAATTCAAGAGGCAAACAACTAGCCCAAAAATCACTATTTAAAGTTATAAATAACAACGTTATTGTTTTTTTTTACATTTGACAGAGAATAACCAACTTACAACTACTTTCAACTCCTTTCTCTCAACCTTCCGCTCTACAATACCTTCCCCAATCCCGAGGAGAAAGTGAGGACTGCAGATGCTGGAGATCAGAGCAGTAAATGTGTTGCTGGAAAGCGCAGCAGGTCAGGCAGCATCCCGAACCCATTAACAGTTACAAACAAATTCAATTTTAAAAACCAGCTCGTGCTCGAATCTTCTCTTTGTATCATCCTCTGTAGATTTTTTTTAAAATCCAGGTCGGTGTTGATGCTTTTTTTCTGTGCAATCTATTTCTCCAGATAGGCATTTCTTGGAGATTTTACTAACATCCTACATCTGTTGGTCTTTTAGCTGTATTCTTTGCTGTTCTTTGCCGCTCTGGGTAACTGTTCAAAATGTCCAATATTTGCCTCACAAAACGTCGGATCGTTTCAATGGTTTTAACATTGTAAAAATATCAAATTCAAATTTGATTGGGGCATAATTTAAACTAATTGGCCGAATTCGAGTTTGTTTTTTGTATCCATGTATCGAAAATGATTTTCAGAAAGAAAAAAAAAACATTCTAGAAGATGATTTCAGAATAATTGAAAAACCACGTACTGACACACAAGGAGCTAATTTAACAGGGACAGGGATTCTGGGCTGCCTGGATGGAGAGGCACACTCACGAATTGTTCATCGGAAAAAAAAAGCATAATACCTGCAATGAACATGTTAATTGTAAGAAGAGCTGGTGGTGTTTGAAAGGTGTAGCCGCTGGTTCTACGTGAACTACTACACATTGTAAATGTACTGAGCTGTTTGTTTTAGCTTTGCATTAAATGGCAGCCGGTTAGCTCAGTCCGCTGGCTAACTGGTTTATGGGATCGAGTGAGACTAACAACGTGGGATTAATTGTCGCACTGTCTCAGGTTCCATGAGGATCATCAGCTCCTTCGCTCACCTGATTGGTAATACAATGGTGACTCCAATGAGTATGAATTGACCTGTCGATCTCAAGCATCATTATCATTGCCATGTGTTGCCTTGAACATTTGGTCACAATGACCAGTAACGGGACTGAGTCCATTGAATACTCATTGATCTCCGCCCGAAAAATCCAGCGACAAGACCCGTCCTTATTCCTGTTTGAACACTCTGTTCCACACAGCAGCAAGCCTATTTGTCATGAATTTACCAGATACGCTGACAACATTCAATCTACCAAAAGAAATAAATCTAATTCCTTTCGAACGGTTTAATGAGCTGTGTGAGTTTGCAACAAACAGGATTATATGAAACGAGTTTAAGAGCCTTTTCAAGAATGTAATCCAGTGCAGTGTTAGAGATTTGAAAAAGGTCATCAAGCTCAAATATCATCTCTGTTTCTCGATCCACAGATGGATAATTACTTGGGGAATATGTGCAGTTTTACAGTTAACAATTGATACCTTTCCCAAATCAGAAACTGGAGTGTTAGAATAGATGCTGCTTTATTCGACATTATTCTTCATCTATGCTTTAGTCTGATGCTCCAATAATTCCTGATTAACGTCAGTAAAAGCGGCTTTAGATAACGATTGGAATTACAACTGCGGCATTTTTACACGCTGTTAAGTACCAAGCGCTGATCAGTTGCTTCACTGGAGCCGCCGGCAGCAAGCCTATAAAGTACCCTACTCGTACCTCTGGGACCTTCAACCCGCATGTTCTACTTTTGCTGTGGTTCTGAAATTAAAGCTAAGGCAGAGGAGGAGGAACTAACATGGACCTGTGACTTTTCGAGCATCAGGTTCAGGAAATGGGACATAGAAAAACGTTGTGCAAAATAGACTTGATTGAAAACTGGGTTTCTGAGGGTCGCTGCGTTGTTTACAGACAATGTTATATTATCGCTGTCACAGGGTTTCTCCTTCGGTCTGCTTCAATTTGGCACAGAATTCGATTCAACGAAACTTCACTATCTTCCTTCTGCATGTTCCTACAGACAACAGGAATTATACTGCACTCATCATCAATATTCAACATGGTTACATCCAAGGACATGTTGCACAGTTCTCATGAATACTGAAGATATAAGAATGTTATGCAAGAGTAAATTGAATTTCAGTATAAATTGTAAAGTGATAAAAATCCAGATTAAAGATCCAGAATGCCCGAAATTCATGATTATTACCAGAACTCTAGCCAGGCAAAGGGGAAATCTGTCCCTGAAACCCCAATATCCACACGGCCGTTCGCTCCATGTGTCCAGTTGGAAACCTGTGTGAAGGAGCATGCAGTCTGACAGAGCGCCTGGGAGAATCCACCACTGTCTGATCTAAAGCTACAACAGGAGCTGTGTATTCCAGCTGTGAGAGCGGTGGGATAAAGTGGAGGACCTTGGTATTCCGTGATGTAGGTTCACAGTGTCCTCGTCATTTTATTGTTTAAAACCCTCTGTCAGAAACAGCACAGACAGAGAGGAATAGGAGGGGGGCATCTCACCCGCAAGGGCTACCCCGCCATTTGATATCATTATGGCTGACCGAACACGTCAATGTCTTTTCCCAACCCATCCACATCAGCCTGTCGCCCAAAGGCGAAAAGACACTGAGTAAACCGAAAAACTCTGCGCAACCGTGGGAGGGAAATGTGTTTAGAGACAGTGGGATTCAACAGTTGGTTTTGTGAATGAGCAGCGTATTCTGGACTGATCATATTTCAAATGATGCGATTCCCTCAAAACTCACCACCAAGAAGGTGAGGAATCTTCTCTGGTCAGTAGCAGGTACGAGAACTCCAGACGCTGGGAACTGATGATGAATCAGCAGAACAATCATTGATTCAGCTGAAATCTGAACTAAACTCCGATTCTGCTGGGACTCAAACCCACAAACGTTGAATCACAATCTTAACAATGCAGTAAAAGTCCAACACGACTTGCATTGTGCCACAGAGGTGAGCAAGCCTACGTTTGACTGCACCCAACATTACGGTGTTCAAGTCTTTCATCAAACATCTATTTATCCTCGCCCCACTTTCCAGTACGTGGTCCTTATCTGTTCATGCTCTAGCTCCTCAAGTGTTCAGCTAAATACTCCTCAAGTGTTTTGAGGACTCTTAGATTTACCATACGTTCACACAGTGAGTTCCAGACAAACAACACTCTCAGGATGCAAACGTTCTTCCTAAATCTTCTCTAAACATCCTCTCTCTAGCGTTTCATCTATATCCCTGGTTATGAACCCTTCCTGTTAGAATTTTATTCCTGTCACATGTATCTATTCCCTTTCTGTGCACGTTAAGCAATTCCTCTCTCAGATTTCTCCGGTCTCAGATTAAGAGCCCCAGTCGAGCTCATCTATCTTTGCAGTGACGAGAGTGTAGGGTTTTAAAAAAGCACAGCCAGTCAGGCAGCATCCGAGGAGCAGGAGAGTCGATGTTTCGGGCATAAACCATTCGTCAGGAATGAGACTTTTGTGTGGGGTTTGAGGGAGGGGAATGGGATTGGTGGTCAGGTAGCTGGGAAAGCGATAGGTGGATGAAGGTGAGGGAGACGGTGGTAGTTCAGAGGGGGATTGTTGGCCGGGTCCAGAGAGCAGTGCCGAGTTGGAGGCTTTGGACTGGGATAATATGGGGGAACGTGAAATGAGGAAGCTATTGAAATACACATTTATCCCGTGTGGTTGTAGGGTCCTAAGGTGGAATATGAGACGTTCTTTCTGCAGGCATCGGCTGGTAATGGAATGGCAGTGGCTTGTGCCCGAGGCATCGATTCTCCTGCTCCTCAGATGTTGTCTGACGTGCTGTGCTCTTCCAGTACTACACTTTCGACTCTGAGATCCAGCACCTGCAGCCCTCACTATCACTTATCTTCGCAGGGGGAATGGTCGAGCTCAGACACCACCTTGGTAAATCTACTCTGACCACGTTCCCGTGCAATCACACGTTTCCTGAAGGCTGGCGATCAGAACAGAACAAATTATCCAAAGAAAAGCAGAAATATCTGAACAAAACCAGCAGGTCTAGTCGATCTGAGGAGAGATTTTCGAGCCAAACGATCCGCCTTTGGAACGAATGGTATGTGTGGGTGGATCAGGGCCTCAAATGATTGAACTCAATGTTTGGTACTGAAGATTGTATGGTCTCTCAGTAGGAAATGACGTGCTGCTCTTCCAACTCGCGCTGTGCTATGCGGGAACTCTGCAGCAGACCAAACTGACATGTAGGCATGGGAACACAGTGGGATGTTGCAGTGACAGGAACCTGGAAGCTCAGGGTCTTAGTTTGCTTGCCGACAGAATGTAGGTGTACTTATGTTTGTCACCCGCTTTGTTTTTCTCTCCACAGTCTCGATGAGACCACATTCTGAGCAGGAAATGCAGTTTGCTAAATTGAGTGATGGGCAGATAAATCAGTGGAACCTTACACAGTGATGGGAGACATTGTAAACGAGCAGCATTACACCTTTTGGGATTTCGTGTAATGGTGCCAAATGGGGAAGTGCTGGGGGTCAAGGAGGATTGGACGATGGTGTACAGAGAGAAATTGTCCTGCATAGTGCCGGTAGTCAGTGGTGTGGGCCAGTGGGGAAAGGGCAGTTGAATGTATATCTTCCTGAGCTACCTGCTATAAGTAAACACCTCACTCCAAAATTATCAAATGGTTTTCATTTCAACAACAGCACCAGGTGCAGCTTGAGAAGTTACGTGTTTGCACTGTCACTGTCAGCCTGTCTCCCCAGGAGCAGTAGTACTCCCCCACGCTGATTCAGACAGCACAGTTCTTCCTGTGACATGTATCAATGGAAGGACAGGTATCAATAATCCATACTTGGAACGGAGTATCTGTATTGCTCAATAACAATTGCTTAACTATCCTAACTCCCTTTCAAATCACTTGACCCACATCCTTGTATGTCTTGGCATCATAAATTCACATTTGAATACTTCGGAAAGTTATGTGGATTTCTGCCTCTCCGACCCTTGCATACACTGTGTTCCCCATTTCAACCACCCACTGTTTGAAAACGTTTTTCCACGCATTCACTCTAATCTTTCCGCTTCTGACCTTAAATCGATGGCCTCCAGTGATTGAAATCTCCATCAAAGCGAAACATATATTTCTGTCTACACTATTCATATCCGTTAGAACTTTGTACATCTTAATCATGCCCCTCTCAGTCTCCTATTCTCTAAGAAAAACAACTCCAGTTTGTCCAATCTCTCTTCTTCAGCCAGACAATATCCTGGCAAATCTCCCCTGCATAACTACACACAATTGTCTCGCTCGAGCCGAATGAACAAGTGAAATAAATTATGCGAAAGTCGACAGAAACTGGTGTTTTTTGAATAAAGTTTATTTTCCTCAATGCTTCCCTGTGCCCTTTTCCTGAGCCTGATGTTTCAATAATCGCTGGTCCATGTCAGTAAAAGCTGCGACATGTGGATTGAGCTCACAACTGCGGTATCGAAATGGATCAACCGGTTTGAACGTCCCGATGGTAAGACTTGGGCATGGTCACACAGCAAAAGTGAGCGCAGCAGCACAGGCCTAACGAGATCAATGTGAAAGTGATTGTAAGGGAAATGGGATGGGGGAACTTTAAGGAGGTATGTGTTTGCGGGAGGGAGGGAATTCTCCGAGAATGGTGAGTCTGGATCCTGTTTATGACTCGCAGAAATGTGTGAGAGAGAGGGGTTTGATGGAAAAAAAAATCTAAAAGAATGTTTTCATGTAGAATCAACTGATTCCTTTCTGTGTTTCTCCAGCATTAATCACAAGGAGTAAAATGCATTGACTCGGATTCGAACGATCTTACTGCGGCCACAATGCAGCATATTTTAACATTTAAACCACCACTGAGTCATGCAAAGACCCGCGTTTAAAAACAGCAATAATTACAGTGACAGAGGATGCGTTAGGAAGAGAAGCAGATACACAGCAGGAATATTACGTGAGCGACTGCAGACATGTGGGAATTCAGAATTAGCTGAATCTTTAAATTCGATATCACCAGACGCTGTGGTGGTTCCAGCGAATACTGCATGTTGAAGACTGAGTTTGTTAGATTTCTAGAAAAAAAAAGGTTCAGGGGATGGTGCGGGATATTGGTGCAATGTATGTTTCAAGAACAATGTGTTATTAACTATATGTTAATAACAGTCTGTTCACCAACCTCCCCACACAAGGAAGTACACATTGCTGCAGTCAGTCACATAACTCCAGTTCCTGGAACCAGAATCAGACAAACTTTGTGGCACAGCCGCGAATACCAAACTGGAAGTGGCGGTGGAAAAGGTGAGGACTGCAGATGCTGGAGATCAGAGCTTAAAAATGTGTTGCTGGAAAAGTGCAGCAGGTCAGGCAGCATTACAGGAGAAGGAGAAACGACGTTTCGGGCATAAGCCCTTCTTCAGGAATGAGGAGGGCGTGCCAAGCAGGCTAAGATAAAAGGTATGGAGGAGTGACTTAGGGAGAGGCGTTTGGGAATGCGATAGGTGGAAGGAGGTTAAGGTGGGGGTGATAGGCCGGAGTGAGTGTGGGGGCGGAGAGGACAGGAAGAAGATTGCAGGTCAAGAAGGCGGTGCTGAGTCTGAGGGTTGGGACTGAGAAAAGGTGGGGAGAGGGGAAATGAGGAAGCTGGAGGAATCTGCATTCATCCCTTGTGGTTGGAGGGTTCCTAGGCGGAAGGTGAGGCGCTCTTCCTCCAGGCATCCTGTTGCCATGGTCTGGCGATGGAGGAGGCCAAGGAGCTGCATGTCCTTGGCGGAGTGGGAGGGGGAGTTAAAGTGTTCAGCCACGGGGTGGTTGGGTTTGTTGGTGCGGGTGTCCCAGAGGTGTTCTCTGAAACGTTCCACAAGGAGGCGGCCTGTCTCTCCAATGTAGAGGAGGACACATCGGGTGCAGCAGATGCAATAAATGATGTGTGTGGAGGTGCAGGTGAATTTGTGACGGATATGGAAGGATCCCTTGGGGCCTTGGAGGGAGGTGAGGGGGGAGGTGTGGGCGCAAGTTTTACATTTCTTGTGTTTGCAGGGGAAGGTGTCGGGAGTGGAGGTGAGGTTGGTGGGGAGTGCGGAGCTGACGAGGGAGTCGTGGAGAGAGTGGTCTTTTCGGAACGCTGATCGTGGTGGGGGGGAATATATCCTTGATGGTGGGGTCTGTTTGGAGGTGGCGGAAATGACGAAGGATTATATGATGTATCTGGAGGTTGGTGGGGTGGTAGGTGAGGACCAGTGGGGTTCTGTCCTGGTGGCGATTGGAGGGATGGGGTTCAAGGGCGGAGGAGCGGGAAGTGGAGGAGATGTGGTGGATAGCATCGTCAACCACGTCTGAGGGGAAATTGCGGTCTTTGAATAAGGAGGCCATCTGGGTTGTTCGGTATTGGAATTGGTCCTCCTGGGAGCAGATGTGGCAAAGGCGAAGGAATTGGGAATATCGGATGGCGTTTTTACATGGGGCAGGGTGGGAGGAGGTGTAAACTAGGTAGCTGTGGGAGTCAGTTGGTTTATAGTAAACGTCCGTGTTGAGTGGGTCGTCCGAGATAGAAATGGAGAGGTCGAGGAAGTGGAGGGAGGAGTCTGAGACGGTCCTGGTAAATTTGAGGTCGGGGTGGAGGGTATTAGTAAATTGGATGACCTGTTCAACCTCCTTGTGGGAGTACGAGGCAGCGCCGATACAGTCATCGATGTAGCGGAGGAAAACGTGGGTGGTGGTGCCAGTGTAGCTGCAGAAGATGGACTGTTCCACATATCTAACGAAGAGGCAGGCATAGCTGGGGCCCATTCGGGTGCCCATGGCTACTCCTTTGCTTTGGAAGAAGTGGGAGGATTGGAAAGAGAAGTTGTTCAGAGACAGGACCAGTTCAGTCAGTCGAAGGAGGGTATCAGTGGAAGGGTTTTGGTTGGTTCGGCGAGAAAGGAAGAAGCGGAGGGCTTTGAGGCCTTCGTGATGGGGGATGGATATGTATAGGGACTGGAAGTGGCGGTGGACATGAGCACGTGATGCTATTCTGTGGCACTAGTGACATGATTGGTAAAGGCCCGGTCATAGAGTCATAGAGTTATGGAGATGTACAGCATGGAAACAGACTCTTCAGTCCAACCCGTCCATGCCGACCAGATTTCCCAAACCAATCTAGTCCCACCTGCCAGCACCCGGTCCATATTCCTCCAAACCCTTCCTATTCATATACCCATCCAAATGTCTTTGAAACGTTACATTTGTACTAGCCTCCACCACTTCCTCTGGCAGCTCCTTCCATACATGCACCACCTTCTGTATGAAAACATAGCCACTCAGGTCTCTTTTATATCTTTCCATTTTCAACCTAAACCTATGCCCTCTAGTTCTGGACTCTCCGACACCAGGGAAAAGATTTTGTCTGTATATCCAAGTGCGTGAAATGCTGAGGCTGTGAGTGCTTCTGTGCAAAGGCGGGGTGGAAGGAATATTGGTCTCAATGTATTAAGATTGAGCAGCAGCATTAACCCGCACTGAGAATTGTCTCAGAGGAAGCGTGCAGGAGCCTTAAGTGAGAGGTCGACGTATTGAAGGCATTCTAAGAGATTTTCCTTAACAATGCGGTATTTTGTTGCTTTGACAGTAAGAACTCCTTTTGCTCACATCGTCTCCACATCAGTCTCTTGCTCCAGTAAACACTCCAATCCAGCGTACATTGTTTCCATTCCAACACAGAAACGCGTCCTATTCTCTCTCCATCTGGGATAATCTGAATTGACAATGTCATTCTTTGAATTTAGAAATGCAGCAGGGAGTTGTTCGTGCAGCGGCGATCTATCTAACGAAGAGGCGAGTAATCTTTGGAGACTGGAACGTGGCAGCTGCTGTTAGTTAAATTCGATGAATAAAATCTGGAAAACAAACCCAATCTGAGGAACAGAGACAATAACTTTAATATACTGAAAACTCATTCATTCATGTCCCTTCGAAAGTGAAGCTACCGACCGTAACAAGTCCTGTCAACATGTGACTCCAGACCCACGACAATGTAGTTCCCCCATGAATGCACTCTGACTCAGTTCAAGGTGAATTAGAATGAACAACAAATGGTCTTCACACCAATGATAGCCACATTCAATGGGAAAATAAGGAATAATAAAAATACATGAACAACGGGGAAAATGGGAATCGTGTCTGTGTGGACTCGAATTCAACTGATATCCAAACTAAATAGACACAAGAATACCCGCAGCGCCAAGGAGTCAGGATCATGGGCTGACTGCAGGAAGGGATTCAATTACCCGCTGAGGTGTAAACTCACTTGCTCAGTCACAATGCGCACAGGTCATTCACCACTCCCATATGTGAGAAGTGATCACTCAGGAGACCAACTGACAGAGTCACCAAGAAGTTTACAAGTGACAGCAGGAGTTCGATTCTGCTGTTATTGAAGCTTTTTATCCCAAACAGCAATGAACCCTGTTTGGATGCCTGTTTCCAGTGGAGTGCCATTGTTTTCTGATGTAGACCAATGATTTAGACTTGGTTGTAGAAGCCATGATTTGCAAGTTTGCTGATGATACAACATTTGGTCGTGTAGTTTACTTTGGTGAAGAATGCCAAGGACTGCAGGGATGCATTAGTCAGGTGGAAAAGTAAAATGCTGAATGGAATTGAATCCAGATCAACGAGTGTTAATGAATTTGGGGAGAAGAAACAATAACAGTGAGTATTCTGTGGAGAGTAGACGGACAAAGAGATCATGGAGTGGACATTCACGATCGCTGAAGATCAATGGACAGGGGAATCAGTTGGACGGAAGTGCGTACTGTAGATGCTGGAGATCAGAGTCAAGATTAGATTGGTTCTGAAGAAACACAGCAGGTCAGGCAGCATCCGAGTTGCAAAAAAAATGATGTTTTGGGCAAAAGCCCTTCATCAGGACGAAAGCTCGGAGCCTCGAGGGTGGAGAGAAAAACGGGAGGGCTGGGTCTGGGAAGAATTTAGCTGAGAATGCTGTAGGTGGATGGAGGTGGGGTTAAAGGTGATAGGTCGGAGAAGAGGGTGGAGCGGATAGGTGGGAAGGAAGATAGACAGGTGGTACACGTCAGTAGGATGGTGCCAAGCTAGAAGGCTGGAACTCTGATAAGGTGGGCGTGGGGAGAGGAGTAATCTGGTGAATACCACATTGATGCCCTGGGGTTGAAGGGTCCCGAGGTGGAAGATGAGGCGTCAGGTGGTGAGGTAATGGCGGTGGAGGAGGCCCAGGAGAGTGGGTGGGGAGGGGTAGTTGATGTGTTTGTTCACGGGGCGTTGGGTTGAATGTTGCGGGTGTCCTGGGAATGTTCTGTGAAGCGCTCTGCGAGAAGATGTCCGGTGGCCCCAATGTAGAAGAGACCGCATCGTGAGAAATGGATGCAATAAATGACAAGTGTGGAAGTGCAGATGCACATCTGATAGATGTGGAAGGCTCCAATGGAGCTTTGGAAGGATGTGAGGGGGAAGATTTGGGTGCAGGTTTTGCAATTCCTGCGGTGGCAGGGGAAGGTGCCGGGAGGGGAGGGTTGGTCATTGGAGGATGTGGACTTGACTAGGTAGTCGTGGAGGAAACAGTCTTTGTGAAAAGTGGATAGTGGTGGGGAAGGAAATTTCTCACTCGAGGTCAGTGTTACTGACACTTTTTACAAACCCACTGACTCCCAGAGCTGTGTCGATTATACCTCCTCCCAGCCCACCTGTTGTGTAAATGTTATCCTGTATTCCCAATTCCTCCACCTCCATCGCATCTGCTCCCAAAGGACCAGTTCCGCCACAGAACACACCAGATGTCCTCCTTCTTTAAAGACCGGAACTTCCCCTCCTTTCTGGTTTAAGATGCCCCCAAACGCATCTCATCCATGTCCCGTACCTCCGCCCACGAAGTCCACACCTCCAACCGCAACAAGGTCCTCATCCTCTATCCTACCAGCCTCCACATAAATCACATCATCCGATGGCAGTTTCGCCACCTCTAAACAGACGCCACCCCTATCCACTTTCTGCCAAGACCGTTCGCTCCGTGACTACCTAGTCAAGTCCACGCCCTCCAATGATTCACCCTTTCCTCCTAGCACCTTCCCCTGTCACTGCAGGACCTGCAAAACCTGCACCCACATCTACTCCATCACCTCCGTCCACGGCTCAAATGGAGGATTCCACATCCATAAAAGGTTCACCTGCACTTCCACACATGTCATTTATTGTATCTGTTGCTCCCGATGTTGTCTCCTCTAAACTGGGGAGACTGGATGTCTTCTCGCAGAGCACTTCAGAAAATATCTCGAGGACACTCGCAAGAATCAACCCCAGTGTGCCTTGGCCAAACATTTCAACTCCCCCTCCCACTCTCCCAAGGACATGCAGGTCCTGGGCCTCCTCCATCGCCACTGCCTCACCACCCGATGCTTGGAAGAAGAAAGCCTCATCTTTCACCTTGCGACCCTTCAACGCTATGGCATCAATTCGGACTTCACCAGTTTCCTCATTTTCCCCTCCCCTACCTTTCCCCAGTTCCCAACCTCCAGCTCAACACCGTCCTCCTGACGTGTCCCACCTATGCATTCTCATTCCCACATATCCACGACACCTTCTTCTCTGACATATCATGTTCACCCCCCACCTCCATCCACTTACTGCGCTCTCAGCTACGTTCCCCCCAGCCACACCCCCTCCCATTTATCTCTCCATCCCATATGGTCCCAGTCTCATTTCAGATAAAGGGCTTTTGCCCAAAACCTTCACTTTCCTGCTCCTCAGATGCTGCCGGACCTGCTGTGCTTCTCCAATACCACTCTAATCTTGAGGGTAATCAGTTGATTGAGAGGGTTTTCGGATATTTTCTGTTGTTGACCACAGGCTGTGGATGATAGTAGAACTTTAGCAATCACCAGTTTAGGGAAGAGCTAAAGTACTGAGCACAAGTCTGATCACCGCATAAATCAACATTTTTTTTTAAATTGTAAGATAAATGATGAAAGGCTGAAATATGCAATGTTGCCCATCAAGACTGTTTCACCACTCAATGCGTTTATCACTGATTCCTTTCCAAGTCAGGGTGCTATGCGCCTTGGAGGGTAACTTGCAAATGGTGACGTTTCGTTGCATCTTCCAACATTGTCCTTATAGTCAGTCCAGCTGTTGAGTTTTAAACGTTCTGTCAAAATGCCCAGATGACTTACTCCAGTGCATCTTGTAGTTCGTGCACTCTGTTGAATTGTGCCTTAGCGGTGAAGAGAATAAATATTGCAGGTATTGAAGAAGATACAAACAAGTGACTGAATTGTCGTAAATGGTATTCAGTTCCTTAAATGTTATTGAAGTTACACCCATATAAGCAAATGGAGAGAGTCGTATTCCACGTCTCATTTGTGCGTTGCAAACGATTTAGGAATCACGGTGACACGAGTTGAGTTTATAATCAAAACATGTCTACCAAATAACATGTTTTTGTTGTCAAAGTGTTTATATAGCCAGTTCATATCCTTTTTTCCCTAAATACTAGCTCTGTGGACGATTACATGGGTTAGTTTGGTTACAGTAAAGCCATTGAATGTCAGTGGGATATGATTACATTCTCATTTGTCAGAGTTATCATTACTGTATTCCGTCCTTGTGTGGAACGATCTGATTCCAGTCGCTGTCTGATTTCAAGTTCCATTTCCCATCTGTGTTTGAAATTTCAATCGTTTCCTCGCATAAATTTCTCTACTTGCCTTCATAATATGTACGGACGCTGCAGGGGACAGCAGAGATTTGCGAGGATGTTGTCAACATTGGATAAACTGGACCTTCGTAAAATGATTGGTTAGGCTGGGATTATTCTCCTCAAAACAAAGGAGGCGGAGGGGAGCTCGAAAATCACATAATAACATTTATAAACGTTCAATATTCATGGGATCTTAACAAGGTAGTTACGGGCAGGTAGTTTGCCCTCTGGTACGAGGAGAGCACCAGAGGACATGAAGTCACAATTAGTTATTGCCAATTTAATTCAGCGATGAGGAGTATTTTCTTTGTTCAGGGTCCAGTGATTCTGTGGAACCCTTTCCAGAAACTTTTGTTTAGGCTGAGTTATTGTGTATTTTCAAAATGTACCAGACAGATATTTAACCAGAAAGACGATGAAGCTCTGTCGACTTAAGGCTGGAGAATGGAGTTGAGGATTATCAGGTCAGCCATGAGTTCGTTGAATGATGGAGCAGACTCGATGGGTTGAATGGCCGACTTCCAATCCTACATCATTTGGTCGAACGTATTATTCTCTTGATAAGTTTGGAATTCTGAGGGGATGGGATGAAGTGGTAGAAAAGGTTTCTCAAACTTGTCAGAAAGATCAGGAACAAGGCTGATAAACCCATGAACAAGAAATGTGTTGTGGCCTGGAAACAACAAATGGCAGTGGGCACACCGCAGATGGATATGTGCAGAAGTTGTGATTGCTAAAGAAAATTGGTGGATCTAATGCTGTTGGCAACTTGGTGATCGTGCTGGATGATCGATCGCAGTGTGATTCACACGGCAATAGTTTGTGAAAGAATGAGAGGTTTGTTTCATTGGAGAAGTTTTCTGCAATTCCAATTCCAATTGACTGTTTGAAATACTGATCAGACCTTTGTGTGGAGTGTTACATCAAAATACTCATTCACAATCCCACTGGATAAACTATTGCTCTCGATCTCTCCTTATTTGTTTCTCTTTCATTCGATGTATATTCATATAAAGTCAAGATGGAATGAAGGGAGGAAACAAAAGTTGCACTCCTTTTCATTATCCCAATTCAACTTACAACAGAATCAAATTGGTTTATTTCGACTTTGATGTGGTCTCAATTTATCGCAAATCTCCGGTGCAATGAAGGGCAAGAGCAAGATTATCCATCTAATATACACTAAAGGTGCGAGGCACAAAGGAAAACCACAGCTGCGTTTAATAGAAGTAACAACCAGAGTAGGATTTGAACCCACGTGTGAACGATGAATTACCAACCCGTCGCCATAACCTCGGGGCCATTTCCTCGCAAAACAAAGGAACTTACATGTGACCCTGTTAAGATTACATATGGTGCTAATAGGGGATGAGAAATTCCTTGAGCGGAATCGAATCCACACCATTATGTTTCTGCTTTCAGCGGAATGATAATATCAGCAAAATCCAAGGAATTGACACCATCCTTGGAAGGAATAGCTGTCCTTGATTCATTCCAAGTCGGAACTGTCTCAGAATAAACCAGCGAACAAGAAATTCCCGTCACATTCAAACGCATATTTACTCTTGACTCATAATTTCTTCAGTCAGTTTCTCCTTCACGCGAGGAAGTATATATGGAGAGAGAAGTGAAGGTGATGTTTTAGCTGGATGGCTTTTCTCATATGGCTGAACCTGATCTGGGTAAATTTCCCGGAAATGCAGTTTTGTTCGCTTCATTTTATTAATTTTGCTGCAACCTCACTCTGCTCATTGCAATGATCGGAAGTGAATTGGATTTGTATCATTGGAATGTTTAATATTGTATTCAATTTTGATCCGAATTTATTACAGCTTAAAGAAAATACTGATGAGAAAAACTGAAAGTTTAACTAACAAAGAAAAAGCCAGTTTTGATGCTCAGTTACTTTGGCAAATTTCAGTGGGTATCTAATGAACCCAACATCATGGCGATTGTCCTCCCATCTTTAAGGCATGAAACTAAAGCAGAACATCGATTTCCAAGCGACGTGTCACTTCCTATTCATTATGGAATATCTTTCCTTGACAATCTATAAAATCTGCTCAGTTCCATTTACAATGTTTAATGTCGAATATTAATGCAAATCTTTCAAAACTCTGAAATTTTTGCTGACTCTTATTCGGCTGCATACGTTTTTGATGTTTCTTCACATTTCAATTCATCCAAATTAGACATTGTTTCCTCGCACCTTCCATCCCGCACACCCCACTTTATCACTTTTACCCAGCCACAGGCTGTCTCTCTCCCCTGGTGAAACTCACTGCTTGTGTGTCTCTAAATGTGCCTTCCCAAATATTTTGGAAACGGATTCTCTGAGTGACAGAAATTCTGTTCCCATCATTTCTTTGTCCTACATCAATGGTTTTGAATACCTGACGTTCAGAAATTTAGTAACTTGAAAGAGTGAATTTACCACCTATTTCCTCCCTCCAAACCTCACATACTCTGGAGAACTTCCATTCGGTTTTCCTTGGTTCAGTTCCAAATTTTTCAACACACAAATAAATAAAATCCCATCCCCACTAAACGCCGTCAGCATCGTCTATAATGTCTTACCAGCCCAGTAAACGCTGTCAGGGTCCTCTCTGATAGAATCACAGATTGCCTACAATGCAGAAAGTACAATTCACCCAATCGAGTCTATAGGGTCACTCTGAAGAGCATCATAACCAGACCTAGCCCCCCACTCTCTCCCATATATTTCACCTGAAGAAAGAACAGCCCTCTGGCTTGTGATTTCAAATAAACCTACTGGAATAAAACATTGCGTCGTGTGACTGCTGACATTATCCCCGCATTACCCATGGCTAATTCATCTAACTTAGTGATTTCACTCCCTGGACATGACAGGGCAATTTAACATGGTCAATCCACCTCAATTACAGATCTAAAATCAGTGCGAGCCACTCAGCAATTAAATCATAACAGTGAGCACCATCTGCACCATGTTTAATAGCTTTATACACTGGTAACTCAGCCTAGTGAAAGCAAGCTGCGCCCATCAACCTTAATTCAATGCATCCAAACGCGATTCTGCGCTGTACAACCTCATTCGTGCTGCAGGAAATGTTTCTGCACTCATAACTGAATGGATTACACTGTTTTCTTCCTCAGGTTCCTGCTTTAAGCAAACATTTAAGTCAGAAATAAATCGATAAAATTGTTTTCATTCCTACACAGATACAATGTGTAGTTTGCAGAAGTTACGTGTTTGCACTGTCACTGATACTCTCTCTCTCTCCAGGAGCTGCAGTCCTTCCCCACGCTGATTCAGACAACACTGTCCTTCCTGTGACATATCCAATCGAGAATGGAAGGCCAGGCATTAATAACCTTCACTGGAGAACAGAGTGACAGGTTTAAAACCTTTACGATGTCCCTAGCGGAGAATTGAGCCCTGTGACAGGCGGGGACACTAACCATGATACTGCCGAGGACAACAACGTCGAAGGAGGCCCTTCAGCCTGTTGTGGCCGCACTTGTCCAACACAACTGCTTAACGACCTGAATCAAGTTTTCCATCATTCAGCCCATAGCCTTATATGTCTTGGCATCACAAAGTCTCATCTGAAATTTTTTTCAGGTGAAACGGGTTTCTGCTTTGCACACATCTACCCAAACCTTTCTGCCTTTTCCCGACATCTCTCGGCCCAGTATTCGATCCCTCCATCAACAGGAAACGCTTCTTTCAATCTATCCGATCCGTATCCCTGATTGTTTTGTACATCTCAGTCATGTCTTCCCCAAACTCTGCTGCTCGGCGACAAACAGCCCCAGACTGTCCTCATAACTGAAACTATTCAGCCAGACAATACTCCAGTGAATCTCTCCTGCACTGTTCCCAGTGCGATCACATCCATGCGAGAATGTGAATTGTAGAACTGCACACAGTACTCGAGCTGGAGCCAAATAAACATCTTTTATTCTGTTACTTTATGAGGGCATCGCTGGCTCGGCAGCATATTTTGCTATATCTAAGTACACAGCGGGGACTGAGTCTCAACTATATTGCAGTGAGTCTGGAGTCATATGGAGGCCCTACCAGATAAGAATGGCAGTTTCCTTCTTTAAAGGACGCCAGTGAAACTGATGTTTTTTTTTCAACAATTGACCATGGATTTATAGGAGTTATTAGATTCGTAATTCCAGATATTTACTGAATCCCAATTCTACCACCTAGCATGGTCGGCGTCAAACCCGAGTCCCTGGTGTCTGAATTAACAGTCTAGCGGTAAGAGCGCTCGGCCGTGGCAGAAAACCGGTCAAACTGATCTTTTCCCCGATACTGTCCTGTGTCATTTTCCTGAGCTTGACCCTCCAATAATCTCTTGGCCGTCTCAGTAAAAGTTGTTACATGAGTATTGATCTCACAACAGTGGTAACCAAATGGATCAACTGGTATGCAGGTCCAGATCGTGGGGTTGGGGCACGTTCACCCAGCAACAGTGACCTCAGCAGCACAGACTGAACGGTATCAATGTGAGAGTCAGTGTTAGATTCGGCAGTGCCTTAATGAAATAGGATATGACTCCACAGCCACATGAAGAAAGAGCAGCGTTCCGAAAGCTAGTGCTTCAATTAAACATGTAAGACTATAACCTGGTGTTGTGTGATTATTAACTTTGTACACCATAGTCCAACACCGGCATCCTCAAATTAATGAAATGGGGGTGTTGGACGGAAAGTCGGGTTAATGATCGTTGGAGGGAAGAAGTCTCTGAGAACGGGCGGATTTGAATGCTGACATATGGAACACCGAGTTATGAGCGAGCAGAAATTGAAGGAAAAAGATCATTGCCTTGGACAAAATATCCATGTTAAAACAACTTATACCTTTGTGTGCTTCACAAAAACTGGGGCAAATAGAGAAACTACTGCCGTGACTCGGACTCGAACCGAGGTTTCTGCGGCCACAACGCAGAGTACTAACCACTATACGATCGCGGCATCCCATATATCAGCACGCTGCCATGGTGCTATAAGTACAGTAGTAAAGACAATGTTAGGCAGAGTACCGAACACAGAATATTAGTGCTTAGCGAACAGTGGCAGATATGTGGGAACTCAGAATGGGCTAACCGTTTAACATTGGTGCCCACAGAGGCTGGGGTGATTCCATCAATAATATGCTGAAGGCTGAGATAAATAGATTTCTCCAAAACATCAAAGATTGCGGGGACAGTGCAGGTTTTGTTGAAATGTATGCTCCAATAGCAATGCAGTTTAACATCGGCTCCTTCACCAGCTCCCCCCACACAAGGCAGTAACCACTGCTGCCACAGAGTCCCAGTTCCCAGCCCCAGAATCAGAGGAACTGAGTGGCGCAGTCACAAAGATCCAACTTGAAATCGGGATGGGAATGAGGTCTCAGAGATACTCCGATGGCTCCGGAGAATGCACGGTACTTCTATGAGGGTTTAGAGGCGTAAGCAGTTCCGTGGTTGCGAATGTTCCTGGTCAAAGGCAGGGCAGAAGGGAAATTTGTTCCCGTTTATAATGACAGCGATCTACAGTGCATCTTGCTGAGACAACTGAGTGCGACAACTGGAGTGAGGGCGGCTGGTTTGAAGTTTGATTTTCCTTCACCATCACCCACTTCCCTGGAATGAATTGTTGTCACCATTTTTATTTCCAGTTGTTTAATATCTCCCTGCAGTCTGCGGCTTTCTTCCTCAGGTTAATTGCATGACTAACTGTTGTATGATCTACACACTGCTAAATCACGGCCACTACAAGTAAATATGAATCAGTGATCTATATAAGAAAGCAGTGGAACACACAGCAGGCATGCTGCGTAGGTTTGCAGGCGACATCAGAATTGTAGACAGTGAGGAAGATTATCTAAGTTTCAAAAGGATATTAATCCAATGAGTCGTTGGACTGAAAAATTTAACATGGAGTTCAATCTGGATAAATGGAAGGTATTGCATTTTGGTACAACACAAAGAGTAGGGCTTTGCGTAGTGTTGGAGAACACGGAAGCTCGGGATGCAGGTACATAATTCTATCACCTACAGACAAGGTGTTCAAAGGTATTTAACATACTTCCCATCATTGCTCAGTCCTTTGTGTATAGTAATCGAGACGTTATGTTGAAGGTTTGCAGGATATTGATGAGGCCTCTTCTGGAATATTATGTCCAGTTCCGGTCGCCCAGTTGTAGGAATGATATTATTCAGCTGGAGCAGGTTCAGAAAAGGTATACACGCATGTTGCCGTGTGTGGAATGTTTGAGTTATAATGAAAGGCTGGATAGGCTGAGACTATTTTCAGATTTGAGATTGGGGTGCTGGAAAACCACAACAGGTAAGGCAGCATGCGAGGAGCAGGGGAATCATTTTTTGCGCAAGTGTCGTTCATCAGGCTCTTCCCTGAAACGTCGATTCTCCAGCTCCTCAAATGCTGTCTGACCTGCTGTGCTTTCCCAGCACAACACTATCGACTCTGATCCCTCATCTACAGTTCTTACTTTCTCCTAGTTGAGACTGTTTTCACTCTAGGTTAGGGGTTTGAGCGGCGACCTAACAGAAATTTATGACTTCTTGAGAGGAAAGTTAGAGTTAACGATAGCTGGCTTTTCCCAGGAGGGGGATTTCAAGATGAGAGGGCATATGTTTAAGATGAAAAGACAGAAAGTTAAAAAAAGACATGTGAGGCTTTCTTTTAGAGAAGGTTTTTTACATGCTGAGGAAGTGATGGATGAGGGTACATTTGCAACATTTAAAGAACAATTAGATCCAAAAATGAATGGGAAAGTGGGATTTTAAAAATAAATTTATTCATGCCTAGTACATCAGTTTTTTTCCCAGAGGACAGTTAAGAGTCAACCACAATATTATCTATCTGGAGTCTCCTGTGGGACAGAGCAGATGAATATGACAGTTTGCTTCACGAACTGGCATGACTGAATCAGATGGGAGTTTCCACACAACTGATTCAGGTCATCACGAGACTCTGCAATTCCAGGTGCTTTTTGAATTCAAACTCCACTATCTGTCATGCCAGGACCTGAACCCTCTGTCCCCAAAATATTACTTGGATTTTTGGATGTAAAACTACAAGGGCATTATAACCACTCAGCGGGTACAGCAGGAGACAGATGGGACTAGATTAGTTTGGCAGTACGTTCAGCATGGATTGGTTGCACTGACGGGCCTGATTTCATGCTGTATGACTCTATGATTGACGCTATGGAACAAATAGCTGGTTGGGATTAACTGCAGCATTGGCAGCATAATCGAATACCTGATGGGATGTTTCATCCTGCTGGAGTCTCCGGAGGTTGTTTTGCTCAGTGATCCCTTCCCACACACGGAACAGGTGAACGGCTTGTCCCCAGTGTTACTGATTAAATGAGTTTCCATTTCTGTGGTTAATTGAATCTCTTCCTGCAGTTCCCACATTACCCTGCTTTCTCTGTGGCATCGGTGTCCTTTTTCCAACCCAGGGTGAACGATCCTTTCAAATTGTGGCCACACAAATACAAATCCTGTTTTCCATGTTGTGAATGTGTTTTCATTCTTTCTCATTCACCCATAGGGTGTGATTATCACTGGTCAGGATAACATTTATTCTTCACCCCTTGTTCGTTGCTGCCTGGCTACGCCACACACCCGGGTGCGATCCCAGCCTCGGGTCTCTGTCTGTGGGCAGTCTGCACATTCGCTGTGTGTTTGTGTTTTTATTTCTCCCTCATGACCAATGATGTGCCAGTTGCAGGGATCAACAATGGGAAATGCAGGTTTATGGGATAGGGAATACCGTGGGTCCTGGTGCGATGCGCTTCGGTTGGACCACCTGGATTGGAAGGGCCGACAACCCTGCTTCCCCAAACGATGGGGATTCTTGAATTAAGTGTCAGCTCATGTTTTTCTGGCCCTGGAGTCTCTCTAGGCAGGACTGGGTGAAGATTCTGCATAAGGGACATGAATGAATGGGATTGCAGGAAATTAATGTTATTATCTATGTTCCTGAGGTCAGGCTTGCATTCGGGTTGTTATTCGTCGAACTTAAACATCACCGTTTCCGTGTCCCAGCCCCCAAGGATAACCAGTTCAAAATATCACCCCAACACTACCTTCTCCAGGTATCAGTCTTGACTGTGTGGAAGAAACCGATTCTGAGCTGATGCAAGCAAAAGCAGCTTCCATCGCCAGTGTCGGAAACACAGATCCAAATAACAAAAGCATCTGTTAAACCCACCACTGCAAAGTTAACGGCTCAACACGCTTCAATTGTGCCACTCAGCTGTCTTAGCAAGATGCACTATAAATCGCTATGATAGTACAAACGGGCACAACTATTCCCTTGATCAGGAGCATACTCAACCTAGGAATTTCTTGCGCCTCCAAATCATCATAGAAGGACCGCACTGTCACCTATTGCATCACTGGAGCCAGAGAGTAACATCGCGCACTCATCCCATCCCCATTTCCGGTTGGATCTGGGAGGCTGTGCCGCAGTTTCTTTGAATCGAGGCTGTGAACTGAGATTATGTGTGGTTATCTGCAACATTGGTTATTGCCTTGAGGAAGCTGGTGAAGTCGCCGATGTTAAGCTGAAATGCGACTGAAACATACATTTCAACAATATCCTGTACTGTCCCCCGAGTCTTTAATATTTTGGCGAAATCTATCAATCTCAGTTTTCAACATTCTCATTCAAGGATCTTCACAGCCTCTGAAGACATCGAATTTAAAGATTCAATTCATTCGCAGTTCCCACATGCCTGTCACTCTTCGCTGAGTACTGATATTTTACATTTGCTGTTTTTCCGATCATTTCCTCTGCTAGTACACTTATTGCTGCTTGCAAGTATCCTGTTCCGTTGTTGCTGTGATCGTGGTCATCTGTATTTTGCATTGTGACCACAGCAACCTCGGTTCGAAACCATACACGACACTAAGTGTTCTCTCCGTTGTCCTTTCTGTGACACATGGTAAGAAACAATTGTTTTACCTTCAAATTCCACTCTTTCACATCTCTGCGTTTCATATATCAGGATTCAAACTCATCCGTTGTCGGAGATTTCTCTCCTTCCCACGATCATTAATCCTCCTTTCGGTCCCTCCTCCCATTTCTCTGAGGCAATGCACAATCCATCACTCTTCTTCACATTGATACTGTACTGTCTGTCCTGCGGTCACTGTTGCTGGGTGAACGTGCCCCAATCCCACCATCGGGACCTCCAAACAAGTCGATCCATTTGAATACCGCAGTTGTGAAATCAATCCCCATGTAGCAGCTTTTACTGACATAGGCCAGAGACAATTGGAGCGTCAGGCTCATGGAAAAGACCCAGGGCAGTTTTGGGAAAAAGAGATTTTATTGGAAACGATCAGTTTTTGTGACTTTCTGCGTTGCTCTCGCTGTAATTTCATAGGACTGATAATCCTGAAACCGAGGTAATAGTCTGGGTACTCGGGCCTGAGTCCCACCATGTCAGATTGTAAAATTTGGATTCAGCAAATATCTGCATTGATGAATCTAATGACTACTATAGATCCATTGACAATTGTTGAAAAATAAACATCTGGTTTACTGATGTCATTTCAGGATGGAATCTGCTATCCTTACTTGGTCTGGCCTGCATGTGACTTCAGACTCATAGTAATATGGTTGAGTCTCAACTGCCCTCTGGGCAATTCGGAATGGATAATAAATTCTGATGAGCCAGAATCGCCCTCATACTAATCCAGAACTTTTAAAACAAATGCTCATTAGGCTCAAGCAAGAGTGTTGTGTGCAGGGATGTCATCACACTGAGAACATTGCAGGAGATATTTACCAAGATGTTGTTTGGGACGAAGAGTTTCAGTTGTGAAGAAAGACAGGACAGAGTGGACTGTTTGTCTCATTGTAAAGGAGATGTAGATAAGTCATGAATGAGTTAGGGTATGGACAGATTTGACTGAACGAGATTCCCATTGATGGAGGGATCGATCAGCAGGGGCCAGAGATTTAAGGAGAAAGGCAGAAAGGTTTGAGAAGATGTGCAAAAAACTTTATCAGCCAGTGGGTGGTTGGAGTTTAGAATACACTGCCTGCATTGTTCAGAGCGGCAAAAACCCGTATAACCTGAATAGATATTCAGATGTGATCTTGTGATGCCAAGACATATAAGGCTGTGGGAAAAGCATTGAGAAATCCGATTCAGTTCATTCGGCAGTTGTTTTTGACAAGTGTGGCCACAATTGGCTGAAGGGCCTCCTTTGACACTCCTGTCCTCGGTAGTATCGTGGTTAGTGTCCCCGCCTGTCACAGGGCTCAATTCTCCGCTGGGAACAGTGTAAATGTTTTAAAACTGTCACTCCATTCCCAAGTTCGGGCATTGATACCTGTCCTTCCGTTCTCGATGGTGCATGCCACAGGAAGGACAGTGCTGCCTGAATCAGTGTGGGGAAGGGCTGCAGCTCTCAGGGAGGCAGAGTGTCAGTGAAAGTACAAACACGTGACTTCAGCAAACTGTACATTGTATTTGTGTTGGAATGAAAAGCATTTGACAGACTTGTACTGGATTGAAGTGTTTACTGGAAGCAGGACGGTGAGGAAGAAACAGCGTAAAAACCTTCAAATATGATTGCAGAAACATTTCCCTCAGCATGAATGAAATTGTAATGGACAGAGTAGTGTTTCGATACATTGAATTTGGGTTGATTTGCTTTGATGAGGCTGAGTTACCAGGGTATAAAGCCATTAAAAAATGATACAGCAATTGCTCACTATGATGGAACATTGTGTCAGTAATTCGCACTGCTGTTCGCTCGGAGGATTAGGTTGATTGGCAAAGTTAAATTGCCCTCTCGTGTCCAGGGAGTGAATTAACTCAGTTAGGTGAATTAGCCATGGGTAACGCGGGGACAAGGTCAGAAGTCACAGGACGACAGGTTATAGTCCAACCGGTTTATTTGAAATCATAAGGGGGAGGGCTCACTCTTCCTCAGGTGAAACATACGGGAATAGGGAGGGGAGCTTGCTCTGGGTGAGATGACCTTCAGAGAGTCGACACCAGCTCGAATGACTGAAATGCTCTTTCTACATTGTAGGATTCTGTGATTCTATCGGAGAGGATAATGATGATGTTTACTGGGGTGTAAAGCCATTAGAAACGATGCTGGCGAGGTGTACTGAGGATGAGATTTTATTCACTTGTCTTCTTGGAAAATTGAGAACAGTTATCCATGAACCAAGGAACACTTAGTGGGGGGGTTTTCCGGTTATGAAATGTTTGGACAGAGTAAATTGGTAGAAAATTTCCTCTTTCAAGTAAGTTAACATCTAGATGTCAGGCATTCAATACCTTTGAATAAAACCTTTGAATGACAAAGAAATGATGAGAACAGAATCACTGTCATTCCGAGAATCTGTTTTTCAAAATATTTGGAAAGGCATATTTGGAGACATACAAGGAATAAATTTCACAAGGGGAGCGACAGCGTGTGGATAGGTAAAGGAGTAGCGGTGGGGTGTAGCCGGTCGGAAGTTGCGGGGAAACAATGTCTAATTTGGTTGACTTTAAATGTAAAGACTTTTCGTGAAGATATGCAGCTGAATAAGATTCGATTCTGAAACTCTAAATTTTGAAAGATTTGGCATAATATTCCACTTCAAGCATTGTAAATGGAACTGAGTGGATTTTTTCTATTGCGATGGGAAGATATTACATAATGAATAGGAAGTGACCAGTTGCTTGGAGATCGACTTCGTGCTTTAATCACATGCGTTAAAGATGTGAGGACAAACACCATGATGTTTGGTCCATTTGATACTCAGTGAAATCTGCCAAAGTAACGAGCAACAAAACTGGACTTTAACCCTCTGCTTTCCTAAGAAGTATTCTCCTTAAGCTGAAATAAAGTCGGAGCAAATTTGAATACAACATTAATCGTTCCAATGGGATAAATCTAATTCACTTGCGATATTACAATGAACATTGTCAGGTTGCAGCAAAATTAAAATGAAACGAACAAACAGCGTTTCTTGCGGTTTAATCCAATTCAGGTTGAGCCATATGAGAAAGGCCGTTGAGCCACAACATCGCCTTTATTTCCGTCTCCATGGCTGCTTCTCCACGTGAGAGAGAAAGTCACTGAAGAAATTATGAGTCAAATGAAGGTGAGAATATGATGTAAAATGTCTTGTTGTCTGTTTGATTCTGACACAGTTCTGACTCAGAATGTATCACTGACAGCTATTCATTCTGACGAGCATGGCTATTTATTGGAATTTGCTGTCATTAAAATTCTGGTGAAAGCTGAAACACATTGGTGTGCATTCGATTCCCCTCTGGAAACTTCTCATCCATGGCTTTCACTGCATGTAACCTGATGAGGTCACATGCCACCGCTCTACAAAATGTGCTGAGGAGACCGAGCGATTATGGTGGTGGGTTATTATACTGTTGTTCTCCACATTCACGGATCCGAGTCACACTCTAGTTGCTAACTTTACAAACTGCTCCAGCAGTTTTTCTTTGCACCTCACACTCTGTTTATACACTGGATCGTGAATCTTGTTCTTGCCCTTTACTGCACGGGAGATTGACGAGCAATACGCACCACATTAAAGTCGAAATGAAGAGCGAGAGCAGTCATTCTATTCAATTTTACATTAAATTGGTGTAATGAGAAAGAACACATTTTTTCTTTCCGCCCCACGTTCCATCTTGTCTTTCTATGAAGTTACATCGAAAGAAAGAGAAACAGATAACAAGAGATCGGGAGCACAGGTTTATCCAGTGGGGTTGTTCATGAGTATTTTAACCAAACACTTCACACAATGCTCAGATCAGTATTTCAAACAGTCACTCGGAATTGGAACCGCAGAAAACTTCTCCAATGAAACGAACCTTTCATTCTTCCACAAATTTCTATATGTGTGAACCATACAACGATCCAACATCCAGCGAGATCACTGACTTGCCAACTGTACAAGATCCACCAACTTTCTTCAGCAATCACAGCTTCAGTACACAGCCAACTGTACTATGCCCAGTGTCATTTGTTGCACCCAGGCCACAGAACATTTCTTCTTCCTGAGTTTATGAGGCTTGTTCCTGATCTGTCTGATCGGTTTCATAAAAGTTTCCTATCACTTCAGCCCATCCCCTCATAATTCTGAACTTATGAATAAAATAAGGCGTTAGACCAAATGTTAAACAAAGTGGAAGTATGCCACTCAGCCCATCGAGTCTGCCCCACCATTCAACGAACTCATGGTTGATCTGATAATCTTCAACTTGATTCTTCTCACTTACCTCGACAAAGTTCCATCACCTTTCTGATCAACTATCTGGCACAGTTTGAAAATACCCAACAACGCAGTCTCAACATTGGGTGCCGCAAAAATGACACAGACTCTCTGACCCCTGAGCACAAAAATTACTCATCATTTCTGAATTAAATAGGCAATATCTAATTCTGAGATTATGTCCTCTGGTTCTCTTCTCAGAGCATAGGGCAAGCCACCTGCCCGTATCTACCCTGTCAAGATCCCACGAATATTGACCGTTTATAAATGTTATTATGTGATTATAGAGCTCCTCTCCACCTCCTTTGTTTCAAGGAGAATAATCCCAGCCTAACCAATCATTCCACGAAGCTCCATTTTATACAGAGTTAGCAACATGTTTGTAAATCTCTGCTGGTCCTTACAGCGTCCTTATGAAGTTATAAGACAGGTGGAGAAATTTCGTCGAGGAAACGGGTTGAAATTTCAGGCGCAGATGGGAATTGGAACTTGAAATCAGAAAGTGATTGGAATTGGATTGATCCACAGAAGGACCAAATGCAGCAATGATAACTCTGACAAATGAGAATCTAATCATATTCGATTGACATTCTATGGCTTCATTGTAACTGAATTCCTCAGTGTGATCGTCCTGGGAGCTAGTATTTCGGAGAAATGCAACCTGCCCGCCCATATAAAGAAGTTGACTACAATAGCATGTCCGTTGGTCGACTTTGTTTGATTATTAACTCAATTCTCGTCTCCGTGAAGCCTACATCGTCCGCGATGCACAAATTAGATTTTTAACAGAACTCTCTCATTTGCCTAGATGGATGCAGCTTAAATACCACTGAAGGAACTGGACACCCTCCACGACAGTGCAGTCACTTAACTGCACATTCTTCAATACCTGAATATTTATTCCCTTAATTGCTAAAGCACGATTGCAGCAGAGTGCACCACCTAAAACATTCACTGGAGTACGTCATCTAGGTTTTGTTGACAGAACCTTCAATGTTCAAAAACTTTACCGACTATAATACAAGGTTGAAGATGCACTGAAATGTCACCATTTGCAAATTACCCTCCAAGACACATACCAGCATGATTGGAGAGGAAACAGTGGTAAATTCATTGAGTGATGAAGTGGTTTTGATGGTCAAAGCGTTATACTTCAGCCCTCCACCTTTTATCATACAATTTTAAAAGAATTGATTATTGCATTGACCAGAATTGCACACATTCCTTTGGTTATTTCCTAAACTGGCGCTTGCTAAAGATCGAATATCATCCTCAGCCTGTGGTCAACAATAGAAAATATCCAAAAGCCCTCTCAAACAACTGATCTCCCTATCCAACAATCTTCAGAGATCTGTGAATGTCCAGTCCAAGATCTCTTTGTTCCTGTACACCACGAAGAATCCCCACAGTTATTGTTTCAACTCCCCAAATTCATTACCACTTATTTGTTTGGATTCAATTATATTCGCCATTTTTCCTTTCTACCTGATTGTTACATCCCTGTGGTCCCTGAAATTATTCATCATAGTCAACTGTACAACTAATTGTTGTATCTTCTGTAAACTTCTAAACCATGACTCCGACAACTAAATTTGAATTATCGATCTGCATCAGGAAACAGTGGTACTCCACTGGAAACAGGCATCCAAACATGGTTCATGTTTGGATGGGATGAACACCTAAATAACAGCAGAATCGGACCCTTGCTATCATTTGTAAACCTGATGGTGACTCTGCAGGTTGGTCTCCTGACTGATTCCTTTCACATGTGGGAGTGGTGAATGACCTGTCCAAGTTGTGACTGAGCAAGTGAGTTTACACTTCAGCGGGTAATTGAATCCCTTCCGGCAGACCCCGCCCGCATGGACCTGACTTCATTGTGGCGTGGGTATCCTTGTGTCTGTTTAGTTTGGATAAGTAGTTGAATTTGAGTCCACGCTGAGACGACTCCCAATTATCCCCGTCATCCATGTGTCTTTTTTATCCTTCCTTATTCTCCCACGGAGTGTGACCATCATAGTCTGAACAGCACTTGTTGTGCATCCTTAACTCTCCTTGATCTGAGTCAGAGGGAATTTATGGGTGAACCGTACTATTTTGCGACTGAAGACATATATTTGCTGGTCTTGTTAAGGACGGCAGATTTCCTGTTTGAAGGGAAATGAAAGAATGGGTTTTCAGCAAATTAAAACTTTTTGTCACTCTTTCTCTGAGCGGGTTTATATGCCAGATTTTATTCATCAAATCTAATTACTACCAGCTGCGATGTTCCATTCTCCAAGGGTTGCTGGCCCAAATATAGCCATTACATTTGCAGATGACACGAAGATTGGTGGAGTAGCAGAAAGCATAGGGGACTGACAAAGAATGAAGGAGAATCCAGAGAGACAGCAGAGTTGAGCAGAGAATTGGCAGATGGAGTTGAATCCAGGCAAATGTGAGGTAATGAATTTTGGGAAGTCTAATTCTCGAGCGAAGTCTACTGTAAACGGAAGATCCTTGGGAAAGGTTGATAAGCAGAACGATCTGGGAGTTCAGATCCTTTGTACCCTGAATGTAGCTGCACAGGTGGATTGAGTGGACAATAAGGCATTTGACGTGCTGGCCTTCACTGGACGGTGCATTGAGCATAAGAGCCTGCATGCTAAAATTGTACAAGATTTTGGTTCAACCGCATTTAGAATGTTGTGTACTGTTCTGGTCGCCAAATTACCAAAATGATGTGCACGTTTATGAAAGAGTGCAGAGAAGGTTTATGAGAGTGTTGCCTGGTATGGAAGGTGCTAGTTCTGAAGAGAGGTTGAGTAGGTAATGTTTATTTTCATTAAAGAAAACAAGATTGAGGGGGACCTGATTGACATCTACAAAATCATGAAGGGTATAGCCAGGGTGGATAGAGATAAGCTTCTTCCCAAGGTGAGGGATTCAATAATGAGATGTCACACATTCAAGGTGAGAGGTGAAAAGGTGAAGAGAGTTCGACGTTGGAAGTATTTTACACAGAGGGTGGTAAGTACTGGGATAGTGTTGCCAGCAGAGGTAGTAGAGGCAAGCACGGTAGATTCATTTCAGATGCCTCTGGACAGATGCATGAGTAGATGGGGTGCAGAAGGATACAGATGGTTTGGAATTGGGTAATAGGTTTTGACAGTGGATCAGCTCAGGCTTCGACGTCCAAAGGGTCTGTTCTTGGGCTGTAACTTTTCTGTTTTCTCTGTTCGTCTGTGTTCCCTACACGACCAACTTCATGCTAAATTGCTACATCTCAGGGAATGACATTGCCAATTCCAATTATCACAGAAGGAATTCGAATATGACATGCGGCTGTGTTGGAATAAAAGATATACGCTGGATTGGAGTGTTTACTAAGAGCAAAAGGCTGATTTGGAGACGATGTGATCAAAAACAGCTCGGACTGTCAAAGTGACAAAACAGCGAATTGCTAAGGAAATTTTCAGAGAGTGCTTTCAATTAATCGACCTCTCGCTTAAGACTCCAGCACGCTTCCGCTGAGACAATCTGCAGTGCGGGTTAATGCTGCTGTTGTATCTTAATAATCTAATAAACGGAGACAAATATGCTCTTCCTCCCCGCCTTTGACCAGGAAAACTCCCAGCTTTGGCATTTCATGCGTCTCTGTGCCATCATGTAATAACCACGTCTTCATTTTCAAACAAATCATTCCATTTCGATACCGTGTTTGTGAGATCATTTCTCATGCAGCAGCTTTTACAACATGGACCATAGATTATTGGAACATCAGGTCCAGGAAAATGACACAGGGTAGCAGTGAGGAAAAGAACATTTATTTGAAAGTACCTCTTTCTGTGGACTTCTACATCATTTATTTCACTTGCTCATTTGGCTCTATCTAGTCTATTGTGTGCAGTTCTGCAATTCGAATGATACCACGGATATGATAGCACTGGAAATGATGCAGGACAGATTTATCAGGATATTGTCTGGGTAGAAGAGTTTCAATTATAAAGAGAAATTGGATAGTCTGGAGGAGTTTTTCTTATAGCAGAAGAAATTGAGAGGAGACATGATTGAGATGTACAAAATAATCAGGAATATGGATGGTGTAGACTGAAATAAACGTTTCTCTTTGATGGTGAGATCGATCACGGGGGGAGGGATACAGTGGCATAGGAAACATTTGAGTGAATGAGCAGACAAATGTTTTGAAACAGCGGTTGGTTGAAAACTGGAAGTCAGTGCAGGCAAAGGTTGGAGAGGCAGAAATCCTCATAACTTTCAAAAGTATTCAGATGTGAATTTTGTGATGCCAAGTCAGACGAGGCTATAGGCCAAGTGATTTTAAGAAGTGTTCAGATAGTTAAGTGAATGTTAGTTTCCAGCAATACCAAATAGGCTTCTTTTTGCATAAAATTCCTGGATAGTACCACCGCCTGTCACTGCGTGAGATCAGGTTCAATTCATTTCCAGGATGAATGCTTGCATATTGGGATAGCTCAGTGGATAGAACTGCACCTTTCTACACCAGAAACCGGCATTCGATTCCAGACTTGTTTGACAGACTGTGTGGAATTTGCACTCTCATGCTCTCTCTCTCTTCCTTGTGAGTTTCCTCTGGCTGTTCCGATACCTTCCCACAGTGCAAAGGTGTGCAATTCAGGTTAATGGCAAACAAAATCTAGCTGGACTGTAAGTGTTGTAAATCAGAGACAAAAGTCAGAATTGCAGCTCGGGGAAAACGGAATGACCGTTTCAGGTCAACAGACCCTTCCTCGGAACTGTTTTTAATTTGCAATGTTAACCCTGATTTCTCTCCACTGATGCTTCCTGACTCACTAAGCTTTTGGAGCAATTTCTATTTTCGTAGGTGGATCACAAATGCGGATTTAGAAAGATAGAGTGGGGCAGTGTGAATCTCTTCCACGGCACAGTGCAGACTCAACTGGCCAAATGGCTTCTGTATGCACTGTGTCTAATTCCATTAACACTGTATCTATAAGTCTTTGTCCTTTTTTTAGTCTTTGTTATTCACATCTCTCCTGTCATGTGAAGTGCAGAGCAGGATAATCGACGTATCGGGCATAAGCCACCACAAAAGCTTTTCCACCTGACGCCTGGAAGATGAACGCCTCATATTCTGGCTTGGGACCCTGCAACCACACGGAAAAAAATGTGGATTTCAACGGCTTCCTCATTTCCACTCGCCCCACATTATTACAGTCTGAAGCATCAAACTCAGCACCACGCTCCGGACCCATACATCTCTCCCCATCTGACATATCACCTCCATCCCTGCCTCGCTCCACCATTCGCTTTCCACCCAACTCCAACCCCCACCCATTTATCTCCCACCCCCAACCAACAAGCCTCAATCCTGATGAAAGACTTATGCCAGAAACGTCGATTCTCCAGCATCCCGGATGCTGCCTGACCTGCTGTACTTTTCCAGCACGACACTATCGCCGTGGCGAAGATAGACGAGCTCTGCTCAGGCTTTTTATCTGAGAGCCGAGAAGGCTTAGTGAGGAAGTGATTAAGGTGCACATTAAGGGGATCGACATGTGTGATAGGAACAAACTTCTTATGGGAAGAGTTAACAACCAGGGATCTCCATTAAACACAAGCGAGAGGGTGCTCAGACGAGATTTAGGAAGAACGTTTTCACTGTTAGAGTGTTGTTTATTTGGAATTCACTGTGTGACCGTGTGGTAAAGGTATGAGTCTGTAAAACATTTCAGGAGTATTTAACCGAATACTTGAGAAGCTAGAGCACTCATGGATAAGGACCAGGTACTGGAAAGTGGGGTGAAATTAAACAGATATCTGATGAAAGAACCGAACACTGTACAGAAAATACAGAGCATGAAAGCATGGGAAGGGTAAAGGCATGGAAACTATTGGCGTTTTGTTACAAGTGGTCTGCGGATTGCTACACTCGTCAAAAGGTCACTCGGGCAGAATGGGGCCAGTGTGGCAGGATGGGATAAGAATAGTGGAATGCTGCTACACCAATTAGCAGAGTCAGACTGGGTTGAAAGGTTATTATGGCAGGCTGAGATAATACCAATTAGTAAAGTCAGCCTCGCCTACTAAATATCATCATGGCAGTTTGGGAAACGTCGTTACAGTACATACTTAGGACATGACTTAAAATAATTAATTGATAGTAGAGTCAGCCTGCTTGAGGCACTTGTAGCAGGATATGACATTAAGTATCTAATTAGTCGTAAGTAGAGTCAGCTTGGGACAGGAAAACATTGTGATAGATGGGGTAATCTAAATATCTAATCATGACAGGTTAGTCTGGAAGGGAGGTTCATTGAGCACAGGTGGCAGGAGAATACTTAATTCTTACAGTAGAATAAATTAGGAAAAATCATAGTGGCAGAAGCAGAACGATAATGGGAATTAGCACCATTGGTTAATTGTATAGCTGGAGTGAGGTAATTCTGACTAACACAGTTGGCATTCTGATAAGCTAACAAGACATGATTAAAGAAAAGGTATAAAGTGATGGAGTTTAATTCAGATACATGTGAGACGTTGAATTTTAGGAAAGCAAATCTTAACTTAATGGTAAGACCCTCGGGTGTGTTGCTGAAAAAAAGAGACCTTGGAGTGGAGGTTCATAGTTCCTTGAAAGTGGAGTCGCAGGTAGATAGGATAGTGAAGAAGGCATCTGGTATGCTTTCCTTTTTCGGTCAGAGTGTTGAGTACAGGAGTTGGGAGATCATGTTGCGGCTGTACAGGACATTGGTTAGGCCACTGTTGCAATATTGCGTGCAATTCTGATGTGCTTCCGATCGGAAAGATGTTGTGAAACTTGTAAGGGTTCAGAAAGATTTACAAGGATGTTTCCAGGCTTGGAGGATTTGAGCCATAAGGAGAATCTGAACAGGCTGGGGCTGTTTTCCCTGGAGTTTCAGAAGCTGAGGGGTGACCTCATAGAGGTTTACAAACTTATGAGGGGCATGGAAAGGATAAATAGACAAAATATTTTCCCTGGGGTTCGGGAAGTCCAGAACTAGAGGGCATAGGTTTAGTGTGAGAGGGGTAAGATATGAAAGAGACCTAAGGGGCAACTTTTTCACACAGAGGGTGGTACATGAATGGAATGAGCTGCCAGAGGATGTGGTGGAGGCTCGTACAATTGCAACATTTGAGAGGCATGTGTATAGGAAGGGTTTGGAGTGATATGGATCGCGTGATTGCAGGTGAGACTAGATTGGGTTGGAATATCTGGTCGGCATGGACAAGTTGGACAGCAGTATCTGTTTCGATGCTGCACATCTCAATGACACTATGACTCTATACCATGGATCCTGAGGTTCGGGCGAGTCAAAAATTTGTTTTCTGAATGTCACTGTTTTTATTTGCAAATAAAGGATCTACTCCTTGAAAAACTCCGCATCACCTGGTGATAGTCGACATTTTCTCTACGACAACCGCAACTTTGGATGCAGTAAAATTGTGGCGAGTGCAGCTCTGTGGCGCAATGAAAAGCGTTTAGATTTCTACAAATTTGGTAGCTTTGCTATTCAATGTTTGTGGGTTTGAACCGCACTATAATTGGAGTTTAGTTCATTTTTTAGCTGAATCATTGAGTGTTGTGCTGATTCATCGCCAATTCCTGTCGTCTGGAGTTCCCGTCCCTGCTACTGACCAGAGGAAATTCATTACCTTCTTGGTTGTGAGTTTTTACGGAATCATATCGTATGAAACATGATCAGACCAGAATCAGATGCTCATCCGTAAAACCTGAAAATTTCGTGCAGAGACCCACTGTGCAACGTGTTCTTGGATGTCGGAATGGTGAAGATTATTGATGAAGCAATATGTTTCATGTTACCTGTATGAACAGAAATTTTCGATTGCTTAAATGTCTTTATCCCATTGTACGACGGGTTGTTGTGGATGAGCTGGGCGAAGACATTGACGTGTTTGGTCAGCCATGATCATATCAAAGGCGGGTAGACAGTGAGAGAATTAATCCCACGCTGTTGATCTCATTTTTCTCAAAAAACAGTTAGGCAGCGAACTGAGCTAACCGTCTTCCATTCAATGCAGAGCTAAACCAAACAGATCAGTGCATTCGAATTATATAATATTTCATGTAGAATGAGTTGCTGCACCTTCCAACTCCATTAGCTCTTCTTACACTTAACATTTTCAGTTGCAAGTGTTATGCAATTTCTTTCCTATGAATGTTATCCACTTCGAGAATGTTTCCCTTTTGCAACCCCGTCCAGGCAGCCCAGAATCACTGTCGCTGTTTAATTCACTCCTTATGTGCCTGCACGCGCTTTTCAAATATTCTGGAATCAGCACCTAAAATGTTTTTTTTTCTGAAAATTCATCTCTGAATTCAATGACTCTCAGAATATAAAATGCCTGACCAAAAATATTTATCGTGTCCCGCTGGGTTTGAAGTTCTAACGTCTAGTTTCCACTCACCGAAACAAGGAAATTTCCCTCATATTTACTCTTAAGATCTTCACAACAGCTGGATGACCTCTATTCGGATACAACTAAGTCTTTCCTGATTTCTCCCGCATTATTCTTTATCTATGCCATCATCCCATTAGACATCCTCTTTTCGTTTCTAGTGGCTTTATCTCCCAGTAAGCCCCGTTTCCTTCGTTTCGAACGACCGTATCATGGCCGTGTCATTCGTAACGTCTTTCTATTCCAGTAAACGGTGCCCGTGTCATTATTCATGTCATTATATCTCTGTAAATTTCAACCTGAGAAAGGATACTGGGTCTAATCCAATGCATGAAAACTCACCACTAAGCTATGCAATCTTATTAACGATACAGGAAAGGTGGAAGCAATTTCAATTACAGCTGAATCGATTAGCTGCAACAGAATCGGGTCAAATCGCAGTTACATACTTGACTGTTGTTCTTATAGTTATTTCTTCTTTACGTGTGCTGAAGTTACACAGTGAGGGATCAATTAATATTGCCAGACATATATAAGGGGGCGTATGAAATGCTGAAGTTGTGAGGTAGACATAGACCATTCATTGTTCGAATTTCAGTCTTAGGAAATAGACAGAGAGCGATTTTGAGCAAGCTTTGAGCAGGGACGCTTACCCCTTGATGTAATACCAAATTGTGTGGTTACTTTGTTGTTTACCTCATTTGTGTGTTTTGCCTCATTGAGGATTTTGAAGTTATCCCCTCTATACAAAGGTTTCGTGCTTTTGCACCATTGTACAAAAGATGCAGTACAATACCACCCAACGCTGTTTCTGTCTACTTGTAGAGATATTGACTCCTGGAAACAGCACTATGCACTCTCCTCGAGTCTGGAAAATAATTTGCTACATTCCCACTCTTATGGCTCTTTTCATTACATCGACTTCTGTTCTTCACGGAATCCGATTCAGCAGATCTTGTCACTGAGTCATTTCTTTGTGTTCAGATCATGTGAGCGGAATATCACAGTCCATAACCCAGAAGTCAGACCATACTTAGGGAACCGTACTCTGCTCGATATCGTTTCATGAACACCAGGAAGAAATATCTACGATCTTCAAAATTTACTAACCTGTTTTTCAGAAGCAAGATAAATAGTTCCAAGTTTCTGCTTTTGTTGTCACTCGGACCAAGGTTGTAAATGCTGGAACAAGTTGAGTATGTCCACTCTCCCACATCCATTTTCTCCCCAGGAAGTGTTAAGATTATGGTCTGAATCGGATTCTTCTAAAAAGAAGAATGTTTTTATCCATTGGTTTATAGTTTATGGGCCCACTAGGCTCCCACTGGGCCTCTGTGTTAGCGCTGATCACAGCAGTTTCCCGCAGTGTTCAGCTTTTTTTGTAGCAAGTACCTTCGAGGATGACATCAAAAGATTTTCGCTGTTACTATTTGATACTCTACCAATGGAGACAGCTCTATCAATGGAGGCATCTCAGTCTGCTGGGATGGGATAATTTCTGCAGTGTGTCCTGCGGATCAGATACAGTGCACTTTATCATTCAGATCATACAGAGTGAGAGCGCTCGAAACGGCTAAGCGAGTTTTCCCCACAGGAGTTTATTGTAGGTGGAACAATACCAGAGGCACCACCCTAACCCAGGAAAGACCTGTATCAGAAGTCCATTTGGTAAGTTTAGTTTTCAGACTCTGGTCACCATGCTCCAGGAACCCTGCAGCCTGGGGGCAATAAGCGCAATGAAGTTGGTGGTGGATCCCAAAATGTGAGCATAATTCCTCATTAATATTTCCAATAAAATGGGGGTGGGGGAGGGGGCATTGTCAGAAGGTAGTCAAAATCAAATACCAAAGCAGGTAATAATTTCCTTGAGTAAAATATTTACAACTGTTTTAGCAGTAGCGTTGGAAGTGCGGTAAGCTTCAACCAATCAAGGAAAAGAAAATCAACAATGATCAAAACATACTTATAGTGCTGACACCTTTGCAACTCGATGAAGTCTTTAAACATCTTTTACAGTTGGCATTAGGTGGTCAGAGGTCGACTCACCCTTGTCAGAGAACATAGAACATAGAAAGTACAGCACAGAACAGACCCTTTCACCCACGATGTTTAATCCTAATGTAAAATATAGTAACAACCTACACACCCCTCAATCACTGCTTTCCATGTGCAAGTCTAGAAGTCGCTTAAATGTCCCCAATAACTCTGCTTCCACCACTACCACTGGTAACGCATTCCATGCAATCACAGCTCTCTGTGTAACAAAAAACTACTTCTGACATCTCCTTTATTCCTTCCTTCTAATATCTTCAAACTATGAATTCTCATACCAGTCAATCTTGCCCTGAGGAAAATGCTCTAGCTATTGACTCTATCTATTCCTCTTATTATTTTGTAGACATCTATCAGGTCTCCTCTCTTCCTCCTTCTCTCCAGAGAGATGGCCAAGCCTATTCAACCTTTTTTTCATAAGGCAAGCCCTCCAGTACAAGCATCATCCTTCTTTGCACCCTCTCCCAAGCCTCTGTATCTTTCCTATAGTAGGGAGACCAGAACTGGACACAATATTTCAAGTATTGCCTCACCAGGGACTTGTCGAGCTGCAGCAAAACCTCACGGCTCTTAAACTGTATCACCCTGTTAATGAAAGCCAAAACACCATATGCTTTCTTAACAACCTTATCCACTTGTATGACAACTTTGAGAGATCTATGTACTTGCACATCCAAATCCCTCTCTTCCTCCACACTGCCAAGAATCCTATCTTTAATCCTATATTCAGCATTCGAGTTCCACATTCCAACATGCATCACTTCGCATTTATCTAGTTTGAAATCAATCGGCCATTTCTCAGCCAGCTCTGCATTCTGTCTATGTCGCGCTGCAGCCTGCAGTAGCCCTATATACTATTGCCGACACCTCCAAACTTTGTGTCATCTGCAAATTTACTCACCCTCCCCTCAACCTCCTCATCTAAGTCATTTATAAAAACTACAAAGAGCAGAGGCCCAAGTACAGAGCCCTGGGAGACCCCACTCAACACTGTCGTCTAGACAGAATACTTTCCATCTACAGTCACTCTCTGCCTTCTGTCAGCCAGCCAATTATTTGTATATCTGTTTAATGCCTGGAAACAGAGTGTTGATGGAGGGTTGTCTGTTTATGTCTGATTAATGGTCAGTGATAGGGCGTGGTCCAGGGTTGTGTGTGTTTTTCTGTATATATCTGCTTAATGACAGGAGACAGACTGGTGGTGGTCAAAGGTTGTGTGTGTGTATTTCTGTGTATATCTGCTCAATGGAACGACAACAGGCGGTGGTGAAGGGATGTGTGTGTGTGTTTCTGTGTATATCTGTTTAATGGCAGGAGATAGGGTTGTCTTGGAGGGGTGTGCGCGTGATTCTGTGTATGTCTATTTAAAGGCTGGAGACAGGGTGGTGGTGTGTGTGTTTCCGCGTATATCTGTTCAGTGGCAGGAGACAAGGTGGTCATGTAGGGTTGTGTGTGTGTTCCTGCGTATATCTGCTTCAATGGCAGGAGGTATGTTGTTCATGGAATGTTGTGCTTGTGCGTGTGTTTCTGCGTATATCTATTTAATTGCAGGAGATCGGGTGGTGGTGGAGGATTGTGTGTGCATGTGCGTTTTTGTGTACATCTGTTTAAGGGCAGTAGGCAGGGTGCTCGTGGAAGTTTGTGTGTGTATATTTCCGTGTATAACTGTTTGACGACAGGAGACAGGGTGGTGAAGGAAGTTTGAGAGAATGTGCATGTGTGTTTCTATGCATATGTGCTTAATGGTACGAGACAGTTTGGTGTGTGTATGTTATTGTGTATATCTGTCCAATGAAAGGAGGCAGGGTGTTCATGGAGTGTTGTGCAAGTGGGTGTTTCTGTGTATATCCTTTTAATGGCAGGAGACCGGGTGGTGGTGGAGGATATATGTATGTGTTTCTGTGTCTAAGTGCTTATTGGTCGGATACACGTTGGTGATGGAGGTTTGTGCGTGTGTGTTTCTGTGCATATCTATTAACTGGCAGGAGACAGGGTGGTGGTGGTGGAGGGGTGTGTGCGTTTCTGTGTATATCTGATAAACGGCAGAAAACGACGTGGTGGTCGAGGGATGTGTATGTATGTGAGTTTGTGTATATACCGGCTTAAAGGCAGGAATCAGGTGGTGGAGGAGAGTATAGTGCCTGTATTCCTGTATCTATGTGCTTACTGGCAGGAGACAGGGTGGAATGGAGGGTTGTGTATGCATGTGCGTTTTTGCATATATCCATTTAATGTCAGTAGGCAGGGTGTTCATAGAACATAGAACATAGATCATTACAGCGCAGTACAGGCCCTTCGGCCCTCAATGTTGCGTCGAACTTTCATTCCAATCTGAAGCCTATCTAACCTACACTATTCCTTGTACGTCCATATGCTTGTCCAATGACGACTTAAATTTACTTAAAGTTGGCGAATCTACTACCATTGCAGGCAAAGCATTCCATACCCTTACTACTCTCTGATTAAAGAAACTACCTCTGACATCTGTCCTATATTTGTCACCTCTCAATTTAAAGCTATGCCCCCTCGTGCTCGCCGTCACCATACTTGGAAAAAAGGTCTCCCTGTCCACCCTATCTAACCCTCTGATTATCTTATATGTCTCTATTGAGTCACGTCTCAAACTTCTTCTCTCCAATGAAAACAGCCTCAAGTCCCTCAGACTTTCCTCGGAAGACCTTCTCTGCATACCAGGCAAGATCCTAGGAAATCACTTCTGCACTCTTTCCAAAGCTTTCACATACTTCTTATAATGCGGTGACTAGAACTGTACACAATTCTCCAAATGCGGCCGCACCAGTGTTTTGTACAGATGTAGCATAACCTCATGGTTCCAGAACTCGATCCCTTTATTAATGCCTTCTGAACAACACAGTCAGCCTGGGTGGCACCTTTCAAGGATCCGTGTACCTGGACACTGAGATCTCTCTGCATATCTACACTACCACGCATCTTATCATAAGCCCAGTACTTTGAATTCCTGTTCCTCTAACCAAAGTACATCACCTCACACTTGTCCACATTAAACTCCATTTTCCACCTCTCAGCCCAGCTCTGCAGCTTATCTATATCTCTCTTTAACCTACAACATCTTTCGTCACTATCTACAACTCCACCGACCTTAGTGTTGTCTGCAAATTTACTAACCCACCCTTCTATTCCCTCATCCAGGTGGTTTATAAAAATGATGAACAGCAGTGGACCTAACACCGACCCTTGCGGTACATCACTACTAACTGGACTCCAGATGAACATTTCCCATTAACCACCACCCGCTGTCTTCTTTCAGCAAGCCAATTACTGATCCAAACTGCTATATCTCCCACAATCCCATTCCTCCGCATTTTGAACAATAGCCTACTGTGGGGAACCATATCAAATGCGTTGCTGATATCCATATACACCACCTCAACCGGTTTACTCTCATCTACCTGTTTGGTCACTTTCTCAAAAAACTCAATACGGTTTGTGAGGCACAACATAACCTTCACAAAACCGTGCTGACTATCCATTAACAAGTAATTATTTTCTAGATGATTGTAAATCCTATCTCTTATATCCTTTTCCAAACACTTTACCAACAACTGAAGTAAGGCTTACTGGTCTATAATTACCAGGGTTGTCTCTACTCCCCTTCTTGAACAGGGGAACCACATTTGCTATCCTCCAGTCTTCAGGTACTATTCCTGTAGACAATGACGATTTAAAGATCAATGCGAAAGGCTCGGCAACTTCCTCCCTGGCTTCCCAGAATATCCCAGGCTAAATCCTATCCGGCCTAGTGGACTTACCTATTTTCACACTCTGCAGGATTCCTAATACCTCTTCCTTGTGAACCTCCATCCCACCTAGTCTAGTAGCCTGTATCTCAGTATTCTCCTCGACAACATTGTCGTTTTCTCGAGTGAATACAGTCGAAAAATATTCATTTAGTGCTTCCTCTATCTCCTCCGACTCCTCACATAACTTCCCATTAATATCCTTGATTGGCCCTAATCTTACTCTTGTCATTCTTTTATTCCTTAAATACCTATAGAAAGCCTTAGGGTTTACCCTGATCCTATCGGCCAACAAATTCTCATGTCTCCTCCTGGCTCTTCTGATCTCTCTTTTTAGGTCTTTCCTGGCTCCCTTGTAACCCTCAAGTGCCCTAACTGAGCCTTCACATCTCATCCTAACATAAGCCTCCCTCTTCCTCTTGACCAGAGATTCCACTTCCTTCGTAAACCACGGCTCCTGCACTTACGGCTTCCTCCCTGCCTGATAGGTACATATTTATCTCGGACACTCAGGAGCATTTCCTTGAAGAAACTCCACATTTCTAATGTGCCCATTCCCTGTAGGTTCCTTCCCCATCCTATACTTCCTAACTCTTACCTAATCGCATCATAACTGCCGTTCCCTCAGCTATAAATGTCGTGGAAGCTTGGGTGTGTGTGTATTTCCGTGTATAACTGTTTGATGACAGGAGACAGGGTGGTCAAGGAGATTTGAGTGAGTGTGTTTCCGTGTATATGTGGTTACTGGCACGAGACAGTTTGGTGCGTGTGTGTTTTTGTGTATATCTGTCCAATGGCAGGAGGCAGGTTGTTCATGGAGTTTTGCGCGTGTGTATGTGAGTTTCTGCATATATCTTTTTCATGGCAGGAGACAGGGTGGTGGTTGAGGGATGTGTGTGTGTTTGTGTGTATATCTGCTTAAAGGTAGGAGACAGGGTGGTGTTGGACGGTTGTGCATCGGGTTCGGTGTCTACCTGTTTAATGTCAGGAGGCAGGGTGGTCATATTGGGTTGTGTGCGTGTGTTAATGTGTATATCTATTTAAGGGCTAGAGACAGGGTGGTGGTGGAGTGTGCTGTGTGTGTGTTTCTGTGTATAACTGTTTAATGTCAGGTGGCATGATGGTGTGGAGGGTTGTGTGTGTGCTTCTGCGTTTATATGCTAAATGGCAGGATACATGACGGTGTGTGCGTGTTTCTCTGTATACCTGTTCAATGGCAGGAGACAGGATGGTCATGGAGGGTTGTGTGTGTTTCTGCGTATCTCGATTCAATGGCAGGAGACACAGTGGTATTGGAGGGCAGAGTGTCTGTGTTTCTGTGTCTGTGTGCTGAGTGGCAGTGAGAGGGTGGTGGTGGAGGGTTGTGTATGTTTCTGTGTATATCTGTTTAAGGTCAGTAGACAAGCTGGCGGTGGAGGGTGGTATGTGTTTGTTTCTGAGTATATCTGTTTCATGGCAGGAGACGTGGTGGTGTTGAGGGTTGTGCGTGCGTTTCTGTGTATTTTTGCTTAATGGCAGGCAATAAGATGTTGGTCGGGGGTTTTGTGTGTGTTTGTGTGTGTGTTTCTGTGTATATCTGTTTAAAGGCAGAAAACAATGTGATGGTTAATAGTTGTGTGTTTGTGCATTTCTGCGTATATCTGTTTAATCGCAGAGGACAGGGTTGTGGTGGAGGGTTGTGTGTGTGTGTTTCTGTGCATGTCTGTTTAATGGCAGGAGACAGGGTGATGGTGTCGAGATGAGTTTGTGTTTCTGTTTATATCTGTTTAATCGCCAGAGAGAGTGTGATGGTGGAGGGTTGTGTGTGTGTGTTTATGTGTATATCTGATTAACGGCAGTAAACAGGGTGGTGGTGGAGGGTTCTGTATATGTGTGTGTTTCTGTGTATATCTGTTTCAGGGCAGGAGACATGATGGTGGGCGAGGGCTGTGAGTGTGTACTTCTGTGTATACCTGCTAAATGGCAGCAGAACAGGGTGGTGGTGGAGGGTCGTGTGTGTGTTTGTGTGTATATCTGTTTACTGTCAGCAGACAGGGTGGTTGTGTGTATGTGTGTTTTTCTGTGTATATCTGTTTAGTGGCAGGATAAATGGTTGTGGTGAAGTGTCGAGTGCGTGTTTGTGTGTATATCTACTTAGTGGCAGGAAATAAGGTTGTGGTGGAGGGTTGTATGTGTGTGTTTCTGCATATATCTATTTAATGGCTGCTGACAGGAAGTAGTGGGGGGTTGTGTGTGTAAGTGTTTCTGTATACATCTGTTGAAATGCAGGAGACAGGGTGGTATGGAGGGTTGTGAATGTGTGTTTCTGTAAACATCTGTTGAAATGCAGGAGACAGGTTGGTTGTGGAGGGTTGAGTGTTTCTGTATATATCTATTGAATTGCAGGAGACAGGGTGGCAGTGGAGGGTTATGTGTTTCTGTATATATCTATTGAATTGCAGGAGAAGGGTGGCAGTAGAGGGTTGTATGTGTGCTTCTGTGTACATCTGATCATTGGCAGAAAAAAACTTGCTTGCGTAGTGGTGCATGTGTGTTTCTGTGTATCCCTGTTTAATGGCAGGAGACAGGATGGTAGTGGAGGTTTGTGTGTGTGTGTGTTTCTGTGTATAATTGAATTATGGCAGCAAACAGGATGGTGGGGAGGGTTCTCTGTGTGTGTGTTTCTGTATATACCTGTTTAATTGCAGTCGACAAGTTGGTGGTGGAGGATGGTATATGTTTGTTTCTGATTATATCTGTTTCATGGCAGGAGACATGGCGGCAGTTGATGGTTGTGCGTGTGTATCTGTGTATATCTGCTTAATGGCAGAAAACAATGTGGTGGTGTACTGTTGTGTGTGTATTTCGATGTATATCTGTTTAATGGCAGGAGACAGGGTTGTGGTGGAGGGTGGTGTGTGTGTATTTCTGAGTATATCTGTTTAATGATAGGTGAGGGGGTGGTAGTGGTGGTGTGTGTGTGTTTGTGTATATCTGTTTAATGACAGGAGACAGGTTGGTGGTGGAGGCTTGTCTGGATGTTTCTGTAAATATCTGTTTAATTGCAGGAGACAGGGTGGTTTTAAAGGTTGTGTGTGTGTTTCTGTGTATGTCTGTTTAATGATAGGAGGTATGGTGGTGCTGAAGATAGGCCTTTATGTTTCCGTATAAATCTGTTTAATTCCAGGAGACATGTGTGTGTGTGTGTGTGTGTGTGTGTGTGTGTGTGTGTGTGTGTGTGTGTGTGTGTGTGTGTGTGTGTGTGTGTGTGTGTGTGTGTGTGTGTGTGTGTGTGTGTGTGTGTGTGTGTGTGTGTGTGTGTGTGTGTGTATGTTTGTGTGCAGGAGGCAGTGTGGTGTTGGAGGAATGGGTGTGCGTGTTTCTGTGTCTATCTGCTTAATTGCTTAATGACAGGAAACAATTTGCTGTTCAAGGGTTGTGTATGCGTGTGTATGTGCATGCGTGTGTGTGTGTGTTTCTGTGTATGTCTGATTAATGGCAGGAGACAGGATGTTGTTGTCGATATGTGTGTGTGTTTCTTTTTATATCTGTTTAATCACCAGAGAGTGTGTGATGGAAGAGAGTTGTGGGTGTGTGGGTGTTTATTTATGTACATATCTGATTAAAGGCAGCAAACAGGGTGGTGGTGGAGGGTTCTGCATGTGTGTGTGTTTCTGTGTATATCTGTTTCAGGGCAGGAGACATGGTGGTGGTCGAGGGTTGTGTGTGTGTACTTCTGTGTATATCTGCAAAATGCCAGCAGAACAGGGTAGTGGTGGAGGGATGTGCGTGTGTTTGTGTATATATCTGTTTAATGTCAGCAGACAAGGTGGTTGTCGATGATTGTGTGTGTGTTTCTGTGTATATCTGTTTAGTGACAGGAGACAAGGTGGTGGTGAAGTGTAGAGTGCGTGTTTGTGTGTATATCTACTTAACAGCTGGAAATAAGGTGGTGGTGGAGGGTTGTGTGTGTGTGTTTCTGCATATATCTGTTTAATGACGGGTAGCAGGGTGGTAGTGGAGGGTTGTGTGTGCGTTTCTGTATATATCTGTTGAATTGAAGAAGGCAGGGTGGTAGTGGAGGGTTGTGTGTGTTTCTGTGTACATCTGATCAATGGCAGAAAACAGGTTGGTGGTGTAGTGTTGTGTGTGTTTTTCTGTATATCCCTGTTTAATGGCAGGAGACAGGATGGTAGTGGAGGTTTGAGTGTGTGTGTGTTTCCGTGTATAATTGATTAATTGCAGGAGGCAGGTTGGTGGTGGAGGGTGGTATGTGTTTGTTTCTGATGAAATCTGTTTCATGGCAGGAGACATGGTGGCAGTTGATGGTTGTGCGTGTGTATCTGTGTATATATGCTTAATGGCAGAAAAACAATGTGGTGGTACATGGTTATGTGTTTGTGTATTTCTATGTATATCTGTTTAATGGCAGGAGACAGGGTTGTGGTGGAGGGTGGTGGCGTGTGTGCATTTCTGCGTATATCTGTTTAATGATAGGCGAGGGGCTGGTCGTGGTGGTGTGTGTGTATGTTTGTGTATATCTGTTTAATGGCAGGAGACAGGGTGGTTTTGGAGGTTGGTGAGTGTGTGTTTCTGTATATAACTGTTTAATTGCCGGAGACAGAGTGGTGGAGGAGGGTGGTATGTATGTGTGTTTGTGTGTCTATATGTTTATTTGCAGGAGACAGTGTGGTGTTGGAGGAGTGGGTGTGCGTGTTTCTGTGCATATATTTATAATGATGGGAGACTGGGTGGTGGTGGTGGTGGGTTGTCTGTATGTTTCTATAAATATCTGTTTAATTGCTTAATGACAGGAAACAAATTGCGGTTCAAGGACTGTGTGTGCGTGTGTGTTTCTGTGTATGTCTGTTTAATGGCAGGAGACAGGGTGTTAGTGTCGAGATGTGTGTGTGTTTCTGTTTCTATCTGTTTAATCACCGGAGAGTGTGTGATTGGGGAGGATTGTGTGTGTATATGTGTATGTTTATGTGCATATCTGATTAATGGCAGCAAACAGGGCGGTGGTGGAGGGTTCTGTATGTGTGTGTGCTTCTGTGTATATCTGTTTTAGGGCAGGAGACAGGGTGATGGTCGAGGGTTGTGTGTGTGCATTTCTGTGTATATCTACTCAATGGCACGAGAACAGTGTAGTGGTGGAGGGTTGTGTGTGTGTGTGTGTGTGTGTTTCTGTGTATATCTGTTTAATGCCAGGAGACAGAGTGTTGGTGTAGGGTTGTCTGTGGGGTTTTTTTGTGCCAGTCTGTTTAATGGTAGTTGATAAGGTGGTGTTGCAGGGTTGTGTGCGTTTTTCTATATATATCTGCTTAATGACAGGAGACAGACTGGTGTTCGTGGAGGGTTGTGTGTGTGTGTGTTTCTGTGTATATCTGTTTAATGGCAGTAGGCAGGGTGGTGCTGAAGATATGCGTGTATGTTTCTGTGCATATCTGTTTAATGGCAGGAGACAGGGTGGTGCTGAAGATATGCGTGTATATTTCTGTGTGTATCTGTTTATTTGCAGGAGACAGCGTGTTGGAGGAGGATGGTGTGTGTGTGTTTCTGTGTATACATGTTTAATTTCAGGAGACAGGGTGGTGGTGGAGGGGTTGGTATATGTGTTACGGTATATATCTGTTTATGGGTAGGAGATGGGTTGTCATGGAGGTTTGTGTGCGAGTGTGTGTTTCTGTGCATATCTGTTTCAGGACTGGTGACAGGGTGGTGGTGGAGGGTTGTGTGTGTAGTTCTGTATATCTCCACTCAATAGCAGGAGAACAAGGTGGTGTTGGAGGATTGTGTGTGTGTTTCTGTGTATATTTATTTAAGGCCAGGAGACAGGGTGGTGATGGAGGATTGTGTGCATGTTTCTGTGTATATCTGTATAATGGCAGGAGACAGGGTTATCGTGGAGGATCGTGTGTGTGTGTTTCTGTGCATATCTGATTAATGGCAGGAAACAGGGTGGTGATGGAAGATTGTGTGTATATTTCTGTGTGCACCTGTTTAATAGCAGGAGACAGGGTGTTCGTGGAGTGTTGTGTGCGTGTGTTTCTGTATATATCTATTTAAGGGCTGCAGACAGGGTTGTGGTGGAGCGTAGTGTGCGTGCGTGTTTCCGTGTATGATTGTTTAATGACAGGAGACAGGGTGGTGCTGGAAATATGTGTGTATATTTCTGTATGCATCAGTTTAATTGCAGGACACGGTGGTGGAGGAGGCTGGTGTGTGTGTGTGTTTCTGCGTAAATATCTTTAATGGCAAGACATAGTGTGGTAATGGAGGGTAGAACGTCTGTGTTTCTGTGTCTATGTGCTTACTTGCAAGAGACAGGATGGTGGTGGAGGGTTGTGTATGTATGAGTGTTTCTTTGTATATCTGTTTAATGCAGGAGACAGCGTGGTGGCCGAGAGTTGTGAGTATTTGTTTCTGTGTATATCTGTTTAATGGCAGGAGACAGGGTGGTGGACAAGAGTTGTGTGTGTTTGTTTCTGTGTATATCTTTTTAATGGCGGAGACAGGGAGTTGGTCGAGGGTTGTGTGTGTGTATTTCTGTGAATATCTGTTTAATGGCAGGAGACAGGGTGGTCGTGGAGGATTGTGTGTGTGTTTCTGTGTATATCTGCTTAATGACAAGAAAGAAATTGGGTGTCAAGTGTTGTGTGTGCGTGTGTGTGCTTCTGTGTATATCTGTTTAATGGCAGAAAACCATGTGGTGGTGAAGGGTTGTGTGTGTGTGTTTCTGTGTATGTCTATTTAATGGCAGGAGACAGGGGGATGGTGTCGAGATGTGTGTGTTTCTTTTTATACCTGTTTAATTGCCGGTGAGTGTGTGATGGTGGACCATTGTGTGTGTGAGTGTGTGTGCGTGTGTTTCTGTGTAGATCTGTGTAATTGCCAGAGACAGTGTGGTCCTGGATGATTGTGTGTGCGTGTCTGTGTATATATGTTTAATGGTTGAAAACAATGTGGTGGTGAAGGGTTGTGTTTGTGTGTTTCTGTTATATTTGTTTAATGGCAGGAGACAGGGATGTGGTTTAGAGATTTGTGTGTGCTTCTGTGTATATCTGCTTGATAGCCTGAGACAACGTGGTGGTAGAAGCTTATGTTGTGTGTTTTAGTGTGTATCTGATTACTGGCAAGAAACAGGGTTTTGGTGGAGAGTTTTGTGTGTGTTTCTGTGTATATTTATTTAATGGAAGGAGACAGCGTGATGATGGAGGGTTGTGTGTGTTTCGGCATATATCTGCTTAATGGCAGGAGACAGGATAGTGGTGGAAGATTGTGTGCTTGTGTTTCTGTCGATAACTGTTTAATAACAGGAGACAGGTATTGGTGCAGGTTGGTGTGTATGCTTTTCTGCATTTTACGTTAACCGTGCAATTTGCTGCAGAGACGTTCACACCTGGACATGAGCCACAATGATACCATTGGGGAGAAAGTGAGGTCTGCAGATGCTGGAGAGCAGAGCTGAAAATGTGTTGCTGGAAAAGCGCAGCAGGTTAGGCAGCATCCAGGGAACAGGAGAATCGACGTTTCGGGCATAAAGGGCTTCCCTGCATTCTGCCTGACCTGCTGCGCTTTTCCAGCAACACATTTTCAGCCACAATGATATCAACTGAGTTAGAAACGTGTTGGAACTGAGTTGGAAGCGTGTCTTTTTTTTTTACGTTTTCAAGATGTCAATTGCGCTGGACAACAACGAGCTATTGGAAACAGAAAGATGAAACGGAGAATGGCTTCAACTTTCAGTGCTGGATGACACTGAGCAGCAGCATTGGAGGCTGAGGGTTGTTCTATAATGTAGTGGTCATCACGTTCGCCGAACACGCGAAAAGTCCCCAGTTCAAAACTGAGCAGAAACTGCTTTGTTTTTCAACAGCAGCCTTGTACATGGACAAGAACAGAGATTTCTTGCTTGCTTTCCCATCTGCAAACCTGCCTTCAAATTTGCTTGAACGAATCTGCTCTCTAAGAAAAATGCGTGTGCTTCCCGGGCAATTAACTGTGGTGTGGGAAAGTGCCGAATTTTCCGGTGTCTGTGCTGTCATGATCGTGTTCGCCTCCCGCGCGGAAAATCGCAAACAGCTCTGCTGTCCCAGGCAAGTTGAACGTTTACTGGAGACGAATGGAGACTGTTACTTCATTGCTGTTGTGAAACAAAGTCTTGAGGTGGCTCGACTCGTCGTTATTTTGTTTTCTGGCCAATGGGAAAAATGTTCCAATGAATTGCGATGTCACATGTTATTGAATTTCTCCCATTTCCTTCATTTCCGTCCTGGAGACATCGGAAGGGAAAGGTAATCTGATCAAAACTGTGATTGGTGAAATTCATTTTTTTATGGCCCATTCTTATTGCGTTCTTTCTTTCTCTCTTTTCAGCATTGTCTGGGAAGTGGTGGTGCACTCAGGCTCCAGTATGTTTGAAAGAGCAGTTTGGAATTGCCCTGTTGTTAGTTGTGAGATTACTTTATGACTCATGCCCCCGGCCTGTCTCACATTTAGCATTCATGCTCGCAGTGTCTGAAAATGCATTTGGTTTGCCAGTTTTTTTTGTGTTCCGTGTTAAATGCTTTCTGTTTTGCGATTCGCTCAATACATTACGAATTAACAGGGTTTCTGAGGTAAGTTCCAGCTGCAAAAATCCTCAACTGAGAATTTGCCGGAGTATGGTCAGTCGCAGCTAAAGTAAGGAAGTCGTTCGTTTCTGCAGTGTTTCACAATACAACCTTTCCCGTGAGCAGTCGAACAGACTAAATGATTGTGCCACAGACTGCGACGGCAAACTCCGCTAAAAAGTAATCCTTTACAGCCGGTGTACGCAACACAATGTTATTGGCGCACACCGCGTGGAAACAGATACTTCGGTGTATCTCGTCCATGCTCACCACATAAACAAAATTAAACAAGTCCCATTAAACAACGAGCGATTGGAAACAGAAAGGTGAAAGGTAAAATGGCTTCAACTTTCAGTGCTGCATGCCACTGAACCTCAGCAGTGGCGTCTGCGCCTTGTTTCTGTAGTGTAGTGGTCATCACGTTCGCCTTACACGCGAAAGGTCCCCAGTTCGAAACTGGGCAGAAACTGCTGTGTTCTTCAACTGCAGCATTTTACATGGACAGGAGCGGAGTTTTCTTGCTTGCTTTCCCATCTGCAAACTGCCTTCGAATTTGCTTGAACAAATCTGATCTCGTAGGGAAATGTAACGCAACTCCATTTAATTACTGTGCAAAGTATTGTAAAGTTTTTCTCCAACCTGGTTCTGATCATATGCCATTCTGTTTGAGAGTGTAGTTAACGCTTTCTGATCCTTCCACGAAAAGCAGTACCACATTTGCATTCCTTGCGCAGGCGGCCCGTTTCCAAGACAGGGAAGAAGCTGATGCGCTGGTGTCACAGCGTACCACGGATTCCTGAACTAGTCTGTCTGTCAAATGTCCCCCCAAAGTCGTCTATGAAGGACATCATTTGGAAGCTGTCTGTCGTTATTCAATGTGCGTGAGTTGTTACCAGAGGTCCTGAATCATGTTTTGGATCAGTTCGCAAGTTAGTGACTCATTCAATTAGCAACAGCAATTACACTCTCAGAGGGACCTCTGGACCTGTGCTTTCATAGCGTCGCTAGTATTAAGGTGCGCCCCGAGATCTAACCACGTTGGAACTGAAACGTAGGAATCGACAGAGAGGCTACTGAATGACATCGCATCCATTTGGTTTTCTTTAAATCACTGACGAGCAGGAAAATGTAAACTGGGAGGGCGAGTGGGGAGTGAGGCACTTGCAGCTCTGGTGAAATTCCTTCTTTGTGATTCACTCAGCAGCCAGAGACGTGTGAAGGTGACTCAGGCGTGAGAGCTCTTCACATCGAGAACAAAAAGCACTCAAGGGCAGTTAGCACCTCTTCAGGAGTAGGGGGTGGGTGAGCTAATTACCTTTTGACTTCGGTTACTATGTTCAGAAACTGCCTTTTAGATTGATGTGAACAGAAACTGCATTTCTAATAAGCACCGTGGAGTTTAGCAAAATTTATTGAGTCGCTTCTCGTCCACTCAGTTGGTATCCATGTGGCTCATATCCAGGTGTGAACATCTCTGAAGCGAATTGCACGGTTAAGGCAAAAAGGCAAGGTAAGTGTCATCTCGAACTGGCTTCGAGGTCAGAGCATCCTCACAATGTGATCTGTCGTTCTCGGATTGTAATGCTACCTCCGGTTTTAGGGTGGAGAACATTCTTTGGGACTCTTATTCTGCAAAACAGACACAGTGACTGAAACTATGCTGCGCGGTATGATGTGGAACACGGCCTGTTCAGCTTTGTGCATTTTCCCTGTAGTCCGGTGTGTTTCATGTTCCGCGTAAACGTGAAAGTTGTCCTGTTTCAATCAAAGGGTGAAATCATTTCGCAAAACAAGAATCGAAATTGCAGTAATGCCAAGCAGCTCATGGTAATTTGACCAAATCATAACCGATCGTATGTTCTCACGCACTCACAAATACATTTGTAGTTGAAAATATTCTGAGAAGATAGACAAATCGCAAACAGCTCTGCTGTCCCAGACAAGTTGAGCGTTTATTGGAACCGAATGTCGACTGTGATTTCATTGCTGTTGTGAAACAAAGTCCTGCGGTGGCACGACTCGTCGTTATTTTGTTTTATGGCCAATGGGAAAAGCGTTCCAATGAATTGGGATGTCACATGTTATTGAATTTCTCCCATTTCCTTCATTTCCGTCCTGCGGACATCGGAAGGGAAAGGTAATCTAATCGAGACTGTGATTGGTGAAATTCACTTTTTTATGGCCCATTCTTATTGCGTTCTTTCTTTCTCTCTTTTCAGCATTGTCTGGGAAGTGGTGGTGCACTCAGGCTCCAGTATGTTTGAAAGAGCAGTTTGGAATTGCCCTGTTGTTAGTTGTGAGATTACTTTATGACTCATGCCCCCGGCCTGTCTCACATTTAGCATTCATGCATCCCTGTGTCTGAAAATGCATTTGGTTTGCCAGTTTTGTTTGTGTTCCGTGTTAAATGCTTTCTGTTTTGCGATTCGCTCAATACATTACGAATTAACAGGGTTTCTGAGGTAAGTTCCAGCTGCAAAAATCCTCAACTGAGAATTTGCCGGAGTATGGTCAGTCGCAGCTAAAGTAAGGAAATCGTTCGTTTCTGCAGTGTTTCACAATACAACCTTTCCCGTGAGCAGTCGAACAGACTAAATGATTGTGCCACAGACTGCGACGGCAAACTCCGCTAAAAAGTAATCCTTTACAGCCGGTGTACGCAACACAATGTTATTGGCGCACACCGCGTGGAAACAGATACTTCGGTGTATCTCGTCCATGCTCACCACATAGCCAAAATTAAACAAGTCCCATTAAACAACGAGCGATTGGAAACAGAAAGGTGAAAGGTAAAATGGCTTCAACATTCAGTGCTGGATGCCACTGAGCCTCAGCTGCGGCGTCTGCGCCTTGTTTCTGTAGTGTAGTGGTCATCACGTTCGCCTTACACGCGAAAGGTCCCCAGTTCGAAACTGGGCAGAAACTGCTTTGTTCTTCAACTGCAGCATTTTACATGGACAAGAACGGAGTTTTCGTGCTTGCTTTCCCATCTGCAAACTGCCTTCGAATTTGCTTGAACAATTGTGCTCTCGTAGTGAAATGTAATGCAACTCCATTTAATTACTGTGCAAAGTATTGTAAAGTTTTTCTCCAACCTGGTTCTGATCATATGCCATTCTGTTTGAGAGTGTAGTTATCGCGTTCTGATCCTTCCACGAAAAGCAGTACCACATTTGCATTCCTTGCGCAGGCGGCCCGTTTCCAAGACAGGGAAGAAGCTGATGCGCTGGTGTCACAGCGTACCACGGATTCCTGAACTAGTCTGTCTGTCAAATGTCCCCCCAAAGTCGTCTATGAAGGACATCATTTGGAAGCTGTCTGTCGTTATTCAACGTGCGAGAGTTGTTTCCAGAGGTCCTGAATCATGTTTTGGATCAGTTCGCACGTTAGTGACTCATTCAATTAGCAACAGCAATTGCACTCTCAGAGGAACCTCTGGACCTGTGCTTTCATAGCGTCGCTAGTATTAAGGTGCGCCCCGAGATCTAAGCCACGTTGGAACTGAAACGGAGGAATCGACAGAGAGGCTACAGAATGACATCGCATCCATTTGGTTTTCTTTAAATCAGTGACGACCAGGAAAATGGAAACTGGGAGGGCGAGTGGGGAAGTGAGGCAGTTGCAGCTCTGGTGAAATTCCTTCTTTGTGATTCACTCAGCAACCAGAGACGTGTGAAGGTGACTCAGGCGTGAGAGCTCTTCACATCGAGAACAAAAAGCACTCAAGGGCAGTTAGCAACTCTTCCGGAGAGGGGGGTTGGGTGAGCTAATTACCTTTTGACTTCTGTTAATATGTTCAGAAACTGCCTTTTAGATTGATGTGAACAGAAACTGCATTTCTAATAAGCACCGTGGAATTTAGCAAAATTTATTGAGTCGCTTCTCCTCGATTCCCACACAGATTTCCAACTCAGTTGGTATCCATGTGGCTCATATCCAGGTGTGAACATCTCTGCAGCGAATTGCACGGTTAAGTCAAAAAGGCAAGGAAAGTGGCATCTCGAACTGGCTCCGAGGTCAGAGCATCCTCGCAATGTGATCTGTCGTTCTCGGATTGTAATGCTACCTCCGGTTTTAGGGTGGAGAACATTCTTTGGGACTGTTATTCTGCAAAACAGTGACTGAAACGATGCTGCGCGGTATGATGTGGAACACGGCCTGTTCAGCTTTGTGCATTTTCCCTGCAGTCCGGTGTGTTTCATGTAATGTCAAGCAGCTCATGGTAATTTGACCAAATCATAACCGATCGTATGTTCTCACGCACTCACAGATACATTTGTAGTTGAAAAGATTCTGAGAAGATAGACTCAGCTTACCATTGATAGTTGTCTGGATTGATGGGCTATCATTGTCTGCTGCGAAATTGATATTGTAGACGGGCACATCCCAGCAGCAGTGTGTTGTGGCCCTTTTGAATAGTGCCTTGATGCAACTTCGTTTGTGAATGTTGCTCTCATAATTCAGGACTTGGTCTGTGTGTGTGGCTTTCCTATGTACCTTTGTGGTGAATTCTCCGTTTGGTGTTCTCTGTACCATCACGTCTAGGAATGGGAGTTGGTTGTCCTTTTCTTCCTGTCTGGTGACCAAATCACAAGCGAACATATATTCTCACGCACTCACAGATACCAGAGAAGAAGAAAAGGACAACCAACTCCCATTCCCATTCAAGACACTATTCAAAAGGGCCACAACACACTGCAGCACACCAGAACTGCAAAAAGAGGAAGAGGAACACTATACAAGGTATTCGCCAAAAACGGATATGCTCGCAATTGTATCAACAGATGCCTAAGGGATTGATCACAGAACAAGGACATGCCACAACCCAAAGGACGAGCCACACTACCAAACATCAAGAACATCTCCGAACTGACAGCCAGACTACTGCGATCACTAGGACTCATAACAGCACACAAACCAACAGCCACACTCAGACAACAGCTCACCAGAACTAAGGACCCGATACCCAACATGAGCAAACTAATGTAGTATACAAAATCCCATGCAAGGACTGCACAAAACACTATATAGGACAAACAGGAAGACAGCTAACGATCCGCATCCACGAACATCAACTAGCCATGAAACGACACGACCAGCTATCCCTAGTTGCCACACACACAGACGACAAGCAACATGAATTCGACTGGGACAACACTACTATTCTAGGGCAAGCCAAACAAAGAACAGCCAGGAAATTCCTAGAAGCATGGCACTCATCCACAAACTCCATCAACAAACACATCGACTTGGACCCAATATACCGGCCACGACAGCAGACAGCTGAAACTGACAACCGGAAGCGGCAGGGACAGGCCACTATAAATGCCGGAGGAAACACCACAGAAGCGCTTCACAGGAGGCTCCCAAGCACTGAGGATGTCACCTAGACAGGGGACAAAACGTTTTCAACAAAAACTTCCAGCTCGGCGAACTTTACGTTCCTATTTTTTTACTTTGTCGAGATATCAATTACGCTGGACAACAATGAGCTATTGGAAGCAGAAAGGTGAAGTTCAGAATGGCTGCAAATTTCAGTGCTGGACGCCACTCAGATGCAGCAGCACTGGTCCGGGCTTGGTTCTGAAGTGCAGTGGTGATCGCGCTGGCCTTATACAAGAACGGTCGCCAGTTTGAATCTTGGCCAAATCTACCTTGTTCTCCAAGAGCAGCCTTTTACATGGACGAGAACAGATATTTCTTGCTTGCTTTCCCATCTGTAAACCTGAGTTCGAATTCGCTCCAGCCTTCTACCCTCATCGCCTTCACACCCTGCCTTCTGCCGAACACATTCTCTTCCCTCGCCTTCATCCCTGCCCTCTCCAGCCTTGCCTTCCATCCCCCCTGCTCTTCTCTCCCCTTACCTTCTACCCCCTCGCCTTCTCCCGCACCTTCCCGCCCGCTCCTTCTCTCCCCGTCATCTGCCACCTCACCTCCTCTTCTCTCACCTTCTCTCACCACCTTCTCCTGCACCATCTCTCCCCTGCTTCTCACCTCTCCTTCTCTCCAACATTCTCCATCCTCGCCTTCTCTCCCTCGCCTTTACCCTGCCTTCCCGCCCCACGTTCTCTCACTTGCCTTCTCCCCTCCGCCTTCTCTGTCTCGTCTACTCTCCCTCGCCTTCTTCCCCGCCTTGTCTCCCCGTTTCTCTCCCCCGCATTCTCCACTCTCGTGTTCTCCCCCGCCTTCTCTCCCCTCTTCTCCCCTTCCTTCTCTCCCCACCTTCTCTCCTCTGCTTTCTCCACTCTCGCCTTCTCTCCCCACCTTCTCCCTTTCCTTCTCCCACGCCTGCTCCCCCGAGTCTTCTCTCCCTGCCTTTTCTCCCCACTTCTTCCCCTGCATTCTTCACCCTCGCTTACTGTCCTTGTCTTCTCTGCCCCATCTTCTCCACCTGGCATTCTCTCCCCCACGTTCTCCACTCTCGCCTTCTCTCCCTGCCTTCTCTCCCCTGCCTTCTCGCACCGCCTTCTCCCCTTCTTCGCCCCCGCCTCCTCCCCTAGTCTTCTCTCCCCGCCTTCTCTCCCTAACGTCTTCCCCCGCATTCTCCATCTGCGCTTTCTGTCCTCGTCGTCTCTCCCCCGTCTTCTCCCTCCTCACTTTCATCCCCGCATTCTCCTCTCACATTCTCCACTGTCACCTTCACAGCCCCTCCCCTTCACACCCATCACCTTCACCCCCTCGCCTTCACAGCCCCTCACATTTACCCCATCGCCTTCACTCCCTGACTTTCACAGCCCCTCACCTTCCCCCTCGCCTTCACTCCCCTCACCTTCACCCTCCCTCCCTTTCACCCTTTGCCTTCACTCCCCCTCACCTTCAGCCCCTCACCTTCACTCCCCTCGCCTTCACCCTCCCTCGCCTTCTCCCCATTGCCTTCACTCCCCTCGCCTTCACTCTCCCTCGCCTACTCCCCAACGCCTTCACACCCCTCGCCTTCTGTCCCCCTCATCTTCACTCCCCCTCACCTTCACCCCGTTCGCCTTCAATCCCCTCGCCTTCACCCTCTCTGCCCTTCACCCCCACACCGTCACGCCCCATCGCCTTCACACCCCTAGCCTTCACCCCTCTCGCCTTCACTTCCCCTCACCTTCAGCCCCCCTTGCCTTCAACCTCTCTCGTCTTCACCCCCACATGCCTTCAACCCATCTCGCCTTCATCTCCCTTTTCTTCACACTGTTCACCTTCACCCCCGCTCACCATCAACCCCTCGCCTTCAACCCCCTCTCCTTCAGACCCATTTACTTCACACCCCTCGCCTTCCCCCCTTACATTCACCCATCCTCACCTTCATCCCTCCTCGCCTTCACAATCCCTCGCTTTGTCCCTCTTGTCTTCTCTCCCCTTGCCCTCTCCCCTAACCTTCTCTGCCCTCGCCTTCTCCACCCTCGCCTTTTCCGAACCTTCTCCACCCTCGCCTTCTCCTCCACCTTCACCCCCGCAATCTCACCCTCTGCCCACCTTCTCTCCCGCGCCTTTTTTCCTCTCGCCTTCAAATTGCCTCACATTCACCCGCCTCGCCTTCAACCCCTCGCCTTCACCTCTACTCGCCTTCTCTCCCCTCGCATTCTCCCCTAACATTCTCTGCCATCACCTTCTCTCCCCTCGCATTCTCTCACCCACCTTCTCTCCCCGCCTTCTCTCCCCAATGCCTTCACCACCCTTGCCTTCACACCCTCGCCTTCACACCCTCGCCTTCACCCCGCTCTCGCGCCTTCACCTTCCCCCACTTTCACCCGCATTGCCTTCTCTATTCCCTGCCTTCACCCCACTCGCCTTCTCTCCCCGCCTTCTCCACCACCTTCTGTCCCCTCCTTCTCCCCCGCCTTCTCCACCCTCATCTTCTCTCCCTGCCTTCTTCCCCCACCTTCTCTCCCTCGCCTCCACCCCCGCCTTTTACCACACACCTTCACCCCCACCTTCTCTCTGCCGCATTCGCCTCACTCGCCTTCTCTCCCCCTCATTGTCCCCAATCGCCTTCTCTCCCCGCATACTCCACCAGCACCTTCTCTACCCCCACCTTCACTCCCCTCGCCCTCTCTCCACCTCGCCTTCTCCAACTCGCCTTCTGCACCCCTCGCCTTCTCTCCACTCGCATTCTCTCCCCTCGGCTATTCATCCCTCACCTTCTCTCCCCATCGCCTTCTCTCCCCTTGCCTTCTCTCACTCCACCTTCTCCACAAAGACTTCTCTCCTCTCGCCTTCTCTTCCCTCGCTCTCTCTCCCCCTCGCTTTCTCCACCCTCGCTTTCTCCTTCCTCTCGTTCTCCACCCTCGCCTTCGCCATCTGACCCCTCGCCTTCTCCCCTGCCTTCTCCATCTTCGCCTTCTCTCCCCGCATTCTCCACTCTCGCCTTCTCTCCCCTCGCCTTCTCCACCTTCGCCTTCTCCACCCTAGCCTTCTCTGCCACCTTCTCCCTCTCAACTTCTCTCCCCGCCTTCTCCCCTGCTTTCTCCACCCTCGGCTTCACCACCCTCGTCTTTTCTCCCCGCCTTCTCCACCACCTTCTTCCGCCTCGCCTTCCCTCCCCCGCCTTCTCCACCACCTTCTCCACCCTCGCCTTCTCCGCCATCGCTTTCTCAGCCCTCGGCTTCTCCCCAACCTTCTCCCACCTCGTCTTCTCTCCTCGACTTCTCCACCGCCTTCTCCACCCTCGCCTTCTCTCCCGCCTTCTCCCCGCCTTCTCTCCCCGTCTTCTCTCCCCTGCCTTCGCTCCCCGTCTTCTCTCCCCTGCCTTCTCCACCCTTGTCTTCTCCTCTGCCTTCTCCCCACATTACCACCCCTGCCTTCTCCACACTTGCCTTTTCGCCCCGCCTTCTCTCCCCGTCTTCTCCACCCTTGCCTTCTCCACACACCTTCTCCTCGCCTTCTCCTCGCCTTCTCTCTCTGTCTTCTCTCCCCGCCTTCTCCCCGCTTTCTCCACTGCCTTCTCCCCGCATTACCACCCCCACCTTCTCCGCCCTTGCCTTTTCACCCACCTTCTTTCCTCTGCCTTTTCCACCCTCACCTGCGCTCCCCTCGCCATCATTCCCCTGCCTTCACGCCATCCCCTTTAATCCCCCGTTGCCTTCACACCCTTTCGCCCTCAACCCTCGCCATCACCCCCTCACGATCACCCAGCTCGCCTTCACCCTCCCTCTCCTTCACTCCCTCGCCTTCACACCCCGTTGCCTTCACACCCACTCACCCTCAACCCCCCACACATCACTCCCCTTGAATTCACCCGCTCACCTTCACCACCTTGTCTTCATCCACTCTTGCCTTAATCCCCCTCGCCTTCAGCACCATCGCCTTCACGCTGCCTTGCCTATCCCTCTCGCCTTCACACCTCTTGCCTTCACTCCCTCGCCTTCAAATCCCTTCGCATTCACCTGCCTCGCCTTCAATCTCTGCCCTCGCCTTCTCTCCCCTCGCTTTCTCTCGCCCGCCTTCGCTCCTCTGCCTTCTCTCCCCTCATCTTCACCCTCCCATCCTTCAAATCCCTTGCCTTCACCCCCTCGCCCTCACCATCCTTTCGCCTTCACACACCCCCTCGCCTTTACCATCCCCGCCTTCATCCCATCGCGTTCTCTCTTCCCTGACTTCAGCCCCCTCGCCTTCTCCCTCCCTTGCCTTCACCCCACTCGACTTCTTCCCCGCCTTCTTTCCCTCGCCTTCTCTCCCTCGCATTCTCCACCCTCGCCTTCTCCATCCTCGCTTTCTCCATCCTCGACTTCTCCCCCATCTTCTCCCCCTCGGCTTCTCTCCCCGACTTCTCCTCCGCCTGCTCCACCCTTGCCTTCTCCCCCACCTTTTCCACGCCTTCTCTGCCCACCGTCTCCACCCTTGCCTTCTGCCCCGCCTTCTCCACCCTCGCCTTCTCCCCCGCCTTTTCCACCCTTACCTACTCACGCCTCCTTCTCTCCACCACCTTCTCCACCCTCACCTTCTCTCCCCACCTTCTGTCCCCACCTTATCCACCCCCGCCTTCTCTCCCCTGCCTTCTCTCCCCTTGCTTTCACGCGTTCCCGCCTTCACCACCTGCGCCTTCACCCCCCTCGCCCTCACCATCCTCTCAGCTTCACACAAACCCTCGCCTCCACCCTCCCCTTCCTTCACCCCATCGCATTCTCTCTCCCCTGCCTTCATGTCCCTCGCTTTCTCCCTCCCTTGCCTTCACCCCACTCGCCTTCCCTCCCCGCCTTCTCCCCCACATTCTCCACCCTCACCTTCTCTCCCCGCCTTCTCTCCCCTGTCTTCTCCACCCTTGCCTTAATCCCCCTCGTCTTCTCGCTCCCTTGCCTTCACTCCACTCACCTTCTCTCCCCGCCTTCTGCCCCGCCATCTCTCCCCACCTTCATCCCCGCATTCTCATCCTGCCTTCTCCTTCCTCGCCTTCGCACCTCGCCATCACTCCCCTCACCTTCACCCCCTCGCCTTAAAACCAACTTGAGTTCACACCCCCTCACCCTCACCCCATCACCTTCACCCCCTCACGTTCACCCCTCTCGCCTTCACCCTCCCTCGCCTTGGCTCCCGCTCACCTTCAACACCCCTCGCCTTTAACTCCTCGCCTTCACACACCCTCACCTTCTCTCCCCTCACCTTCTCTCGCCCGCCTTCTCTCCCCTCCCCCGACTTCACCACTCTCGCCTTCACCCCTCTCACTTTCACCACCCTCTCGCGTTAACACATCCCCTTGCCTTCACCGTCCTGTGCCATCACACCCACCGCCTTCTCTCTCCCATGCCTTCATCCCCCTCGCCTTCACCATGCTCATGTTCTCCCCGCCTTCTCCCCCTCGCCTTCTCTCCCTCGCCTTTACCACCCTCGTCTTCTGCACCCTCGCCTTCTCCCCGCCTTCTCCACACTCACCTTCTCCCCCCACGTACTCCCCCCGCCTTCTCTCCCCTGCCTTCTCTCCCACTTGCTTTGACCGGCCCCCACGTTCACCACCTGCGCTTTCACCCCCCTCGCCCTCACCATCCTCTCAGCTTCACACACACCCTCACCTTCACCCTCCCCCTCCTTCAGCTATCGCCTTCTCTCTTCCCTGCCTTCATGCCCCTCGCCTTCTCCCTCCATGCCTTTACCCCACTCGCCTTCCTTCCCTGCCTTCTCCCCGTCTTCACACCCCGCCTTCTCCCCCACATTCTCCACCCTCACCTTCTCTCCCCGCCTTCTCTCCCCTGCCTTCTCCACGCTCGCTTTCACCCCACTTACCTTCTCTCCCCGCCTTCTGCCCCTGCCATCTCCCCCCACCTTCATCCCCGCATTCTCACCCTGCCTTCTCCACCCTCACCTTTGCTCCCCTCGCCATCACTCCCCTCACCTTCACCCCCTCGCCTTCAACCCACCTTGACTTCACACCCCCACACCCTCAGCCCCTCACCTTCACCCCGCTCGCCTTCAATCTCCCTTGTCTTGACTCCCCCTCACCTTCACCACCCCTCGCGTTTAACTCCTCGCCTTCACACCCCCTAGCCATCTCTCCCCTCACCTTCTCTCCCCTGCCTTCTCTCCCCTCGTATTCACCCTCCCGCACCTTCACCACCTTTGCCTTCACCCCCTTACTCTCACAGCCCTCTCGCCTTAACAGACCCCCTTGCCTTCACCGTGCTCTGCCTTTACACCCATCGCCTTCTCTGTGCCCTGCCTTCATCCCCCTCGCCTTCACCACTCTCATCTTCTCCCCCGCCTTCTCCAGCCTCGCCTTCTACCCCCACCTTAAGCCCCGCAATCTCATCCTCGCCTTCTCTCCTCACCTTCTCTCCCCACCTTCTCCATCTCGCCTTCAAATCTCGTCGCATTCACCTGCCTCACCTTCAACCCCTCACCTTCACCACCCCTCGCCTTCTCCCCCTAGCCTTCTCTCCCATCGCCTTCTCCACCCTCGCCTTCTCCACCCTCGCCTTCACTCCCCTCGCCTTCTCCACCCTCGCTTTCTCTTCCCCGCCTTCTCCACCCTCGCCTTCTCCCCAGCCTTCTCCCTCTTGCTTTCTCTCCCCGCCTTCTCCTCCGCCTTCTCCACCCTCGTCATCTCTCCCCGCCTTCTTCCCCACCATCTCCACCTTCGGCTACACCACCGTCATTGTCTCTCCCCGCATTCTCCCGCCAATTTCTTCCCTCTCGCTTTCTCCACCCTCGCCTTCTCCACCATGGCCTTCTCCCCCACTTTCTTCCACCTCGTCTTCTCTCGCCGCCTTTGCTCCTGCCTTCTCTCCCCACCTTCTCCACCTTCGCCTTGATCCCCCACCTTTCCCCCGCATTATCACCCCGCCTTATCCACCCTCGCCTTATCACCCCGCTTTCTCAACCCTCGCCTTCTCCCCCACCTTCTCCTCCACATTATCACCACCGCCTTCGCTCCCCTCGCCATCACTCCCCTCACCTTCACGCCCTCTTTAACCCCCCTTGTCTTCACACCCGCTGACCCTCACGCCCTCGCCTTCACCTCCTCAGCTTCAGACGGCTCGCCTTCACCGTCCCTCGCCTTCACTCCCCCTGACCTTCACCGGCCCTCGCCTACACCCTCTCGCCCTCAACCCCTCACGCCATCATGCCCCTCGAAATCAGCTCCTCACCTTCACCACCTTGCCTTCAGCCACCCTCGCCTTATTCCCCCTTGTCTTCAACCCCATCGCCTTCACGCTCCCTTGCCTTTCCCTCTCGCCTTCACACCTCTTGCCTTCACCCCCTCGCCTTCAAATACCCTGGCATTCAAACCGTCTCACCTTCAGCCCCTCGCCTTCACCCCCTCACCTTCTCCGCCCTTGCCTTCTCTCCCCTCGCCTTCTCCCCTAACCTTCTTTGCCCTCGACTTCTCTCCCTTTGCCTACTCCGTCCCATCAACTCTCCTCTGCCTTCTCTCCCCATCTTAACCTTTCCTCGCCTTCACTCCCCTCGCCCTCACCATCCTCTCGCTTTCACACAATCCCTCGCCTTCACCCTCACCCACCTTCATGCCTCGCCTTCTCTCTCCCCGCCGTCATCCCCCTCGCCTTCTCTCTCCTCCACCTTCTCTCCCCAACTTCTCTCCCCGTCTTCTCCCCCTCGCCTTCAATCCCCGCTTTCACCCCCTCCTTTTCTCCCCCGCATTCTCCACCCTCGCCTTAACCCCCTCCTTCTCTCCCGTCGACTTCACTCCCTGTCTTCAACCCCCCTGCCTTCTCCGCCACATTTTTACCTCCACCTTCACGCCCCGCCTTCCCTGCCCGCCTTCACCACTCGACTTCTCCCCCTGCCTTCTTTCCCTCGCCTTCTCTCCCCGTCTTCTCTCCCTCGCCTTCTCCCCCTCCTTCTCCCCTCTCGCCTTCCCCACCCTCGCCTTCTCCCCAGCCTTCTCCCTCTTGCTTTCTCTCCCCGCCTTCTCTCCCTCCAACTCCAGCCTCGGCTTCACCACCCTCGTTTTTTTCTCGCCGCATTTTCTCGCAAATTTCTTCCACCTCACCTTCTCCACCCTCGCCTTCTCCACCCTGGACTTCTCCCCCCCACCTTCTCCCACCTCGTCTTCCCTCCCCGCCTTCTCCACCCTCGCCTTGATCCCCTACCTTCACCCCCGCATTATCACCCCGCCTTCTCTACACTCGCCTTTTCACCCTGCTTTCTCAACCGTCGCCTTCTCCCCATCTTCTCCACAGCATTATCACCCCCACCTTCTCCATCCTCGCCTTTGCTCCCATCGCCATCACTCTCCTCACCTTCACGCCCTCTTTAACCCCCGTTGCCTTCACACCCCCTGACCCTCACGCCCTCGCCTTCACCCCCTCACCTTAACCCCGCTCACCTTCACCGTCCCTCGCCTTCACTCCCCCTGACCTTCACCGCCCCTCACCTACACCCTCTCGCCCTCAACCCCCCACGCCGTCATACCCCTCGGAATCACCTTCTCGCCTTCACCACCTTGCCTTCAGCCACCCTCGCCTTAATCCTCCTTGTCTTCAACCCCATCGCCTTCATGCTCCCTTGGCTTTTCCTCTCGCTTTTACACCTCTCGCCTTCACTCACTCACCTTCAAATACACTCGCATTCACCCGCCTCAACTTCAACCCATCGCCTTCACACAATCCTCGCCTTCTCTCCCCTCGCCTTCTTCCCTAAACGTCTCTCCCCTCGCCTTCTCTCCCCGCCGTCTCTCCCTCCTTTTTCTCCCCCAGCCTTCTCCACCCTCAGCTTCACCCCTGTTTCACGCCCCGACTTCTCTCCCCGGCACTCTCCACCCTCGCCTTAACCACCTCCTTCTCTCCCCTCTCCTTCACTCCCCGCCTTCACACCCCGCCTTCTCTCTCTCGCATTCCATTCCAAGCCTTCTCCACCATCGCCTACACTCCCCGCATTTCCACCCTCGCCTTCTCCACCCTCGCCTTCTCCAGCACTGCCTTCTCAACCCCTCGCCTTCTCCAACTCAACTTCTCCACCTTTGCCTTCTCTCCCCTCGCCTTCTCCACCCTCGGCTTCTCCACCCTCGCCTTCCCTCCCCTCTCCTTCTCTCTCCATCGCCTTCTCTCCCCTCGTCTTCTCCACACTCGCCTTCTCTCTCCCTCGCCTTCTCCACTCTCGGCTTCTCTCCCCTCGCCTTCTCCACCCTCGCCATCTCTCCCCTCGCCTTCTCCACCCCGGCCATCTCTCCCCTCGCCTTCTCCACTCTCGCCTTCTCCACCCTCGCCTTCTCCCAAGCCTTCTCCCTCTTGCTTTCTCTCCCCGCTTTCTCCCCCGCTTTCTCCACCATGGCATTCTCTCTCCGCCTTCTCCCCTGCCATCTCAACCCTCGGCTTCACCACCCTCATCTTCTCTCCCTGCATTCTCCCGCCAAGTTCTTCCCCCTCACCTTCTCCACCCTCGCCTTCTCCACCCTGGCCTTCTCCCCCCCACCTTCTCCCACCTCGTCTTCTCTCCCCGCCATTGCTCCCGTCTTCTCTACCCGCCTTCTTCACCCTCGCCTTGTTCCCCCACCTCACCCCTACATTATCATCCTCACCGTCTCCACCCTCGCCTTCTCATCCTGCTTTCTCCACCCTCGCCTTCTCCCCCACCTTCTCCTTCGCATTATATCCCCCGCCTTCTCCATCCTCGCCTTTGCTCCCCTCGCCATCACTCCCCTCACCTTCACGCCTTCTTTAAACGCCCTTGCCTTCACACCCCCTGACCCTCACGCCCTCACCTTCACCCCCTCACCTTCACCCCACTCGCCTTCACCGTCCCTCGCTTTCATTGCCCATGACCTTCGCCGGCTCCTCGCCTACACCCTTTCGCCCTCAACCACCCACGCCATCATACCCCTCGAAATCACCTCCTCACCTTCACCACCTTGCCTTCAGCCACCCTCGCCTTAATCCCCCTTGTCTTCAACCCCATCGCCTTCACGCTCCCTTGCCTTTCCCTCTCGCCTTCACGCCACTGGCCTTCACCCCCTCGCCTTCAAATACCCTCACATTCACCCACCTCAACTTCAAACCCTCGCCTTCACACTCCTCACCTTCTCCGCTCTTGCCTTCTCTCCCCTCGCCTTCTCCCCAACCTTCTTTGGCCTCGATTTCTCTCCCCTCGCCTTCTCCATCCCGCCTACTCTCCTCTGCCTTCTCTCCCCCTCGTCTTAACCTTCCCCCGCCTACACCATCCTTGCCTTCACTCCCCTCGCCCTCACCATCCTCTCGCCTTCACACACCACCTTGGCTTCACCCTCACCCGCCTTCACCTCTCGCCTTCTCCCTCCCCGCTGTCATCCCCCTCGCCTTCTCTCTCTTCGCCTTCTCTCCCCAACTTCTCACCCCGTCTTCTCCCCCTCAGCTTCAATCCCCGCTTTCACTCCCGCCTTCTCTCCTCGGCATTCTCCACCCTCGGTTTAACCCCCCCTTCTCTCCCGTCGACTTCACTCCCTGTCTTCAACCCCACCGCCTTCTCCGCCACATGCTTATCTCCGCCTTCATGCCCTGCCTTGTCTGCCCGCCTTCACCAATGGACTTCTCTCCCCGCCTTCTCACCCTCGCCTTCTCTCCCTCGCATTCTCCACCCTCGCCTTCTCTCCCCGCCTTGTCACCCTCGCCTTCTCTCCCTCGCATTCTCCACCCTCGCCTTCTCTCCCCACCTTCTCTCCCTCGCCTTCTCCTCCGCTTTCTCCACCCTCGCCTTCTCCACCCTCGCCTTTTCCACCCTCGCCTTCTCCCCCGCCTTTTCAACCCTTGCTTCTTCCCCGCCTTCGCCACCCTCGCCTTCTCCCCCGCCTTCTCTCCCGCAATCTCATCCCCGTCTTCTCCACCCTCGCCTTCTCCTCCCACCTTCACCCCCGCAATCTCATCCCCGTCTACTCCACCCTCGCCTTCTCTCCTCGCCTTCACCCCCCTCGCCTTCAAATTGCCGCACATTCATCCGCCTCACCTTCAACCCCTCGCCTTTCTCCCCCTCGCCGTCTCCCCTTTCCTTCTCTCCGCTCGACTTCCCCGCAAACCTTCTCTGCCCTCACCTTCTCTTCTCTCGCCTTCTCTCGACCACCTTCTCTCCCCTGCCTTCTCTCTCCGCCTTCTCCCCCGGCTTCTCCACCCTCGCTTTCTCCCTCGTCTTCTCTCCCCACCTTCTCCCCTCTCCCCTTCTCCCTCACTCGCCTTCAAACACCCTTGCCATCACTCCTCGCCCTCAAAGCCCCTTGCATTCACACCCCCTCGCGTTCACCCCCACATTGCCTTCACCCACCCTCACCTTAATCCCCCTTGACTTCACCTCCATTACCTTCACCCCATCGCCGACATGCTCCCTTGCCTTTTTTCCCTCGCTTTCACACCTCGTTCCTTCACCCCATTACCTCCAAATCCCCTCGCATTCACCAGCCGTGCCTTCAACCCCTCCTCTTCACACCCCCTCGCCTTCTCTCCCCTCGCCTTTTTCCCTAAACGTCTCTCCCCTCGCCTTCTCTCCCCTCGCCTTCTCTGGCCCGCCTTCTCTCCCTTGCCTTCGCACCACCCCGTCTTCACCCTCCCCCGCCTTCTCTCCCCTGCATTCTCTCCCCCACGTCTTCACCCTCCCCCGCCTTCACCCCACTCGCCTTGTCTCCCCTGCCTTCCTCCGCCTTCTCCCCGCCTTCTCTACGCGCCTTCTCCCACTCATTCTCCACCCTCGCCTTAAACCTACTCTCCTTCTCTCCTCCGCCTTCTAACCCCGCCTTCACCCACACAACATCACCCCGGCATTCTCTCCCCACCTTCTCCACCCTCACCTTCACTCCCCTTGCCATCACTCCCCTCGCCTTCACACCCCTCACCTTCAACCCCGTTGCCTTCAACCCCCTCACCCTCACCCCCTCGCCTTCACCCCCTCAACTTCAACCCGCTCGCCTTCACCCTCCCTCGCCTTGACTCCCCCTCGCCTTCACTGCCCCTCGCCTTCACCCCCTCGCATCCACACCACCTTGCATTCACACCCACTCGCCTTCAACCACCCTCGCCCACACCCCCTGGCCCTCAACCCCCGCAAGCCATCACATCCCTCACCTTCACCCCCTCGCCTTCACCCCCTCACCTTCACCCTCCCCTCACCTTCACCTCCCCCTCGCCTTCACCCACCTTTGCCTTCAACCCCTCGCCTTCCACCCACTCGCCTTCTGTCCCCTCGCCTTGTCCCCAACTTTCTCTGCCCTCGCCTTCTCTCCCCTCGCCTTCTCTGTCCTGCCTTCTCACCCCCTCGTCTTCACCCTCCCCCACCTTCACCACCCTCGCCTTCACCCCTCACCCTCACTATCCTCTCGCCTTCACACACCATCTCGCCTTCACCGTCCCCACCTTCACCCCACTCGCCATCTCTGCCTCGTCTTTTACCCCGCCTTCTCTCCCCGCCTTCTCCTCTGCATTATGCACCCTCGCCTTCTCTTCCACCCTCTCCGCCCGCCTTCTCCACCCTCGCCTTCTCCACCCCGTCTTCTCACCCTGACGTCTCTCCCCTCCTTTTCTCCCCCATATTCTCCATTTCACCTTTTCCCCCGTCTTGTCCCCCCACCTTCTCTCTCCCGCCTTCTCTCCCTGCATTTACCCCCGCCTTCTCTCCCCTTGGCTTCACCCCCGCTTTCCCCCCGCCCTATTGCCCCCCGCATTCTCCACCCGCGCCTCAAACCCTTCCTTCTCTTCCCTCACCTTCTCTTCCCTTGCCTTCTCTCCACCTACCTTCTCCAAACCACCTTCTCTCCCCTTGCCCTCTCTCCCCTCGCCTTCTCTCCCCTCACCTTCTCCACCCTCGCCTTCTCTCCCCGGCCTTCTCCCAACCTTCTCTAAATTTGCCTTCACCCCTCTCCTTCTCTCCCCCGCATTCTCCACCCTCGCTTTCTCCACCTCACCTCCTCCTCACGTTCTCTCCCCCGCATTCTCCACCCTCACCTTCTTCACCACGCCTTCTCCCCCAGACTTCACCCCGCCTTCTCCCACCCGCCTTCCCCATCCTCGCCTTCTCTCCCACTCGCCTTCTATCCCTTGCCTTCTCTCCCCGCCTTCTCTCCCCTCCTTCTCTTCCCTCACATTCTATCCCCTCGCCTTCTCCCCCCCTGCTCTCCCCGCCATCTCCCCCCGCCTTTTCCACCGTCTCCTTATCTCTCCCTGTCATCTCTCCCCGCCTTCTTTCCCCAAACTTCTCCACTCTCGCCTTCTCCCCCTCGCATTCTCTCTACCCCTCGCCTCTCTCCCCTACCTTCTCCACCCTCGCCTTCTCCACCCTCGTCGTCTCTCCCCACCTTCTCTCGCCTGCCTTCTCCACCCTCGCCGTCACCACCCTTGTCGTCTCTCCCCGTCTTCTCTCCGCCTTCTCCCCCTGGCCTTCTTCCCACTCGCCTTCTCTCCCCACCTTCTTTCGCCCATTCTCCACCCTCGCCATCTCCACACTCGCCTTCTCCCCCTCGCCTTCTCTCCCCGCCTTCACCCCCCTCGCCTTCAAATTGCGCACATTGATCCGCCTCACCTTCAACCCCTCGCCTTTCTACCCCTCGCCTTCTCCCCTTTCCTTCTCTCCGCTCGACTTCCCCGCTAACATTCGTTGCCCTCACCTTCTCTTCTCTCGCCTTCTCTCGACCACCTTCTCTCCCCGCCTTCTCTCCCTTTCATCTTCACCCTCCCCCACCTTCACCACCCTCGCCTTCACCCCCTCACCCTCACCATCCTCTTGCCTTCACACACCATCTCGCTTTCACCGTCCCCAGCCTTCACCCCACTTGCCTTCTCTGCCTCGTCTTTTCCCCCGCCTTCTCTCCCCGCCTTCTCCTCTGCATTATGCACCCTCGCCTTCTCTTCCACCCTCTCCGCCCGCCTTCTCCACCCTCGCCTTCTCCACCCCGTCTTCTCACCCTGACTTCTCTCCCCCCCTTCTCTCCACCAAATTCACCCTTTCACCTTCTCCCCCGCCTTCTCCCCCCCACCTTCTCTCTCCCTGCCTTTATCTCCCGCCTTCTCCCCCCTCGGCTTCACCCCAGCTTTCCCCACGCCGACTCTACCCCGCATTCTCCACCGAGTCTTAAACCCTTCCTTCTCTCTCCTCGCCTTCTTTCCCCTTGCCTTCTCTACACCTACCTTCTCTAAACCCGCCTTCTCTCCCCTTGCCCTCTCTCCCCTCGCCTTCTATCCCCTCACCTTCTCCACCCTCGCCTTCTCTCCCCGGCCTTCTCCCCGCCTTCTCTAAACTTGCCTTCACCCCTCTCCTTCTCTCCCCCGCATTCTCCACCCTGACCATCTTCACCACGCCTTCTCCCCCGCCTTCTCCCCGCCTTCTCCTACCCGCCTTCCCCATCTTCGCCTTCTCTCCCCCTCGCCTTCTAGCCCTTTCCTTCTCTCCCCGCCTTCTCCCTCCTCCTTCTCCTCCCTCACATTCTACCCCCTCGCCTTCTCCACCACGCCTGCTCTCCCCGCCATCTCTCCCCGCCTTTTCCACCTTCTCCTTATCTCTCCCTCGCCTTATCTCCTCGCCTTCTCACCCTTTCGCCTTTCCTCCCTGTCATCTCTCCCCGCCTTCTTTCCCCAAGCTTCTCCACTCTCGCCTTCTCCCCCTCGCATTCTCTCTACCCCTCGCCTCTCTCCCCTACCTTCTCCACCCTCGCCTTCTCCACCCTCATCTTCTCTCCCCGCCTTCTCTCGCCTGCCTTCTCCACCCTCGCCTTCACCACCCTTGTCTTCTCTCCCCGCGTTCTCTCCCCGTGCCTTCTCCCCCTGGCCTTCTTCCCACTCGCCTTCTCTCCCCACCTTCTTTCCCCCATTCTCCACCCACGCCTTCTCCACCCTCGCCTTCTCTCCACGCGCCTTCTCCCCCTCGCTTTCTTCCCACTCGCCTTCTCTCCCCACCTTCTTTCCCCCATTCTCCACATTCGCCTTCTCCCCCTCGCGTTCTCTCACCTTACCTTCGCCACCCTCGCCTTCTCTCCCCGCGCCTTCTCCACCTCGCCTTCTCCCACTCCCCTTCTCTCCCCACCTTCTCTCCCCATTCGCCACCATCGCCTTCTGTCCCCCGCCTTCTCCCCCGCGCCTTCTCTCCCTGCCTTCTCCCCCCACATTCTTCAGCCCCACGCTCCCCACCCACCGTCTCCCCCTCACCTTCAAACTAGCCTCCTCTCCCCACCTTCTCTCCCTGCATTCTTGCCCTTCATTCTCCACTTCGCCTTCTCCCCGTCTTCTCTCCCCGCCTTCTCTCCCCTCATTCTCTCCCCATATTCTCCACCTTCGCTTTCTCTTCCTGCCTTCTCTCCCTGCCTTCTCTCCCCTCCTTCTCCTCCCTCACATTCTACCCCTCGCCTTCTCCCCTTTCCTTCTCTCCGCTCGACTTCCCCACTAACCTTCGGTGCCCTCACCTTCTCTTCTCTCGCCTTCTCTCGACCACCCTCTCTCCCCTGCCTTCTCTCCCTTTCGTCTTCATCCTCCCCCACCTTCACCACCCTCGCCTTCACCCCTCACCCTCACCATCCTCTCGCCTTCACACACCATCTCGCCTTCACCGTCCCCAGCCTTCACCCCACTTGCCTTCTCTGCCTCGTCTTTTCCCCCGCCTTCTCTCCCCGCCTTCTCCTCTGCATTATGCACCCTCGCCTTCTCTTCCACCCTCTCCGCCCGCCTTCTCCACCCTCGCCTTCTCCACCCCGTCTTCTCACCCTGACTTCTCTGCCCCGCTTCTCTCCACCATATTCACCCTTTCACCTTCTCCCCCGCCTTCTCCCCCCACCTTCTCTCTCCCTGCCTTTTCCCTCGCCTTCTACCCCCTCAGCTTCACCCCAGCTTTCCCCCCGCCTACTCTAACCCGCATTCTCCACCGCGCCTTAACCCCTTCCTTCTCTCTCCTCGCCTTCTTTCCCTTTGCCTTCTCTACACCTACATTCTCTAAACCCGCCTTCTCTCCCCTTGCCCTCTCTCCCCTCGCCTTCTATCCCCTCACCTTCTCCGCCCTCGCCGTCTCTCCCCGGCCTTCCCACCGCCTTCTCTAATCTTGCCTTCACCCCTCTCCTTCTCTCCCCCGCATTCTCCACCCTCACCTTCTTCACCACGCCTTCTCCCCCGCCTTCTCCCCGCCTTCCCCCACCCGCCTTCACCATCCTCGCCTTCTCTCCCCCTCGCCTTCTCTCCCCCTCACCTTCTCACCCTCGCCTTCTCTCCCCGCCTTCTGTCCCCTCCTTCTCCTCCCTCACATTCTACCCTCTCGCCTTCTCCCCACCTCACCTTCTCTCACCCGCCTTCCCTTACCCGCCTTTTCATCCATCTCCTTCTCTCTCCCTCACCTTATCTCCTTGCCTTCTCACCCTTTCGCCTTTCCTCCCTGTCATCTCTCCCCGCCTTCTTTCCCCAAGCTTCTCCACTCTCGCCTTCTCCACCCTCGTCTTCTCACGCCACCTTCTCTCGCCCGCCTTCTCCACCCTCGCCTTCACCACCCTCGTCTTCTCTCCCCGCCTTCTCTCCCCTCACCTTCTCCACCCTCGCCTTCACTCCCCGGCCTTCTCCCCGCCTTCTCTCCCCCGCATTCTCCACCCTCGTTTTCTCCCCCATTACATTCTCCACCATCACCTTCTCTCCACCGCATTCTCTACCCTCATCTTCTCCACCTCGCCTTCTCCCTCCGCCTTTTCCCCGCCTTCTTCCACCCGCCTTCTCCATCCTCGCCTTCTCCCCCCTCGCCTTCTCTCCCCCTTGCCTTCTCTCCCCGCCTTCTCTCCCCTACCTTCTCCACCCTCGCCTTCTCCACCCTTGTCTTCTCACCCCACCTTCTCTCGCCCGCCTTCTCCACCCTAGCCTTCACCACCCTCGTCTTCTCTCCCCGCCTTCTCTCCCCGCGCCTACTCCCCCTCGCCTACTCCCCCTCGCCTTCTCTCCCCTCACCTTCTCCACCCTCGCCTTCTCTCCCCCTTGCCTTCTCTCCCCGCCTTCTCTCCCCTACCTTCTCCACCCTCGCCTTCTCCACCCTTTTCTTCTCACCCCACCTTCTCTCGCCCGCCTTCTCCACCCTCGCCTTCACCACCCTCGTCTTCTCTCCCCGCCTTCTTTCCCCGCGCCTACTCCCCCTCGCCTACTCCCCCTCGCCTTCTCTCCCCTCACCTTCTCCACCCTCGCCTTCTCTCCCCGGCCTTCTCCCTGCCTTCTCTCCCCCGCATTCTCCACCCTCGCTTTCTCCCCCATTACATTCTCCACCATCACCTTCTCTCCACCGCATTCTCTACCCTCATCTTCTCCAACTCGCCTTCTCCCCCCGCCTTTTCCCCGCCTTTTTCCACCCGCCTTCTCCATCCTCGCCTTCTCCCCCCTCGCCTTCTCTGCCCCTTGCCTTCTCGCCCCCGCCTTCTCTCCCCGCCTTTTCCACCGTCTCCTTCTTCTCCCTCGCCTTATCTCCTCGCCTTCTCACTCTTTCGCCATTCCCACCTGTCATCTCTCCCCGCCTTCTTTCCCCAAGCCTCTCCACTCTCGCCTTCTCCCCCCGCCTTTTCCCTGCCTTCTTCCACCCGCCTTCTGCATCCTCCCCTTCTCCCCCCTCGCCTTCTCTCCCCCTTGCCTTCTCTCCCCCGCCTTCTCCCCCCGCCTTTTCCACCGTCTCCTTATCTCTCCCGGTCATCTCTCCCCGCCTTCTTTCCCCAAGCTTCTCCACTCTCGCCTTCTCCCCCTCGCATTCTCTCTATCCCTCGCCTCTCTCCCCTACCTTCTCCACCCTCGCCTTCTCCACCCTTGTCTTCTCACCCCACCTTCTCTCGCCCGCCTTCTCCACCCTCGCCTTCACCACCCTCGTCTTCTCTCCCTGCCTTCTCTCCCCGCGCCTACTCCCCCTCGCCTACTCCACCTCGCCTTTTCTCCCCTCACCTTCTCCCCCCTCGCCTTCTCTCCCCCTTGCCTTCTCTCCCCCGCCTTCTCTCCCCGCCTTTTCCACCGTCTCCTTCTTCTCCCTCGCCTTATCTCCTCGCCTTCTCAGTCTTTCGCCATTCCCACCTGTCATCTCTCCCCGCCTTCTTTCCCCAAGCTTCTCCACTCTCGCCTTCTCCCCCCGCCTTTTCCCCGCCTTCTTCCACCCGCCTTCTGCATCCTCCCCTTCTCCCCCCCTCGCCTTCTCTCCCCCTTGCCTTCTCTCCCCCGCCTTCACTCCCCGCCTTTTCCACCGTCTCCTTCTCACTCCCTCGCCTTATCTCCTCGCCTTCTCACCCTTTCGCCTTTCCTCCCTGTCATCTCTCCCCGCCTTCTTTCCCCAAGCTTCTCCACTCTCGCCTTCTCCCCCTCGCATTCTCTCTATCCCTCGCCTCTCTCCCCTACCTTCTCCACTCTCGCCTTCTCCACCCTCATCTTCTCTCCCCGACTTCTCTCGCCTGCCTTCTCCACCCTCGCCTTCACCACCCTTGTCTTCTTTCCCCGCGTTCTCTCCCCGTGCCTTCTCCACCTGGCCTTCTTCCCACTCGCCTTCTCTCCCCACCTCCTTTCCCCATTCTCCACCCTCGCCTTCTCCACCCTCGCCTTCTCTCCACGCGCCTTCTCCCCCTCGCCTTCTTCCCACTCGCCTTCTCTCCCCACCTTCTTTCCCCCATTCTCCACATTCGCCTTCTCCCCCTCGCATTCTCTCACCTCACCTTCTCCACCCTCGCCTTCTCTCCCTGCGCCTTCTCCCCCTCGCCTTCTCCCACTGCCCTTCTCTCCCCACCTTCTCTCCCCATTCGCCACCATCGCCTTCTGTCCCCGCCTTCTCACCCGCGCCTTCTCTCCCTTGCCTTCTCCCCCCACATTCTTCAGCCCCACCTTCCGCGCCCGCCGTCTCCCCCTCACCTTCAAACCAGCCTCCTCTCCCCAACTTCTCTCCCTGCATTCCCGCCCCGCATTCTCCACCTTCGCCTTCTCCCTGTCTTCTCTCCCCGCCTTCTTTCCCCGCATTCTCTCCCCGTGTTCTCCACCTTCGCTTTCTCTTCCTGCCTTCTCTCCCTGCCTTCTCTCCCCTCCTTCTCCTCCCTCACATTCTACCCCTCGCCTTCTCCCCTTTCCTTCTCTCCGCTCGACTTCCCCACTAACCTTCGGTGCCCTCACCTTCTCTTCTCTCGCCTTCTCTCGACCACCTTCTCTCCCCTGCCTTCTCTCCCTTTCGTCTTCACCCTCCCCCACCTTCACCACCCTCGCCTTCACCCCCTCGCCCTCACCATCCTCTCCCCTTCACACACCATCTCGCCTTCACCGTCCCCAGCCTTCACCCCACTTGCCTTCTCTGCCTCGTCTTTTCCCCCGCCTTCTCTCCCCGCCTTCTCCTCTGCATTATGCACCCTCGCCTTCTCTTCCACCCTCTCTGCCCGCCTTCTCCACCCTCGCCTTCTCCACCGGTCTTCTCACCCTGACTTCTCTCCCTCCCTTCTCTCCACCATATTCACCCTTTCAACTTCTCCCCCGCCTTCTCCCCCCACCTTCTCTCTCCCTGCCTTTTTTCCCCGCCTTCTCCCCCCTCGGCTTCACCCCAGCTTTCCCCCCGCCTACTCTTCTCCACCGCGCCTTAACCCCTTCCTTCTCTCTCCTCGTCTTCTTTCCCCTTGCCTTCTCTACACCTACCTTCTCTAAACCCGCCTTCTCTCCCCTTGCCCTCTCTCCCCTCGCCTTCTATCCCCCCACCTTCTCCACCCTCGCCTTCTCTCCCCGGCCTTCTCCCCGCCTTCTCTAAACTTGACTTCTCCCCTCTCCTTCTCTCCCACTCATTCTCCACCCTCACATTCTTCACCACGCCTTCTCTCCCGCCTTCTCCCCGCCTTCTCCCACCCGCCTTCACCATCCTCGCCTTCTCTCCCCCTCGCCTTCTCTCCCCCTCACCTTCTCGCCCTCGCCTTCTCTCCCCGCCTTCTGTCCCCTCCTTCTCCTCCCTCACATTCTACCCCCTCGCCTTCTCCCCACCTCACCTTCTCTCACCCGCCTTCTCTTACCCGCCTTTTCATCCATCTCCTTCTCTCTCCCTCACCTTATCTCCTTGCCTTCTCACTCTTTCGCCTTTCCTCCCTGTCATCTCTCCCCGCCATCTTTCCCCAAGCTTCTCCACTCTCACCTTCTCCACCTTCGTCTTCTCACCCCACCTTTTCTCGCCCGCTTTCTCCACCCTCGCCTTCACCACCCTCGTCATCTCTCCCCGCCTTCTCTCCTCGTGCCTACTCCCCCTCGCCTTCTTCCCACTCACCTTCTCTCCCCACCTTCTTTCCCCCATTCTCCACCCCCAGCTTCTCCACCTCGCCTTCTCCCCCTCGCATTCTCTCCCCTCACCATCTCCACCCTCGCCTTCTCTCCCCGGCCTTCTCCCCGCCTTCTCTCCCCCGCATTCTCCACCCTCGCTTTCTCCCCCATTACATTCTCCACCATCACCTTCTCTCCACCGCATTCTCTACCCTCATCTTCTCCACCTCGCCTTCTCCCCCCGCCATTTCCCCTCCTTCTTCCACCCACCCTCTGCATCCTCGCCTTCTCCCCCCCTCGCCTTCTCTCCCCCTTGCCTTCTCTCCCCCGCCTTCTCTCCCCGCCTTTTCCACCGTCTCCTTCTCTCCCTCGCCTCATCACCTCGCCTTCTCACCCTTTCGTCTTTCCTCCCTGTCATCTCTCCCCGCGTTCTTTCCCCAAGCTTCTCCACTCTCGCCTTCTCCCCCTCGCATTCTCTCTACCCCTCGCCTCTCTCCCCTACCTTCTCCACCCTCGCCTTCTCCACCGTCATCTTCTCTCCCCGCCTTCTCTCGCCTGCCTTCTCCACCCTCGCCTTCACCACCCTTGTCTTCTCTCCCCGCGTTCTCTCCCCATGCCTTCTCCCCCTGGCCTTCTTCCCACTCGCCTTCTCTCCCCACCTTCTTTCCCCCATTCTCCACCCACGCCTTCTCCACCCTCGCCTTCTCTCCACGCGCCTTCTCCCCCTCGCTTTCTTCCCACTCGCCTTCTCTCCCCACCTTCTTTCCCTCATTCTCCACATTCGCCTTCTCCCCCTCGCGTTCTCTCACCTTACCTTCGCCACCCTCGCCTTCTCTCCCCGCGCCTTCTCCACCTCGCCTTCTCCCACTCCCCTTCTCTCCCCACCTTCTCTCCCCATTCGCCACCATCGCCTTCTGTCCCCCGCCTTCTCCCCCGCGCCTGCTCTCCCTGCCTTCTCCCCCCACATTCTTCAGCCCCACCGTCCCCACCCACCGTCTCCCCCTCACCTTCAAACTAGCCTCCTCTCCCCACCTTCTCTCCCTGCATTCTTGCCCTTCATTCTCCACTTCGCCTTCTCCCCGTCTTCTCTCCCCGCCTTCTCTCCCCGCATTCTCTCCCCATATTCTCCACCTTCGCTTTCTCTTCCTGCCTTCTCTCCCTGCCTTCTCTCCCCACTTGATTCCCCGTCGCTTTCTCCCCCCGCCTTCTCCATCCTCGCAATCTCCACATTCGCCATCTCCCCCGCCTTCTCCATCCTCGCCTTCACAACCTTCACCTTCTCCTCGCCTCCTCCACCCTCGTCTTCACCATCCTCGTCTTCTGCCCCCACCTTCTCCCGCTCGTCTTCTCTGCCCGCCTTCTCCATCTCATTTTCCACCCTCGCCTTCTCCCCCACCTTCTCCACGCCTTCTCTGCTCGCCTTCGTTTCCCTCGCCATCATTTCCTCGCCTGCCCCTCCCTCGCCTTCAAACCCCTTGCCTTCACACCCCCTCACCCTCACCCCCTCGCCTTCACCCCCTCACCTTCACTCCGCCGCCTTCACCACCCTCGCCTTCACCGCCCCTCACCCTCAGCCCCTCGCCTTCACCCCATCGCCTTCTCCCTCCCTCGCCTTCTCCCTCCCTCGCCTTCACCCTCCCTCGCCTTCACCGCCCCTCGCCTTCACCGCCCCTCGCCTTCACCGCCCCTCGCCTTCACACCCCCTTGCATTCACACCCACTCGCCTTCAACCTCCCTCGCCTACAACCCCTCGCCCTCAACCCCCCATGTCATCACACCCCTCAACTTCAACCTCTCGCCCTCACCCTCCACTTGCCTTCTCCCCCACTCGCCTTCAACCCATCAACTTCACCCCCGCCCTCAACCCCCCTTGCATTCACACCCTCTCCTTCACCCCCTCGCCTTCACCGCCACCTTGTCTTCACCCACCCTCTCCTTTATCCCCTCGCCTTCAACCCCCTTGCCTTCACCCCATCGCCTTAACGCTCCCTTATCTTTCCCCCTCGCCTTCACACCTCTTGCCTTGAACCTCTCGCCTTCATCCCCCACCTTCTCCTCTCGCCTTCTCCCCTAAACGTCTCTGTCCTTGCCTTCTCTCCCCTCGCCTTCTGTCGCCCGCCTTCTCTCCTTTGCCTTCTCTCCCCAAGTCTTCACTCTTCCCCGCCTTCACCACCCTCGCTTTCTCCACCCTCGCCCTCACCATACCCTCACCTTCACCCAACGCCTCGCCTTCACCCTCACCCGCCTTCACCCCCATCGCCTTCTCCCTCCCTTGCCTTCACTACACTTGCTTTGTCTCCCTTGCCTTCTTCCCCCGCCTTCTCTCCCCGCCTTCTGCTCTCCATTCTCCACCCTCGCCTTCTCTCCCACCCTCTCCTCTCACCTTCTCCCCTTCTTCTCCCTCTCGCCTTCTCCTCCCACATTCTCCACCCTCACCTTCTCTCCCACCCTCTCCGCCTGCCTTCTCTCCCCGCCTTCTGCTCCCCATTCTCCACCCTCGCCTTCTCTCCCACGCTCTCCACTCGCCTTCTCTCCCTGTCTTCTCTCCCCGACTTCTCTCCCTGACTTTTCTCCCCGCGTTCTCTCCCGGACTTCTCTTCCCGCATTCTCTCCCCCGGATTCTCCCTCTTGCCTTCTCCTCCGCCTTCATCCCCCACCTTCTCTCTCCCTTGTCTTCACCCCACTCGTCTTCTCTCCCCTGCCTTCTCCCCGCCTTCTCTCCCCACCTTTTCCCCCTGACATCTCCCCACTCGCCTTCTCTCCCCCGCATTCTCCACCCTCGCCTTCACACCCCCTTGCCTTCTCTCCCCTCGCTATCTCACCCCTCGCCTTCACCCCCCTCGACGTGTACCCCCCTCCCTATTTCTCCCCAGCCTTCACCCCCCTCGCCTTCACCCCACTCTCCGTAAACCACCCTCGTCTTCTTCCCCTCGCGTTCTCTCCCCTCGCCTTCTCCCCCTCGCCTTCACCATCCCTCCCCTTCACCCCTCCTTGCCGGCACCCCCGCTTGCTCCCCTTGCCTTCACCCCCATCATTTTCACCCACCACGCCTTCACCCCCTCGCGTTCACCCCCACCTTCGCTCCCCTCGCATTCTCTCCCCTCGCCTTCTCTCCCCTCGCCTTCATTGCCCCTGCCTTCACTCCCCTCCCCTTTCCCCCGTCGTCTTCAACCCCCTCCACTTCCCCCCTCGATTTCACCCCCCTCACCTTCACACCCCCTCGCCTTCACCCCAATCACCTTCACCCCATTCGCCTTCACTCTCCCTCTCCTTCACCCACCTCACCTTCACCCCATCGCCTTCACCCCTTCCCCTTACCCCCGCCTTCACCCCCTCCACTTCCCCTCTCGATTTAACCCCCTAACCTACACCCCCCTCACCTTAACACCCCTCACATTCACCCCATCTCCTTCACCCCCTCGCCTTCACTCCCCCTCGCCTTCACCCACTCGCCTTCACCCCCCTCGCCTTCATCCACACTCGCCTTCATTTCCTCGCCTGCTCGCCACCCTCACCTTCACACCCCCTCACCTTTACCCCCCTCTCCATCACCCCTCGCATTCACCCCCCTTGCCTTCACCCCTCACCTTCACCCCCTCTACCTCTCCCCCTCCTCTCTCCTCTCCCCATATCCCCCTCACTCTAACCCTCTTCTTCACCCTGTCCTTCCCCCTCTCCTCCCCATCCTTCCCACTCTCCTTCCCCCCTCCCTCCTCTCTCTTTCTCCCCTATTCTTCCTCTTTCCTTCCCGCTCTCCTTCCAACCCATTCTTGCATCCCTCCTTGAACCTCCTACTTCCCCCTTCTATCCATTTTTTTCACCCCCTCTCTACTCGCCCCCTCTCCTGCCCAATCTCTCACTTTCTACTCCTCTCTTCCCCACTCTGCTCCCCATCTTCTCCTCTCTCCCCATCTCCAAGTCTCCACTCCTTCATCTCCACCCACTCTCCATCCCTCCTCTACTTTCCCCTCCTCCTTCAACCACCCCTCTCCTTCCCCCTTTTCTCCCCTTTCTCCTTCCCCCTGATTCCCCCTGTATATTCCCGCCCCCTCCTTTCCATCCCTCTCCTTCCCTCTCTCCATCACCCCCTCGTCTTCACACCTTCCTTCCCCCTCTCCTCCCTCCTTCCTTCGCCCGCCACTCATTCCACCCCCTCATCACCCGTCGTTCCGGGCCCTCTCCTTTCCCTCATCTCCTTCCCGCTCTCTACTTCCCTACCCTCTATTCCCCCATCCCCTTCCCCCTTCCTTTCCCCCTTCCCCCACTCCTTCACTCCTTCTCCTTCTCCACCCGTCTGCTTCCCCATCTCATGACCCCGTTCACTCCTCTCTCCTCCCTCCCAACATTTACTCCTTCCCCCGTCCTTTCCCCCCTCTCCTTCCCCCCTCCTCCCCACCTCTCCTTGCCACCCCGCCCCCCATAGCTATATGCAATGGATGACTTTGTGATAACAAGACCTGTGGGTGCAGTAGTGAGCTAGGAGATGGAGGAATTCAGGCCCTAAAAATGTGGAAATGGATATGGAGTCCGGAGGACTGCGGAATACCCACACGGAAAATGAAGTGTTCTTCCTTAAGCATATGCTGAGCTTCACTGGAACACTGCAGTTATCCTGAGACAGAGATGTTGGCCAAGGAACAGAGTGGGCTGTTCAATGGGCAGGGGAGTGGAAGCTTCAGGTCTTATTGAGGACAGAATTTGGATGTTCTGCAAAGTGGTTCCCCAGTCCACACTTCGTTTCTCAAGGTAGTGGAGACCATCGAGCAAGCAATGAATGTAATCAACGAGATTGTGCGAAGGGCAGGGAAAGTGTTACTGCACCTGGAAGGTGTGTTTGGGCCTTGGATACTGAGGAGAGAGGTTGTCAATAGACAGGTGAGGAGAAACAAGAAGCAAACAGGAAGGGAAACCCAGGAAATATTATTTGAGACGTTGGAAATTATGACGGTAACAAAGCTTTCATAAAGACACTTAACCTAAATGCTGGCAGCATTCGGAACAAGGTTAGAGAGTACTGGCACAAATCATCACAAAAGAATATGCTTTCGGAACTATTACAGAGACATGGTTACAGGATGGTCACAACTGGGAGGTAAATATCTCGGGGTAACAGACTATTCAGAAGGACAGACAGGAGTGTATAGAAGGTGGTGTCGCTCTGATATCAGGGCGGTGTTGCAAAGTGTTATGGGTAGTAGGAAGAATGAGTATGAATCCATTTGGGTGGAAAATTGAAATTCTAAGAAAACGTTTTCTGCTAGGCCTAGTCTCTCGGCCACCAAATAATAACATCACACTGGGGCGGGCAAGAAACAAAGAAATAACTACAGGCGGTCAAAATGGGCCGGATCTTATCATGCGGGATTTCAATCTACCATCGAGATTGGTCGACCCAGCTCGGTCAGGGGAGCCTTGAGGAGGAGTTCGTTGAGTGTATTTGCAATAGTTTCCTTAAACAGTTTGTAACGGAAGCGGCGAGGGAGCAAGCTCTCCTGGCCTTGTGCAATGCGGCAGGAATAATGAATGAGCTCATCGTTCGGGATCCCCTTGGAAGGAGTGATCCCAGTATGTTTGGATTTCGAATACAGATGGAGAGTGTGAAGTTAAAATCCAATCCCAGGCTCCTTTGCGTGTTCAGCGGGGACCACAATGAATAAGGAGGGAATGGCTAAAGAAGACTGGAACCAAACTGGTACAACTGGCGAGCAGTGGAGGACTTTCAAAAAAATGTTTCAACGTGCTCAGCAAAAGTATGTTCCAGTAAAAAGAAAGGACTGTAAGAAAAGATGCAATCTGCCCTGGGTGTCTCAGGAAATCAAGCAGGCGATCACATTGAAAGATGAGACAAACAAATTGGTCAAAAACAGCATGAAATTGGAAGATTGAGAAAGCTTTAAAGGTCCAAAGAAAAGCTCAAAAAGATATAAAAAACCGTACGAAAGAACAGGAGAGAAAAGCAGTAGCACAGAATTAAAAGACAGATAGCAGAAGTTTCTGTTATAATTTTAAGTGAAAAAGAGTGGCTAAGGTAGATGTTGGTCCTTCAGAGGATGAGAAGGGGCATTTAGTTATGGGATGTGATGAAATGGCCGAGGCATTGAAGATGTATTTTGTATGCGTCTACACAGTGGAGGGCAGGAATAACATGCCAGTGATTGACAAAGAGACGAAGGTAGGTGAGGACCTGGAAACAAACATTATTACAGAAACGCTAGTGTTGGGCAAGCTCATGGAGCTCAGGATAGACAAGTCTCCTGGCCCTCCTGGAATGCATCCCAGGGTACTAAAAGAGACAGCAGGGGATAAAACAGGTGCACTGGCGGTAATGTTCCAAATTTGCTGGACTATGGGGCAGTTCCAGCAGATCGTAAAACAGTAAGTGTGGTGCTATTGTTTGTAAAGGAAGGCACACAAAAGATAAGTTAGCATAACATCTGTAGTGGGGAAGATGTTTGAGTCTTTTATCAAGGAAGGCATCACGACAGAAATTGGACAGACGCAGCATGGGCTCATGAAGGGCAGGAAAGGCTTTCACAGATCTTTTGGTATTCCATGAACACATTATGAGCATGGTGGACAACGGGGACCTAGTGGATGTTGGGCACCTCGCTTTCCAAAAAAAATCCTTCAACAAGGTGCCACCTAAGAGGCTGATGCAAAATGTAAGATGTGTGATGTTCGGGGTAGAGTATTAGCATGGATCGAGGATTGGTTGAATTGTCTAATAGGAAGCAAAGAGTGGGGATAAATGAGTGCTATTCTGGCTGACAATCAGTGATTTGTAGTGTGCCTCAGGGATTAGTGTTGGGACTGCAATTATTTACAACTTATATCGATGATTTGGAGTTGGGGACCACGAGTAGCATGTCAACGTTTACAGATGACAGTAAGATGAATGGCAGAGCAAAGTGTGCAGAGGTCTGTGAAACTTTGTAGAGGAATATTGATATATTGAGTGAGTGGGCAAAGTTCTGGCAGATGGAATACAATGTTAGTAAATGGGAAGGCATATGTTTTGGTGGTAGTAAACGCAAAAAAGATGATCACTTGTTTTGATAAAAAGTTGCAGCATGCTGTTATGCGGAGGGACCTGGGTGTCCTTGTGCATGAATCACAGAAGGTTGCTCCGCAGGTACAACAAATCAATCAGGAAGGCAAATGGAATGTTATCCATCATTGCGAAAGCAATTGGGTTTCAGAGCAGGGAAATTATCTTTCAGCTGTACACGGTGGGGTTCGGCTATCCCTGGAGGACTGTGTGCAGTCTCCTTATTTGAGAAAGGATATACTGGCACTGGAAGGGGTGCAGAGGAGGTTCACTGGGTTGATTCCGGAGTTGAGAGCGTTGGCTTTTCAGGAGAAACTGAGTAGATTGGGATGATATTCTTTGGAATTCAGAAGAATGAGGGGAGACCTAAAAGAAACATATAACATTTTGAAGGTTTCAGATATTATAGAAGTAGAAACGATGTTTCCACTAGCGGATGAAACTTGGACAAGAGGGCGTAGCCTCAAGATTAGAGGGAACAGATTCAGCACTTAATTGATAAGGAACTTTTTCACCCAGAGGATTGTTAATCTTTGGAATTCTTTGCCTAGTGAAGTAATTAACACTACTTCAGTTAATGTTTTTAAAGCTAAGATTGTTTTTAACAACAAAGGAAGGAAGGGATACAGTGAGAGGACGGGTAAGTGGATCTGAGTCCATGGAAAGATCAACCATGAGCTGATTGAATGGTGGAGCGGATTGAAGGGTCAGATGACCTACCCTTGCTCCTCGTTCTGATCTGCTGTGTATGTATGTGTCACATCTTCAGTGATTGCAGGGCAAGATTCCATGGGGCTCTGGGTGGAGGTGTTGAGAGTGAAGGCAGAATGCACCAGTGTTTCCCAGAGGGAATTGTTCCTGTGGAAGGCGGACAAGGGATGGAAGTGGAATATGTGTATGGTGATGGCATTTCACTGGAACTGGTGGAATTAAACATTTTGTTTCAATGTTCACTTGAAGCACCACCGCGCATAAGGCTGCAGACCAAGTTCTGGAAAATGTGGATATATGCTTGATGCCTGACATTGGCGAGATGGGTCAAAAAGCCTCTTTAAGTGCTGTAAAAGTCCCAGTCTCTATGAGAAACTAACTGCACCAGCCATATTAACACTGTTGTCACAACAGCAGGTCAGAGTCCGGGATTTGTACAGTAAGGAATACACTTCTTTATTCCCTGAAGCCTATCTGACATGTAGCCTGCCATTACACGCCGCCTGTTGTTAGTGACTAGCAGCCTCCATTAACAGCTATTTACTCTCCAAGCCAGATCATTATCCATTCAATTGTCCAACTGTTCTGCTCTTTCATTGGGTGTTTTGCCCGCCTATTCTTTACTCCTTTAGAAGACAGAAGTATGAAACATGCAGGGATTCTCCCTGCTTGCCTGGATGAGTGCAGTGTTGGGAAAGCATGGCACAGGATAAACACCGCAGATAAGGCAGCATCCGAGTAGCAAGAGACATTTCAATTCTGGCCTTCTTGAGGACTCCTAAGTGCAATTCCAACAATTTGGCAAAGCTCAACATTATCCAGAACAGAACAGCCGAATTGATCAGAACCACGTTACTGACACAGCTACGACAAAGATCCACTTCCTTCACCTGCAAACACTCAGACAGGCAGTCTGTATTATCCACAAGATGCACTGCAGAAATTTACCAAAGCTCCTGTAACAGTACCTTTGAAACTCACAACCACTTACATCGAAAAGGAAAGGTTAGCAGATCGATAGGAAAACCCTACAAACGTCTTACCATCCTGATCTGGAAATACTTTGCCATTCCTTCAGTAACACTGGGTCAAACTTCTCGATTTCCCTTCTTTATATTTTGGGTCTACCAACAGTAAATGGACAGCAGTTGTTCAAAAGGTAGGCCATCGTCACCTTGTCCAGTAAATTTAGCAATGGGCAATAAATGCTGAACTCGTGTGGAATATCCACATCTGACGAAGAATGAAAATTTCTGCTTTGGTGTTTTTAAAAGTTCTCTCTTACTGGGCTATTTCTGTTTTAATTTCAGAAATAGTAAGGATGAGAATTTGCAGTTGGGAAACTGAAATGAAGCATTAGAGCAGAATCTGATGGAGTTGGTCTGTTTGATGTCGCCTGAATCTCATCGACCTTTGAGAATGAAATGAGTAAGCAACATTCACATTTGAGTGAATCCATTCACTTGGTATGTCTGTAACCGGGGCTTCCGCCAATCATCTGGCTTTTCAAAATATAAATGGAGGGACACTGGAGATAAACTGGAATTGTGGTGACTGTGGAAAGGATTCAATTTCTCGTCTACTCTGAAAATTCATCAGTGCAGCCACACTGGGAAAAAAAAACTTTTCAACTGTTCAGAGTGAGGGAAAGGATTTGCTCAGTGATCTAACCTGCAGATACAGCAGTGGGTTCACACTGAGGAGAGACCATTTAATTGTCCAAAGTGCGCCAAATCCTTTAAAAATTCTCAGGAGCTGATGCACCATCAAAAAGTTGAGACTGATGAGAAAACATTCAAGTGTTCTCAAAGTGGGAGTGGGATCAGTCCAACATCTGATCTCACTTTACATCAGGGAACTCACTGGAGACAGGCCGTTCACCTGCTCTAACTGTGGGAAAGGATACAGTCAGTCATTCAGTCTGCTGAGACACCAGAAAGATCACACAGAGGAGAGACCACTCATCTGCTGTGTGTGGGAGGTAATTAATTGATTCCAGCAACCTGCTGAAATACAAGCATTTTCACAAAGGAGAGAGCCCATTCACCTACTCTGAATGTGGGGAATGACCTCTCACTGATCAAATGTACTGAGACACCAGAGAAGTCACATTGACGAGAGGCCATTTGTACGTTCCGAATTTGGGAAAGGATGCATTTAATTCATCCATCGTACAAATACACCAATGGGTTCACAGTGACAAGAAACTGTTTAAATGCCAGAGTGTGGGAAGAGCTTTATAAGTTCCCAGGAACTGAAGTCCCATCAACGTGTTCACATTGATGTGAAATCATTCACGCATTCTCACTGTGGGATTGGGTTCTCACTGCACGTCGGCACAATTTAGCTGCTGTATCTCCCACAACAGCGACTACATTTCTCAACTACTTCAGTTGCTATGAAACACATTCACGAATCCTGAATTTGTGAAAATACATTTATGAATACAAATCAAGCCTTAGCAATGAATAAAAGACCCAAGAACAGGACAGTAAATGAATATCTCCCACAAGGAAGAGAGAGAGAGCATGAGAGTGCAAATTCCACACAGTCAGTCAAACAAGTCTGGAATCGAATGCCGGTTTCTGGTGTAGAAAGTTGCAGTTCTATCCACTGAGCTATCCCAATATGCAAGCATTCATCCTGGAAATGAATTGAACCTGATCTCACGCAGTGACAGGCGGTGGTACTATCCAGGAATTTTATGCAAAAAGAAGCCTATTTGGTATTGCTGGAAACTAACATTCACTTAACTATCTGAACACTTCTTAAAATCACTTGGCCTATAGCCTCGTCTGACTTGGCATCACAAAATTCACATCTGAATACTTTTGAAAGTTATGAGGATTTCTGCCTCTCCAACCTTTGCATGCACTGACTTCCAGTTTTCAACCAACCGCTGTTTCAAAACATTTGTCTGCGCATTCACTCAAATGTTTCCTATGCCACCCTACCCCTCCCCCCGTGATCGATCTCACCATCAAAGAGAAACGTTTATTTCAGTCTACACCATCCACATTCCTGATTATTTTGTACATCTCAATCATGTCTCCTCTCAATTTCTTCTGCTATAAGAAAAACTCCTCCAGACTATCCAATTTCTCTTTATAATTGAAACTCTTCTACCCAGACAATATCCTGATAAATCTGTCCTGCATCATTTCCAGTGCTATCATATCCGTGGTATCATTCGAATTGCAGAACTGCACACAATAGACTAGATAGAGCCAAATGAGCAAGTGAAATAAATGATGTAGAAGTCCACAGAAAGAGGTACTTTCAAATAAATGTTCTTTTCCTCACTGCTACCCTGTGTCATTTTCCTGGACCTGATGTTCCAATAATCTATGGTCCATGTTGTCAAAGCTGCTGCATGAGAAATGATCTCACAAACACGGTATCGAAATGGAATGATTTGTTTGAAAGTGAAGACGTGGTTATTACATGATGGCACAGAGATCCACTTCCTTCACCTGCAAACACTCAGACAGGCAGTCTGTATTATCAACGAGATGCAATGCAGAAATTTACCAAAGCTCCTGTTACAGTACCTTTCAAACTCACAACCACTTACATCGAAAAGGAAAGGTTAGCAGATAGATAGGAAAACCCTACAAACCTCTTACCATCCTGATATGGAAATATTTTGCCATTCCTTCAGTGTCACTGGGTCAAACTTCTGGATTTCCCTTCTTTATGTTTTGGGTCTACCAATAGTAAATGGACAGCAGTTGTTCAAAAGGTAGCCCATCGTCACCTTGTCCAGTAAATTTAGCAATGGGCAATAAATGCTGACCTCGTCTGGAATATCCACAACTGACGAAGAATGAAAATTTCTGCTTTGGTGTTTTTAAAAGTTCTCTCTTACTGTTCTATTTCTGTTTTAATTTCAGAAAGATTAAAGATGAGGATTTGCAGTTGGAAAACTGAAATGAAGCATCAGATCAGAATCTGATGAAGTTGCTCTGTTTGATGTCGCCTGAATCTCATCGATCTTTGAAAATGAAATGAGTAAGCAACATTCACATTTGAGTGAATCCATTAATTTGGTCTGTCTGTAACCGGGGCTTCCGCCAATCATCTGGCTTTTCAAAATATAAATGGGGGGACACTGGAGGTAAACTGGAATTGTGGTGACCGAGGAAAGGATTTAATTTCTCGTCTGCTCTGAAAATCATCAGTGCAGCCACACTGGAAAAAAAAACCTTTCAACTGTTCGGAGTGTGGGAAAGGATTTGCTCAGTTATCTAACCTGCTGATACACCAGTGGGTTCATACTGAGGAGAGACCATTTAATTGTCCAGAGTGCGCCAAATGCTTTAAAAATTCCCAGGAGCTGATGCACCATCAAAAAGTTCAGACTGATGAGAGCCAATTCAAGTGCTCTCAAAGTGGGAGTGGGATCAGGCCAACATCTGATCTCACTTTACATCAGCGAACTCATGGGAGAGAGGCCGTTCACCTGCTCTAACTGTGGGAAAGGATACAGTCAGTCATTCAGTCTGCTGAGACACCAGAAAGATCACACAGAGGAAGACCACTCATCAGCTGTGTGTGGGAGGAAATTAATTGATTCCAGCAACCTGCTGAAATACAAGCATTTTCACAATGGAGAGAGCCCATTCACCTACTCTGAATGTGGGGAAGGACCTCTCACTGATCAAATGTACTGAGACACCAGAGAAGTCACATTGGCGAGATGCCATTTGTACGTTCCAAATTTGGGAAATGATGCATTTAATTCACCCAAAATACAAATACACCAACTGGTTCACAGTGACAAGAAACTGTTTAAGTGCCAGAGTATGGGAAGTGTTTTATCAGTTCACAGGAACTCAAGTCCCATCAACATGTTCACATTGATGTGAAATCATTCACGCGTTCTCACTGTAGGATTGGGTTCCCACTGCACATCGGCACAATTTAGCTGCTGTATCTCCCACAACAGCGACTACACTTCACAACGACTTCAGTTGCTATGAAACACATTCACGAATCCTGAATTTGTGAAAATACGTTTATAAAAACAAATCAAGCCTTAGCAATGAATAAAAGACCCAAGAACAGGGCAGTAAATGAATTTCTACCAGTCTCATCTCATGGGAGAGAAACCATGGTTGAAAAAAAAGTGCATTTGATGTGATTGACACCTGAAAAAAATAACACTAATTCAAGTAAAGAGATAATTCACATCCAATGAAGTAAACCACTGCTGACAGAATGAACACAGTTCAGTTCTGGATGCAATAACAGCAGAGTACAATTACATGCGACATCACTGGAATGTGTGTGTGTCATCATAGTCTTACCAGTCCATAGGGACTGCTCTCTTCAAAAGAGAGAAAAGCGACTCATGGTGATTTGACCAGAGGGCCCCAGACCTCAGGAGAGGGAAGAATTTGAGAAGGAGAGGCCATCATGGTAACCTCAAACTAGTAATGGGAATTGAACACATACTTTTGGCATCACACTGCTCTGTAGACCAACAATACAGCCAACTCAGCTAAAGCGATTCCCCCTCACTGGGGTATCACATGTGGGGATGAATAATTGAATCCCTTGCTACACCCACTGCAGGTGAACGGCCTCTCCCCACAATGTGCTTGTTGGTGTTTCATCAAATCATTGCCACTCATAAAGCTCTTAAATGTTCTCTCATTGGTGTGAACAAAGCCATAGCTGCTGAGATTGGGCAACCGCGTGAACCCCTTCCCACACAAGGAGCAGGTAAAAGGTGTGCTCACTGAGTACAGGTGATGAAGTGAATTCTTTCCCACACTCAGTGCAAGCGTACAGTCTCTCTCTAGAACGGCCACACCTGCGTATTTGAAGCTTTGCTGATTTAATAAATCCCTTCTCACACACAGAGCAGATGATTGGTCACTCCCCAGTGTCCACTCAAGGTTGACATTAGGCTGAAATGTGAAGTTTATTCCTTTCCAAACAGAGCGGACAAAGCTTCTCTCCCGATGATGAAGATGCTTGTGTACATTGAGCTGGATCACAAAATCAAAACTTTCCCACACATGGAACAGCTGATTAACTTCTCCTCCATAGATGTGTTGTCCCAATCGAATTGGTGTTTTTTTCCATCCGTGTGTAGGGCTACGAGGAAAAGAGGGTCGTGTCTTTTTGTGGCTAGCTAGTGTTCGTGTATCTTGGTGGCTAATTTTCTCACAAGCAGGAGGCTACACCTTTGCTTCACTTGGAGGTCGCCACTGATGATGTTACCTAGCCAGGTAATGAAACGTCTGGACATCAAACCTACAGCTCAGCGAGCAAACCTACACCCTAAACCTCAACCTGAGCTACAAACCTTCACAAACCTTACAATAAACATGTTCCCTATATGTCCAAATGAATTTAGTGACTCTGTTGGATCTTTATATCATGTTTGATTTGACTCACTCCTCTTCAATTCTTTCAATCTATTTATTAGCAAAATGATTTTCAAATATTATCTCGGTCCCTACAGGGTAAAATCTCAGAAGAAACAAACCCAATTTCAGAAAGAAATTCTTCCTCTGTGAAACATCTCCAACCAAACAAATGATCCAATCATATTGATAGATGCAAAAAGCCCGATCAAAAGCAAAAAGGAACCTTCCTGAATAATTCAGGTTGTTGTTCCCAACATCTGTGAGACATTGTGTGTCCTGAGGTGTAAACCTGTTGTGGGATGTACCTCGCCAACTGGTGGATAGCACAGTTGGATGGATGTCACACAAGAGATGATAGCTTTGCTGCTACTGTACATCAGAGGTGAAGAAAGTGCATGGTGAAGGTTGTTTGCAATGAAAAGTGTTGTTTTGTTCCAGATGTTGACAAGCTTCTTGTGTTGTTGTAGGAGCATTCAACCAGTCAAACGGAGAGGATTCCGAATCACAACTGACTTACATCTTGAAAGGTGGGCAGTCAGCAGGTGAGTTGAGCACTGCAAGACTTTTCACCTCTGCCCTGACCCTGTATCAACAGTTGTACGGTGAGTCCTGTTCAGTTTCTCATCAATATTACACCCCTGAGTGCTGCTCATAGAGGATTCAATCATGATATTATTGTTGAATGTCAACAAGTGATACTCAGATTTTCTCTTGTTGAAGATGGCCTTTCCCAGGCACGGATGTGATACAGCTATTACTTACCACTTGTGCAGATTTTATATGCTGGCCAGGTCTTGCTACATGTGGGTATGCGATATTTGAGAACATTTTTAGCTTAGGTCGAGGTTCAGGTTCTAAGATTGTTCTCAAAGAGAACAAGCCTATCAGCTCAGAAAGCAAACTTACAACCTGAACAGATAGATATGCGCTACATCAGTATCTGAGCAGTTGAAGAGGATGCTGAATATTGTCCAATCGTCACCCAATATCCCTACTTCTGAAGGGAAAATGATTGGTGAAGCAGCTGAAGGTGGTTCGGCCAAAGACTCGACCCTGAGGAACCTCCCTCTAACGAAGAAGTTCTGGATTCTCAAGCCCCATCTGCTTCACAAGTGGGACATGACATGGTTCACTCTGTGTCTGTTGTCCACATTTCCAGCCAACCCTGCAGACCTCCTCCAGCACCTTCTGATTGACTGTCAGATTTTCAGCATCAGCAATCACCCTCAGGCCCCGCTCCGCGCTGTGACGTCACTGACCCGTCTGCGCATGCGCCCAGATCCCCAGCCAAGATGGCAACTGTTCATCTCGGAACTGCGATACATTTAACCGCAAGTTATTTCTCAACGTGCTCGCTTCTCGCTGAAAGGGTTTTTAAACGCTCTCCAGCTCCTGCAGCCTTACCTTGTGGAATAGCGCATCTCTTCCCATTTCCCACGGAGATAAAGTCGGTACTGCCAATGTGCTGCCCTCGCCTGTCGTGCGTATAGAGGGCATTTATCACCGCAGGGCATGCTGGGTAGTTAGAACCGCCATTGAATTCAGTTATAACAGAAGATTGAGTCTGTTCATGAATAACTTTTTTTCCTGCATTACAACCTTTTGTTTTCCAAATAATTTTTGGAAGAACAAAATTGGCGGTTAGAAAAATATCTTAAAATGGCATGGATCTATCAAATCGTCTCTACAACAAAACGTTGTCATTAAAGTACGAGATCTCTCAAATCATTTTGTAAATTCCCGTCCAGAATTGATAGTGGTGGATTTTGGAAACTCCTTTAACTGGTGAATGTTTATCACTCAAACCAACAGATATATTTGTTTATTCTGAATGTCTCTCAACATGTGCTTTTGTCATCTCATTTTGCAGAGAAATGGCAGTAATGAAAACTGAAGTGTTTCTCTGATTCCAGTTCTGTCCTGTCTTCTCAGCTACAAGATCCAGCCGGAGAGTTTACATTGAAGGACAATGAAATTGCTTCAGAGGTGAATATTATTGAGCAGTCATCTATAATTCAATACTGAACTTGCTTTGCTGTGGTTCATTGGTCATGACCTGGTGTGATCCCTTTAGTGTGGATCTGAATCCATGTCCATCCATTGCTCTGCTGCATCCCTTTTCTCCATGACAATCTCTTTAACATTGTCCAACCCACGCCACCTTTTATAATGTGGATTTTAATCCGATGTGATAGTTTATTGTTATTCCTTCAAGTCATGTTCAAATGAGGGTTTCATCACTGCATGTCCCTGAGCAATGTGCTGTTAATTTATTCCACTCATATATGTGGTCTCCCTCACAAACATCACTCAGACTTTCCTATGTTCCTGCTTGCTTTTATTCTTCATGCTCCCTCTTACACACTGTATTCCCTTCCGTGTTTTTACCATCCCAATTCCCCTTCCCTGTCTTACCTCCCCCACAACCCCTTTCTCTCTCTTTCATCCCTGAGTGGCCCGAGTCTTTTCTCGGTCCAGATCCTTCCTTGGTGCATAAGTTTTAAAGAGTTACATAGAACATGGAACAATACAGCACAGAAACTGGCCCACAATGTTTTGTTTAACATGCCGCCCAAAACCTTCTGTGCAGTCAGCCTGAAAATCAAACGGTGTTAGCCTGACAGTAAGTCGGGAACATGCTGGACTGTATTATAAAGGATATGACAATAAATGATAACTGGATGCTTAGAAACAATGGGAGACACATGGTTTTATAGAAGCGGAATATTTTTAAATCTGTTGGATTCTGTATTTTGGTGTGAGCATAAGTGGCAGAATAGATAAGAGCGTGGGAGGCTACTGGTGGTGGGGAATATTTGAAATTTAAGAGGCATTTTGACAAGTTCCAACGGGGCTAAAGTATAGAGGGAGAGAATAGAGCCTCTGAAAGGTCAATGAGGCCGTCTATATCAATCAGAGTTGATGGGGGAGATCTAAAAAAAATTGTTAGGATTTACTGTGGGGAATCCAGGAGAGTACAGCACAAGGAGCGCGCTGTCAGCCCAATGCCTCACCCACCCCCTCCCCAAGGCCACCTTCTTACCCAAGTGTAACAGAATCTATGGTAGGCCGCATCCGTCTGTACAGTCACCGACAGACTCCCCCTAAGAGCGGAAGAGAGTCAGCAATCTGTGACCATCACCAATGCGATGATGAGAGTGGAAAGTTGAATCCCCTCTCAATTATCCCAGTGCCTTTGTTACAAATTCAAATAATTCCCTGGTAATGTAGTGTCTCACAATGTAATGCTGTAAAGAAGCCTTAACACAGCCTTCCACTTCTGTATCCTGACACTTATTACCCATAATTTGGTCGACGACTGATTGATAATCTAAGGCCACATATTTTCTTCATCATCGCATTGTTATCCCTAATGATGAGAGTTCCCCATCCTGCTTCCCATTCTGCCTGACTTTCCACAATGTTGTGTCGCTGTGAATATTAATGCCCCACATTCTTGTTCACCCTGTGACCATGTCTCCCTGATGGTGATTAGAAAGAAATCACAGTCACACGAGCATATCCCTTATTGCAAATGCTTCGTGCATCCAAATTTAGAAAGAGTAATTTACTTTTTATCACAATTTCCTTTCACAAACATATTTGCTGATGTACAATTTTAGTTCAACTCACTTCCTTCCTGTTTCTTTTTGTTTCACCTCAGCCACATCCCCATGTTTCAATATTCCAACCTTTGCCCTTAGAATTGGGCATTTCCTTTCAGCTGATCCCTGTCCCTCCTCGTTTGTGTCAATTTAAAGCACTCTGCACAATCCTGGTCATATGATTGACCAGGGCACTGGCTCCACCAACGTACCATTAAAATAACACAGCTGAGTTCTCCTGAGAACTGCTAGCAGTTCCCACTGCATCATACCCACTTCTTCTGATACCATGGTTTGATTCTGAAAACCTGCTGCACTCTGGTGATATCACTCAGTATCTCTCCATGTGGTATCCCTCACTGTGTGGGTCTAATTTCTGCCTCTATCAGCCTCTAATTTCTGCCTCTCACTCCTCAATTTGGTCTGAGATACTGAGCCAACAGAATTCTCCACTCCAGAGAGATGCAGCAGGACAGGCCAGGGATGGAGACTGGGAATTTCCAGGTCTCTGTTGAACTCAGTGCTACTCCACAGGAGTCATCCTCACTGCCTCAGTCTAATTTCCCATTCTGTCTGTTTCTCTGTCTCCTGTCAGTAATCAGGATGTTCCTGACTTAGCTGAATTCTTAATTCCCAACCATTACCATATTGAAGACAATTGGTCTGCCAGAGAGAGATGGAAGGATGGAGAGTGAGATCTGGAGCCTTCAGTAAACCCTGCAGCCGGTAAGATCACTCACAGTACACAGCACAGGGAGGAGTTAGTGGCCTTCTCGATTCAGAACCGGAAGACAGGACATAGACACAGTTCTGGGCAAGGACCATCAACAACCGAGGCTTCATTCCTAGCATCTTGTGAGAGTCCTGCTCTCACCTCTGCTGTACTGGTCCTCACTGAGGCAGCACAGAGGATCTCAGGAATCAATCCTGGCCCATGCTGTATTAGTGATCTCTGTGATATCCTCCAGTCCCGATAATCCTTCCTCTGTTTGGAATCTCCTCTAATCCGCATAATGCTGTCTGTCTCTGTTAGGTTTTCCAATCCCTGACACCCTAATCCTTACGTTTTTCCAGTAGATACTAAATTCCTTCATCACTGTAAACCATGACAGTGCTGTCTATCCCTGTAAGCTCTTCCTAACAACACCACCCTCCAGATCAATGTTTTTGTCCTTAACTTCTTCATCTGTCCCTATCTGTGCCAACTTCTCGAGCTCCTACAATCCTTTCTTTGCTGTGAAATAATCGTAATCTCCTTACCCTTCACAAATTCTTCGATCTTAATCTATTTAAACTTCACCCTCAACCCGCCCACCCCCACCAACCCTGCCGACCAACGGAACCTCTTTCAGTTTTTGCAACCGACCCCATCTGTGTAATTGTCTCCAACCCAGCAACCTGGCATTCTCCATTGTCCTCCTATCTACGTCGCCTCCAGAGCCTCGAAGCCTTCTTATATTTTTAAACGTCTTCAGTCACTACAACCTTCCATATTTCTGTTAGTGTATACAATTCTCTTCTCCCTGAAACACCCTGAAACTACCAGACAACTATAGACCAGTGAGCCTGATGTCAGTAGTGGGCAAGTTGTTGGAGGGAATTCTGAGGGATAGGTTGTACATGCATTTGGAATGGCAAGGACTGATTCTGAATAGTCAATAGGGCTTTGTGCGTGGGAAATCATGTCTCACAAACTTGATTGAGTTTTTTGAGGGAGTAACAAAGAGGATTGATGAGGGCAGAGCGGTAGATGTGATCTATATGGATTTCAGTAAGGCGTTCGACAAGGTTTTCCATGGAAGATTGATGAGCAAGGTTAGATCTCACGGAATACAGGGAGAACGAGCCATTTGGATACAGAATGGCTCAAAGGGAGAAGGCAGAAAGTGGTGGTTGCGTGTAGGTTTGTGGAGGCCTGTGACCACTGGAGTGCCACAAGGATCGGTGCTGGGTCCTCTACGTTTTGTCATTTACATAAATGATTTGGATGCAGGCATCAGAAGTACAGTTAGTAAGTTTGCAGATTATACCAAAATTGGAGGTGTAGTGGACAGCGAAGAGGGTTACCTCAGATTACAGCAGGATCTTGACCCGATGGCCAATGGTCAGAGAAGTGGCAGATGGAGTTTAATCCATATAAATGCGAGGTGATTCATTTTGGGAAAGCAAATCTTAGCAGGACTTATACACTTAATGGTAAGGTCCTAGGAGGTATTGCTGAACAAAGAGACCTTGGATAGCAGGTTCATAGCTCCTTTAAAGTGGAGTCGCAGGTAGATAAGAAAGTGAAGAAGGCGTTTGGTATGCTTTCGTTTATTGGTCAGAGTAATGAGTACAGGAGTTGGGAGGTCATGTTGTGGCTGTACAGGACATTGGTTAGGCCACTGTTGGAATATTGCGTGCAATTCTCGTCTCCTTCCTATCGGAAAGATATTGTGAAACTTGAAAGGGTTCAGAAAAGGTTTTCAAGAATGTTGCCATGGTTGGAGGATTTGGGCTATAGGGAAAGGCTGAACAGGATGGGGCTGTTTTCCTTAGAGCGTGAGAGGCTGAGGTGTGACCTTATAGAGGTTTGCAAAATTATGAGAGGCATGGAGAGGGTAAATAGACAAAGTCTTTTCCCTGGGGTTGGTGAGTCCAGAACGAGAGGGCATAGGTTAATGTTGAGAGGGGAAAGATATAAAAGAGACCTAAGGGCAACGTTTTCAAAAAGAGCGTGGTATGTGTGTAGAATGAGTGGCCAGAGGAAGTGGTGGAGGCTGGTACAATTGCAACATTTAAGAGGCATTTCGATGGGTATATGAATATGAAGGGTTTGGAGGGATATGGGCCAGGTTCCTGGCATGTGGGACTATATTGGGTTGGGGTATCTGTTTTGCATGGACTGAATGGTTGCATGGTTGGACCGAAGGGTCTGTTTCCATTCTGTACATCTCTATGACTCTATAACTATGCTTCTATGACCCTCTGTCTGTGCCTATCAGTCTGCCTGCCTCTGAACTAGATCTATCCCTATCCCTATCTCCAGAATCTAACCCAACTCCCTATCTCTGTAAGTTCCTCCAATCCCCAAACTGCTTTGTCCCACTGACATTCTTGACCAAATGTAACTATGTTTAACTCAAACATCCTTGAGCCCCTGTAAGCCTCCCTATCTCTGTAACCTCTGCACATCTGGTCAACCCCCTCTAATTAGGAATGGCTCCCTGCATTCGCTATGAGGCAGATGGAATGACAGTGAACAGATATAATGGAACTGTCATTCCGGAGATGTAGCTGCAGAATCACCATCGCTGGGAACTGAATATTGAAGGGTTTTTGGGATCGAGACAGGCTAGGCAACAAACCATCAAGTTGTGAAGAAAGGATGAGTTTAATGCATTAATGAGACATTCATGTTGATCTGAAGATCAAACTTTGGAATCTTATTTGAGTTCAGCTGAGAATAAGCAAGCAGTAGCAACTGTTAGCAGGAATTCTTTGAGAGGCACCATACAGTGATGGGTATGTCAATATGGTTGGATAACTAATGAGTATCAGGGCTGCAATGGATGGAATCCTGGATTGTAAATGAGATGGTTTTCGATAACATCACATCAAGGATTGTGTGGAGTTTGCATATTCTCCCCGTGCCTGCGTGGGTTTCTTCCAGGTGCTCCGGTTTCCTCCCACAGTCCAAAGATGTGCAGGGAGGTAAATTGGCCATGCCAAATTGCCTGTAGTGTTAGGTGAAGGGGTAAATGTCGGGGAATGTATCTGGGTGGGCTGCGCTTGGGTGGGTCGGTGTGGACTTGTTGGGCTGAAGGGCCTGTTTCCACACTGTAAGTAATCTAATCTAATCTAATCTCCAGTAAAGTAGCCGTCAATACAATTGTCTATTGCAGGTCAAATGCTATGTCGTATTAAATATCTAATAATCCAATTATAAAGGTGTTTTGTGAGCAAAGACCCATAATGTTATACAGGACATATTGAGTTTGAGTTCAGACCATGAGATGGAGGAGCAGAATTGGGCCATTTGGCCCATTGAGGATGCTCTGCCCTTCAGTAAGATCATGGTTGATCTGATGATCCTTTACTCTCTTTACCTGCCTTTTCCACAAAACCCTTGCTTCCCTGATTAATTGAAATCTGACCAATTCTGTTGTAAATATTCTTAATGACCCAGCTTCGACAGCCCTCTGCAGTGAGGAATTTCCACAGAATCACTACCCTCTGAGTGAGGACATGCCTCCTCATCTTCATCTTAATGGGTGAGCCCTTGCTGGGATTTTCTGCCCTCTAGTTACAGATTGTCACACCATTAACATGAAAGGAAGTGACAGACATAATTATTGCAGATGGCATGAAAATTTATGGAGTTTAGGTTAATGAGCAAGGAGATCCAAGGTTGCAGGAGGTTACAGATCAGTAGGAAAGGCGTGCAGAGAAATGGCAAATTGAGTTTAAGCTGGACAAGTGTGAGGTCATGTCAAGTTCAAGAAGAAAGTTAGGGTACTGAGAGACATTTATATACAGAAGGATGTTGGTGCAAGTCAGTAACTCCCTGAAAATGGCAACAGAAGTGTTTCAGATGGAAAAGAAAGCAAATGGAACACTGACCTTCATCGGTCACAACGTTGGGTTTCGTGGTTTGCATCTGATGTTCTAATTGTATAAAATGTTTGTTGAAATATTGTGTGCAGTTGTCATCTCCGCATAATAAGAAGGATGTGGAGGCTTTGGAGAGGGTACAAAAGGGGTTTATCAGCACGTTGCCTGTTTTAGGCTTTTGAAGGGAGTATTTGGTATAAGAGGAAATTAAACAAAGTTAGATTGGTTTGTGAGAGTATCAGAAGCTGACAGGCGACCAGGTACAAGAAAATACAATTATGACAGGGACAGATAATAAGCATAGTCAGAATCCCTTTTCCAATTTGTAAGTTTCAAATAATAGCTTACCTAGGTTTAAGGTGAGAAAGAGGAAGTTTAAACAAGATTTGTGAGGCACGTTTTTTTAACATAGAGAGTGGGAGTTACTGAGGGAGGTCGAAGAAGCAGCAATATGAGCAAAGCATTGAAGTGGCATTTGGACAGTAACATTAACAGGCAGAGAATAGAGTGACATGGAATATGTGCAGGTAGATGGGACTAGTTGACAATAACATCATGGACAGCACAGCCATGGTGGGCCGAAGGGCCTATTATTGTGCTCTATTGTTCTGTTTTCTAACTTCCCAACATCTAACCTGTGAAAGCCTCCCAGAATCTTGAATGTTTCATTCAATTTCTCTCTCAAGTTTTCTGAACGTCATTGGGTTAAACCTCAATCTTCTCCACCTTTTCTCATTAGAAAATCCCTCCATACTCAGAATTAGCCGAGTGACCCTTCTCTGGACTGCCTCCAATGTGACAATGTCGTTCCTTAGGGACCTCAGACAGGTCATAATATTATAGGTGTGGTCTGACTTGTACTTTACCCTCGATCTCCCTCTTTTTAGACGCCATTCTCTTTGTAATAAATACCAGCATTTGATTTGCCTCCCCTATTACCTGCCAACTCTGTAAGCTACCTTTTTCATATTGATAAACAAGAACTCCCACAACCCTTTTTGTTGCCAGTCTGAAACCAATTACTGTTAGCCTGACAGTATGGGTGCCACGGTGGCACAGTGCTTAGCACTGCTGCATCACAGCGCCAGAGAAACGCGTTGAATTCCCGCCTCAGGCGACTGATTGTGTGGAGTTTGCACATTCTCCACGTGACTGCGTGGGTTTCCTCCGGGTGCTCTGGTTTCCTCCCACAGTCCGAAAATGTGCAGGTGAGGTGAATTTGTCATGCTAAATTCCACCGAGTGTTAAGTGTAGGAGAGTCGGTCTGAGTAGGTTGCGCCTCGCCGGGTCGGTGTGGACTTGTTGTGCCGAAGGGCCTGTTCCACACTGTAAGTAATCTAATCTAAGTCAAGAGTATGCTGAAATGTGTTAGAAATGATATGTCAATATGCAATAACTGGACCCTTTTATACAGAGAATTTTTACACAGACACGTTTTATACAGAGAATTTTTTATTGAGCCTGTTGGAGTTTATTTGTTGGTGTGAATATAAATGGCAGAGTAGATAAGGGTGTAGGAGATATGTGGTGGTACGGAGGATATGGATAATTTGAATTTTCAGAAGCCATTGCACAAGTTTAAAAAAGGGCTAAAGAGTAACTTGGAAGAGAATAGGGCCCGTTAAAGATCAATGAAGTCACCTATGTGTGGAACCAGAGGAGATGGGTGAGATATTAGACAAAACAATCTTGTCAGTATTTTTTGTGGAGAAAGAGATCGAAGCTCGGCAACTTCGGGAAATAAATAGTGATGTCTTGGAAAGAATCGGCAACAGAGAAGAGAAAGTGCTGGATTCATAAAACAAATAAAGTCGATCAATCCTCAGTTGCTCATTAGGTCGATCCTGGAACATTGTGGGAAGCTAGGGAAGAGATTGCAGTGTCCCAAACAGAGATATTCGCTTTATCAACAGACACAGTGAGTTATCGGAAGACTGGAGGGAGACTAATGCTGTTCCATCACTTTAGGGCTGCAGGGAAAAGTGAGAAAATTACAGCCCAGTGATAGGTAAGTTGTTGGAGGCGCTTCTGAGTGAAAGAAGCTACGTATATTCAGAAGTGTAAGGTCTGATTAGAGATAGTCAGCACGGCTTTGTGAGTGGATAACAGTGTTTCACAAACCAGGTGGACTCTTTGAGGAGGTGGAGACAGTGAGGTCTGCAGATACTGGAGATCAGAGTTGAGAGGGTGTTGCTGGAAAAGCACAGCAGGTCAGGCAGCATCCAAGGAGCTAGGAAAATCGACATTTCAGGCCGGAGCCCTTCATCAGGAATGAGGAGTTTGCCAAGAGATAGATGAAGGCAGAGCAGTCAATGATGTCTACATGGACTTCAGCAAAGCATTTGACAATGTTCCAAGGAATGTAGAACGTCTAGTCAAGAGGAAGAAACAAGCTGACTTAAGGTTGAGGAAGCAAGCATCAAATAGACCTCTAAAGGTTTACATGTGGCAGCACGGTGTCTCAGTGGTTAACTCTGCTGCCTCATAGCACCAGGGACCTGATTTTAATTCCAGCCCCTGTCGATTGCATGTGGAGTTTGCATGTTCTCCAATCGTCTGCGTGTGTTTCCTCCCGGTGCTCTGCTTTCCACCGACAGCCCTAAGATGTGCAGGTTCGGTGACTCAGCCAAGCTAAATTACACAGAGTGTTCAACGATGTGTAGATTTGGCATTTTAGTCAGGGAAAATGTGGAGTAATATGGTGGGGGAATGTTTCTGGGTGGGATACTCTTTGGAGGGTTGGTATGGAGTTGTTGGGCCAAATCGCCTGTTTCCACACTGTAGGGATTCACTGAAGGCACCAGGAGGGAACTGAAGAATGTACTCAGGACAGGTCGAAGGGGGCATGAAACAGCTTTGTTGTGAAGGATTAAGGAAAACCGTAAGGCATTCTCCACTTACATGCGGAACAAGAGGATGGCCAGAGTGAGGGTAAGGCTGATTAGGCATATTGGAGGGAACTTGTGTCTGGATTCGGAGGAGGTAGGGGATGCCCGTAATAAACACTATACCTCAGTGTTTACTACTGAGAGAGGCCTTGTCATTTGTGAAGACAGCATGAAAAAGACTGATACATGTTTATAGGTTGATGTTAAGAAGGAGGATGTGCTGAGAATTTTGTAAAACATAAGAATAGATAAATCTGCCGCACCCGAAGGGGTATGTCCAAAGTTACTACAGGAAGCGAGGGAAGAGATTGTTGCGCCTTTGGTGATGACCGTGGCACCCTCACTGACCACAGGGGTCGAACCAGATGACTTGAGGCAGGAAAAAGTTATTCCCATGTTCAGGATAGGTAATAGGGATAATCTTAGGACTTACAGACCTGTCAGTTTTATGTCTGTGGTATGCAGATTATTATGGAGCACTCTGAGAGACATGATTTATGATTCATAGTTTGATTAGAGATAGTCAGCATGGCTTTGTAAGGGGCAGGTCATACCTCACAAATCTTATTCAATCCTTCGAGAATGTGACAAAACACATTTATGGCTCATTCAGAAATTACAGAAGCATGGGAAACAGGGAAACCTGTCTGTCTGGATACAGAATTCCTGGCTCACAGAAGACAGAGGGTGATGAAAGATGGAAAGCATTCAGCATGGAGCTCTGTGACCAGTGGTGTTCTGCAGAGATCAGTTCTGGGAACTCTGCTTTTTGTGATTTTTATAAATGACTTGGATGTGGGTGTGGAAGAGTGGGTTAGTAAGTTTGCCAATGCCATGAAGGCTGGTGGAGTGGTGGATAGTGTGCAGGTCGGTTGTAGGTTGCAACGGGGGGACATTGACAAGATGCAGAGCTGGGCTGAGAAGTGGAATATTGAGTTCAGTGTGGAAAAATGTGAAGCAATTTATTTACTACGTTCGATCTTGATTTTAGGTTACACGGTTAAAGGCGGGAACATTGGCAATGTGGAGAAACAGAGGAATCTTGGGTTCCATGTCCATAGATCCCTCAAAGTTGCCAACCAAGCTGATATGGTTGTTAAGAAGGAATATGTTGTGTTGACTTTCATCAGTTGGGGGATTGAGTTTTAAAGAAGTCAGGTTATGCTACAGCTCGATAGATCCCTGGTTAGACTCCACTTGGAATATTGTGTTCAGTTCAGTTCCCTTAATACAGGAAGAATGTGGAAGCTTTAGAGAGGGTAAAGAGGAGATTTACCACGATGCTACCTGTACTGGAGAGCATGTCTTCTGAACAAAGGTTGAGGAGGCTAAGGCTTTTATCATTAGTGTGAAGAAGGATGGGGGCAATTGGTCGAGGTGAACAAGATGGTGTGAGGCACAGACAGTGAACAGTGCGAGACTTCTTTTTCGCACGGCATAAATGGCTATTATGAGGTGGCCTCCTAATAGTCCTAGAATCATTGCAGAAAGGATAGGGAAGGTGATTCAGGAGATGAGTGACAGTAATAGGGTGGATGTTATGGGGGACTTTAACTTTCCTGATATTGATTGGGAAAGCTATAGCTCAAGTTCGTTAGATGGGTCAGTGTTTGTTCAATGTGTGCAGGAGAGTTTCCTGACACAATATGTAGACAGGCCAACAAGAGGTGAGGCCATACTGGATTTGGTTCTGGGTAACGAACCAGGCCAGGTGTTAGAATTAGAGGTAGGTGAGCACTTTGGGGATAGTGACCATAATTCGGTGACTTTTACTCTCGTGATGGAGAGGGATAAGTGTGTACTACAGGGCAAGAGTTATAGCTGGGGTCAGGGAAATTATGATGCGGTGAGGCATGACTTAGGATGTGTGGCTTGGAAAAGTAGACTCCAAGGCAAGAGTGAAAATGATATGTGGAGCTTGTTCAAGGAGCAACTATTGAGTGTCCTTGATAATTATGTACCTGTCAGGCAGGGAGGAAAGGGTCGTGCGAGGGAGCCGTGGTTTAATAAGGAATTGGAATCCCTTGTTAAATGGAAGAGGGCGGCCTATCTCAAGATGAGACGTGAAGGTTCAATTGGGGCGATTGAGAGTTATAGGGTAGCCAGGAAGGACCTGAAGAGAGAGCTAAGAGCAGCAAGGAGGGGACATGAAAGGTCCTTAGTCGGTAGGATTAGGGAAAACCCTAAGGCTTTCTATAGGTATGTTAGGAATAAAAGAATGACTAGGGTAGGATTAGGTCCAGTCAAGGATAGTAGTGGGAAGTTGCGTGTGGAGGCGGAAGAGATTGGGGAGACACTGAATGAATACTTTTCTTCAGTATTTACTCAGGAACAGGGCATTGTCGTCGATGTGAATACTGAGTCACAAATAAGTAGAATGGATGGCTTTGAGGTATGTAGAGAAGAGGTGTTGGAAATCCTGGAAAAGGTGAAAATAGATAAGTCCCCTGGGCCTGATGGCATTTATCCTAGGATTCTCTGGGAAGCAAGGGAGGAGATTGCAGAGCCATTGGCCTTGATTTTTATGTCCTCTTTGTCTACAGGAGTAGTGCCAGAAGACTGGAGGATAGCAAATGTGCTCCCCTTGTTCAAAAAGGGGAGTAGGGATAACCCTAGTAACTATAGGCCGGTGAGTCTCACTTCTGTTGTGGGCAAAGTCTTAGAGAGAATTGTAAGGGATAGGATTTATGCACATCTGGATAGGAATAATGTGATCAAGGATAGTCAGCATGGTTTTGTGAAGGGCAGGTCGTGCCTCACAAACATTATTGAATTCTTTGAAAAGGTGACGAAGGAGGTTGATGAGGGGAAAGCGGTAGATGTGGTATATATGGATTTTAGTAAGGCGTTTGATAAGGTTCCCCATGGTAGGCTACTGCAGAAAATACGGAGATATGGCATTGAGGGTGAGTTGGAGGTTTGGATTAGGAATTGGCTGGATGGAAGAAGACAGAGGGTAGTAGTTGATGGCAAAGTTTCTTCATGGAGTGCCGTCACTAGCGGTGTTCCGCAAGGATCTGTTTTGGGACCATTGCTGTTTGTCATTTTTATAAATGACCTGGAAGAGGGGTTAGATGGTTGGTTGAGCAAGTTTGCGGATGATACGAAAGTCGGAGGAGTTGTTGACAGTGAGGAAGGATGTGGCAGGTTACACCAGGATATAGAGAAGCTGCAGAGCTGGGCAGAAAGGTGGCAAATGGAATTCAATGTAGCTAAGTGTGAGGTGATTCACTTTGGGAAGAATAACAAAAAGATGGGGTACTGGGCTAATGGTCGGATACTTGGTAGTGTGGATGAGCAGAGGGATCTTGGTGTCCATGTACACAGATCTCTGAAAGTTGCCACCCAGGTAAATAGTGCGGTGAGGAAGGCATATGGCGTACTGGCTTTTATTGGTAGAGGAATTGAGTTCCGGAGTCCTGAGGTCATGATGCAGTTGTATAAGACTCTGGTGCGGCCGCATCTGGAATATTGTGTGCAGTTTTGGTCGCCATACTATAGGAAGGATGTGGAGGCACTGGAACGGGTGCAGAGGAGGTTTACCAGGATGTTGCCTGGTATGGAAGGAAGATCGTATGAGGAAAGACTGAGACACTTGGGGCTGTTTTCATTAGAGAAAAGAAGGTTTAGGGGTGACTTGATTGAGGTGTACAAGATGATTAGGGGGTTAGATAGGGTTGACAGTGTGAACCTTTTCCCGCGTATGGAGTCGGGTATTACAAGGGGGCATAGCTTTAAATTAAGTGGGGGTAGATATAGGACGGAAGATAGGGGTAGGTTCTTCACTCAGCGAGTCGTAAGTTCATGGAATGCCCTGCCAGTAGCAGTGGTGGACTCTCCCTCTTTATGGGCATTTAAGCGGGCATTGGATAGGTATATGGAGGATAGTGGGTTAGTATAGGTTAGGTGGGCTTGGATCGGCGCAACATCGAGGGCCAAAGGGCCTGTACTGCGCTGTATTCTTCTATGTTCTATGTTCTATGTGACATAATTTTAAGGTGATTGAAGGATAGTTAAGGGGAAGGTGTCAGAGGTAGGTATTTTACACAGAGTGGCAGTTGGGTGGAATGCACTGCCAGCTGTGGTAGTAAAATTAGATACATTAGGTACATTTAATAGACTGTTGGATAGGTACATGGATGATCATAGAATGAAGGGTACATTGTTAGTTTGATCTTACAGCCATAGAGTCATAGAGATGTACAGCATGGAAACAGACCCTTCAGTCCAACACGTCCGTGCCGACCAGATATCCCAACCAAATCTAGTCCCACCTGCCAGCACTGAAAATGTGTTGCTGGAAAAGCGCAGCAGGTCAGGCAGCATCCAGGGAACAGGAGAATCGACGTTTCGGGCATAAGCCCTTCTTCACCTGCCAGCACCCGACCACTATCCCTCAAAACCCTTCCTAATCATATACCCATCCAAATGCCTCTTAAATGTTGCAATTGTACCAGCCTCCACCACATCCTCTGGCAGCTCATTCCATACACGTGCCACCCTCTGAGTGAACATGTTGCCCCTTAGGTCGCTTTTATATCTTTCCCCTCTCACCCTAAACCTGTGCCCTCTAGTTATGGAATCCCCAACTCCAGGGAAAACACTTTGCCTATTTATCCTATCCACGCCCCTCATAATTTTGTTAACATCTATAGGGTCACCCCTCAGCCTCCGACACTCCAGGGAAAACAGCCCCAGCCTGTTTAGCCTCTCCCTGCAGCTCAGATCCTCCATGACATCATGGCTGAAGGGTCTTGTACTGTACTGTTGTGTGTTCTACCTTCCATCTGGTGAACTGAATAATAAGTTCAGATCAATGCAAATGGATATGGCATTCAGGAGGAGCTAGTCAACTGGATACCAAATTGGCTTGATGGTAGGAGACAGAGGGTGATGGGAGACATGTTGTTTTTCTGACTGGAGGTATGTGACCAGCGGGGGAGTGGGTCCCCTGTTGTTTGTCATTGGATAAGTGGTTTGGATGGAAATATTGGTTTGCCGGTAAGTTTTTTGGGTGACACTGAAATTGGTGGTAAAGTGGACAGTGAAGAAAGTTATATATGAAACAACAGGATGAACAGTACTGCTGGGATAGTGGGCTGAAGAATACCTGATGGAGTTTAATTAGGTAAATGTGAAGTGTTCCATTTTGGTGAAAGAAACCAGGGTGGGACTTGTACAGTTAATGTTCGGGTCCTGGGTTGTGTGGTCAATCAGTGACCCAGGGACGTAAGTACACAAATTTTTGAAAGTGGTGTCACAGGTAGACAGGCTGGTGAATCAGGCGTTTGAGATGGTTACCTTCACTGGGCAGAGCATGGAGAAAAGGAGTTGGGATGTCATGTTGTGGCTGTACAAGACATTGGTGAGGCCACCATAAAAGCATTGTTGTTCAATCGGATGAACTCATCGGGTTCACTTACATCATTTAGGGAAGGACATTCTAACCTAGTCTGGCCTACATGTAACTCCAGACCAACAACAATATGGCTGACTCTGAACTATTCTCTGGGCGATTATCAGTGGTGGCAAAGAATGCTGGTTGAGGCAGTGATACCCACATCCGATGAACGAATGAATAAATAAAAATACGTATGTCCCTCCCTATCTCTGTAAACACCTCCAGCTGCAGCAACTCGTCGTGGTTTTGTAACACCGTTCAGGCCCTGGCCACTCTCTGTAACACTCTCACCACCTCCAGAACCTTCACCTCTCCCTGTTCCTATCGTGTCATTAAATCCTGACAATGATTCCCCTTCCAATTGACCTCCTCCTGTTAGCAGACCCTTTGCAATCCACTTAAAACTTGCTGCTACAGCACTCTCACTCGGGATGTTAAGAACTTTCGGTGATCTTCTAAGCCTGATAATCTAATTTGATCCATTTTATCCTGAGTGAGGGCCGGGTGGGAATTTCTTGCTGAGGTTTTGTCTGTTTCAATATCCTTCTGTTGAGTGATTTACACTGTTCCTTCAAATGTTTTCCACTGTTCATTTACAGACATATGTTTCAGTCTGTTTCGTCTATTTGCCTTGGTCAGTTCTCTCAAACTCATGTAATTGGCGACTTTTGTTTCCAGTTGTACCTTGTCCTTTCTGTGATTCACTTGAAAACTTTATATTCCATTAAACTGCGCCTTATCACAATTTCCCAGAGGAACTCTGCAGATGACATTACTCATTCAGTAAGTTTCATCGTACAATGGTTAATCTGAGATAGTTACATCCATAGCCACTTGCACAATGTGTTATTCAAAGAAACACAAAAACATTCTCCGAACTCCTCTTCCGATATCACTCTTGTCAGTGTGACTGTCCCAGATTATGCAAATATTGAAACGTCCCAAAATTATCATAATGCCTTGTTTAAAAATTCCAATGAATTCCTGCTTAATGCAGTGATGAGCTTTGAAATTTTGTTAGGTGGCCTAAAATTGTTCTGCTGCTTGTGTCCTTGGCAAGTAGTAGCCAGAATTTACATTCAGACTGACTCTACTTCATGATCTGAGGCCAAATACTTCCTCTGTTGTACCTTTGTAATCCATTATTGTTAGCGTTGTCCATTTTGTCTGAATTTCTGCAAGTTTGTGGACCATTGAATATTAATGTTCCACCTTTACTTCGCCATGTAACCACCTCATCCTGGTGCCTAAATCTCTTTCATCTGTGTCACAAATTCATCTACCTTATTGCAGAGACTTTGTCCATTTCAAAAAAACCATGATTTATTCTTTCCCATAATCTCGTGTCACAAACCTATTCACTGATATACAGTTTGATTTAAACTCTGTCCCTTCCTGTTCCTTTCTGCTTGTCTTCAGCCACATTTCCATGCTCTTCCGATGCTTCACCTTTTCTTTTTGGATTTGGAAGCTACTTTCACCTGAACCCTGTCCCTGCATCCTCTCTGTCAGTTTGCAGCCCTGTCCATAAACCTACCGACATGATTGGCCAGGACATCGTTCACATCAGCGTTCCAGTGGGGCCCAGTGCAATGGGATTGTTTTTATTCACTCAGGGGATATAGGTGTCTATGGCTGACCAGCCTTTCTTGTCCATCCCTAGCTGCCCTAGAACTGAGTAACTTGCTCATCCATTTCAGAGGGTCATTGAGAGGTTATGTCGTGCAGACCACGTATGAATGGCAGATGTTCTTATCGAAAGGACAGGTGTTTGGAGTTTTTGTACCTCAGCAATGGTTTCATACTTATTTCTGGCTTATTAATTATTATGTTTAAAATTATTGATTTCAAATTCCACCATTTCAGATGGTGGGATTCATACCAGCCTCCCCTGAACATTAGGTGAGGTCTTGAATTATGCTCTAGCAATAATACCACGTGGATATCACTTCGCCTGCTCACAGGTTACTCATCCCTGAGCACGGATACCAGGGCATCATGTAGCAGAACCCCTTCTTCCCACACAATTGTTTGAGCCTGTTACCTTCCAGCACTCTGATGATATATCACTCAGTCTCTCTCCATGTGGTATCCCTCACTGTGTGGGTCTAATTGCTGCCTCAGGCAGCACCTCTCGCTCTTGCAGTTACTCCAGATCCTGAGCCAACAGAATTTTCCACTCCAGAGCGATGAGGCAGCACAGGCCAGGGATGGTGCCTGGGCATTTCCAGATCTCTGTGGGACTCAGGGCCATTCGACGTGTGTAGCCCTCTCTGCATCGATCAAATTTCCAATTCTGTCTATTTCTCTGTCGCCTGTAGGTACTCAGGAAGATACAGACTCAGTATACTTCGCAGCTTCGGGTGTCTTGTCCATCACCACATTGAAGATGGTTGGTCAGCCAGAAAGTCACAGGAGAGGGAGATCTGGAGCCTTCAATAAATCCTGCAGTGAGGTAAGATCACTCGCAGTGCACAGAGCAGAGAGCAATGAGAGGGCTCCTAACATCACCTAACAAGACATGACATGGATCTGGTGCTGGAGGGGGAGCACAGTACAGACACACCGCAGTCTCAGTCACCGCCCCTACTGTACGTTTTGTTGTACTAAGACAGCATCAGGAGTGTCACAGTTATCAATCCAGGCCTGTGCTGTCTTAGTGAGCATCCGCAGCACAGTGAAGAAAGCAGGCCTCCCATGAGAGGGTGGGAATGCTGCCTGGCATCTTTCTGTTCTGTGTTCTCCCTCCAACACTGTATCTCTGGCATGTCTCGTGGTCCGATGTCATCGATAATTTGTAACTCCTATAAAAGATCCTGTCCCTGCGAATTCCTCCAGTCTCTATAGTCCCTCCATCTGTTTGAAATCTCCTGCATTCCAGACTAACATCCCTATCTCTGAAACTTGCTTCAGTCTCTACAACATGCCTTATCTCAGTAGTCTCCTCCTCCTTTGACAGAACCAAACAGAACTGAATCAGAACCGTTAGTTTGATCCAACTAATCCATGCTGACCAGTGTCCCTGAAAGAGTTGCTTTTGCCTGTATTTGACCCATATCCCTTCAAACATTCCCCTCTCCATGTACGTGCCCAAGTGTTTTTCATGCATGTTAATGTACTTTTCTCTGCCATTTCCCCTGGCAGTTCATTCAATATGTACACCAGCTTCTGTGTTCTCCTCCGGTCCCTTTTAACTCTTTCCTTTCCCACCTCACATTTCTGCCCTTTAGTTATGGACTCCCCTACCCTGGGATAAAGATCTTGGCAATTCACCTTATGTATACCCCTCATGGTTTTATAAACCTTTATCTGGTCACCCCTCAGCCACCTACACCCAATGGGAATACGAAGAACAATGATACAAATATCTCTGCCGTGGTAACCGCCACTACGTTGCGACAATGTGTTGGGATACACTTGTTCAGGACCTGGGTTTTTATCTACCTTTGTGTTTTAAGACCTCTAGCACCACCTCTTCTGTAATGGGGAACTCTTTTCAATACATCAGTTTCTTTCCCTATGTTTCCTAGTCTTTATCCACAATATGCTTTGACATGAAATATTCATTTTGAATCTCACCCATCTCCTCTGGTTCCATACATGTGGGGCCCTGTTGTCTATAATGTTGCTTTTTTGTACTTGTGTGCTGTAGGATCTCTTTGGATTCTCCTTAAACTTTTCTGAGATCTACCTCTTTCCCCCATTTTGCTTTCCAGCTTATCTAGCCTCTCCTTGTACGTCACATCCTGCAGGAGCAGTAACGTTTTCGTCAATCTTTGCTCGTTTCAGAAAATGCTTCCTAAATCAGGATGAACAGAATTCTTCGCAGTATTCCAACTGGGGACCCAGCAATGTCAGATACAGCCGGATCATAGTGTCCCAACTCATGTCCTCAATGCTGTGAGCCATGAGGGAAAGTGAGTCTAATGCTGCATTCACCACTCTGTCCACCTGTGCTACCACTTCCAAGGAGCAATGTAACTGTCGCTCCTTGGTCTCTTTCTGTTTGTCAACACTGCCTAGGACCCTTCCATTAACTGTGTTATTTCTCCTTGGTTTGTCTTAACTAAATCCAACACCTGAATTAAACGCCATCTTTAATTCCTTGTCCCACTGTCCCTGTTATTCAAGAGCCCCTTTGATAACTGTATTCCCTGCCCACTATATCACGAATGTTATTATCCACAATACTACTAACAATGACTCCTATATTCTGTCTGTCTTCTTGGTCACCTCTTCAGCAAATTTAATTCATTTGTGAGACATGACTTTGTATGCACAATGCTGTGCTGACCATCCGTTATCAATCCTTACTTTCTGAAATGCATGTCACCGCTGTCCAGAAAAAACGCTTCCAACAACATTTGCACGACTGACTTCGAGCAAATTGGTCTTTAGGTCTCTGCCTTTCAGTTGCAGCCTTTTTTTAAATACTGGCACAACATTAGTCACCCTCCAGACTCCCAGCTCATCTACTGTGGCTGTCAGTGATAGAAATATCTCTGTGAGGGACTCCTTAGTTTCGTCCCTAACTTCCTCCAATATCCAGGGACAAACTTGATTAGATCCCATAAATTGTCTTGTTTTTATGGATTTTAAATCCTCTAGCACCTCCTGCTCTGTAATGTGGACTCTTTTGAAGATATCACTGTTTATTTCCCCGACTTCCTTAGCCTTTGTCCACAGTAAGTTGTAAAGTGATTTTTTTGTTTAAGATGTCACACATCTCCTGTGATTCCACACATTGATGGCGCCATTGATCTTTATGGGGCCACATTTTGTCCTGAGTTAATCTTTTTTTATTCATATTCTTGTAGAATTTCTTTGGATTTTCCTGAAACTTGTTTGCCAAAGCTTTCTGAGGTCCCCTTTGGGCCCTCCTGATTTCCCTCTTAAGTGTATTAATCCACCCGCAATGTTCTTCAAGGGGTTCTCTTAATCCAGCTGGCTATATATGACATGTGTCCATTTTGTCTTGACCATAACCTCAATATTCACATTCATCCAGTGTTTCCTACTTGTGTCGGTATTGTCTTTCACACTAACAGGAATATGCTGGCCCTGAACTCTCGTTTTGTCTCTTTTGAAAGCTTCCCATATACATGCAAATAACCTCCAAACATCAACTTTTAAAATATCTTGACTAATACTTTTTGGATTGGGGCAAGGCCAATTTTGATCTTTAACTTGTGGACTAGGCCTATCAATGGTCCAGAGCTATTTTCAAACTAATATAATTGTCGTCACGTTTCCAAAATGCTCCCCCACTAACACCTCAAGCACTTTTCCATACCTTGCTTCCCAAAACGAAATCATGTTTTACCTCTTTCTCCAGTCGTGTCATTTACATATTGACTGATCCATTTTTCTTGAACATAATAAACAAATGCCTCCCATGGAAGCTCAGAACATTTTTACAGTTGCTTTCCCTTTTATCCTTCCTGTAGCATCTGTCCCCTGGAACATTGCGCTGCCAGTCCTGTCCCTCCCTGAGCTGTGTTTCTGTAATACTTATGGTGTTCTAGTCCCATGCTCCCATCCATGCGTTGGGTTCATGTGCTTTTCCTGTCAGGCTATTTCCATCAAAATAAATGCAGCTTAGTTCACCAGTTTCCCCTCATTGCCTGCTGCGCTCTTGCCTGCCTTGTCGATTGAAATGACTGTCTTGAAATTCTGTCCCAGCCTCAACCTTCAGACTGCAGCCTGAGACCATCCCCCTCACTGTGAACAACATCCTCACCTTTCATGTTATCTGCAAACCTCATAATGATACCTTCTGCTTTAACATCCGAGTTATTAATGTACATCATAAATAGCGTTAGTTCCTGCACAGATCCCTATGGTACACCCACTTGTGAAAGGCTTCTCATCACAAATAACCCTCCAATTGTGGATCCAATTTGCCAACTTGCCTCGGATCCCATGGCTCTTCCCTGTTGGACCAGCCTTCCATGTGGGATCTTGTCAAAGGCTTTAATGAACTCCATGGCAACCCATATCATCTGCACTGCACTCATTAATATTTTTAGAGATCATTTCAAAAAAATCATCTTAATTCATCGGACAAAATCTTCCTCTACCAATTCCGTGATAACTTTCCCTAATCGATTCCTGCCTTTCCAAATGTTGATACTTCTTGTTCCTCAGAATTGTTCCCAATAATTTCCCTCCCCCTGCTGCCAGACTATCTGCTCTATAATTGGACAGGCATATGGACGTACATGGAATAGTGTAGGTGGATTGCACATCAGATCAGTATGACAGGGCGGCACAACATCAAGGGCCGAAGGGCCTGTACTGCACTGCAATGTTCTATGTTCTATGTAATTACCTGGCCTATCCCAGCTGCCCTTCTTGAACAACGGAACCACATTCGCTATCCTCCAGTCATTCGGCACTTCACCTGTGGTCAGGAGAGTATTACATATATCTGCCTGGGCCCCAGCAACCTCCTCCCTTGCCTCCCATAGCAGCCTGGGATATATTTCATTGGACACTGAGGATTTACCCACCTTTACACCAGCAAAAACATTTAACACCTCCTCTTTATTGACCTTAACATGTTCGAGAACCTCACCATCCCGACTGAAATGCCCGGCTGCAATTTCTTTCTCCTGTGTCAATACAGATGGGAAGTATTCATTGAAGACCTCACGTACTTCCTCTGGCTCCATGCACAGATTTTCCCTTTGGTTTCTAACAGGCCCCACCTTTTCCCCAGAAATCCTCTAACTCTAACTGTACTGGTAAAATACCACGTGGTTTTTCCTAAACACTATCTGCCACGGATATTTTGTGAGTATTGTTTGAACCTCATTTTAAGGACCCCCTTTCAATCTCCATACTTGTGAAGGGCTTCACCTGGTTTTATTGCACTGTAATTTCTTTATTAAACTCATGATATTGGTTGATCAGTATTTGCTGGATTTACTGCCTTTGCCATTCCATCCGCATGAACACACCGGCCCTGAATTTTCACTCTATTACTTTAAAATGTTCCCATTTTGCAAATATAGACCCAAACGCAGATGGTTTTTCCCAGCTCATGTTTGTCACATCCTGTCCAATGATCGTGATACTGATAGGAGACTCAGTTGTGAGGGGGGCACACAGGAGACTGTGTGGCTGAACAAGAAACTCAAGGATGGTATGTTGCCAGGGTCAAGGGGGTCTCTGAACAGTTGCAGAACATTTGGAACGGAGAGGGTGAACAGCCAGAGGCCATTGTGCACAATGGTACGATTGTCCAAGGTAAACAAAGGGATGGGGCCCTGTCAAATTAGTACAGGGTGTTCAGTAAGAACATAAAAAGCAGGACCTTCAGGGTAGTGATCTCTGGATTACTCCCAATGCCACGTGCCAGTGAGGATAGACATAGAAAATTAGGCCAGATGGATGTGTGGCTGAGGAGCAGGTGGATGGGAATGGGTTTTCAGTTCTTGGAACATTGGGATCTCTTCTGGCGTAGAGGTGACCTATACAAGGGGATGGGTTGAACTTGAACCAGAGAGGCATCATTATCCCTGGGGCGAGATTTGCTAGTGTTACACCGGAAGGGTGTAAACTAGTTTGGCAGGAGGTTCGGAATCTGAATAAGAGAGGGACCATTGACCAGTCAGGGGAAAAAAAAAACATTAGCAATCAAGAGCAAGTTTCCTATTCAGAATATCCAGAGGTACAATAAAGGAAGAGAAAGGATTTATGGTTTAACGGGCATTTATTTCAACACACGAGACCTGACTTTTAAGGCAGATGAGCTCAGAGCATGGATTGGTTCTGGGGACTGGGATATTATAGCCATAACAGAAACATTGCTGAGAGAAGGGTAGGACTGGCAGCTCAGTGTTCCAGGATACAGAAGCTACATGAGTGACAAAAGGACAAGTAAGTGAGGAGGGGGAACTGCCCTTTTGATAAGGGAGGACATAACAACAGTGCTTAGAGAGGATACTCTTTCGGGATTATCAAATAAGGCCATATGTTTGTAAGTTATCAACAAAAACGGGATAGTCAAACTGTTGGGACTATGTTATGACCCTCAAACAGCCAGCAGACACGAGAGGAGCAGATGTGTTTAGAGATCAGTGATAACAGTCAGAATAATACAATAGTATTGTTTGGAGATTTTGATTTCCCCTGGATTGACCGGGCCACCCAGAGGGTAACAGGCCCGTACGGAGTGAAGTTTGTCAAATGTGCCCAAGAACATTTCCTACATCAAGATGTAGACGGCCTAACTCTACTCAGGGGGGTGCAACACTGGACCTCCCCTCAGAAAACGGGGTCAGGCAACTGACTGAAGTGTCAGACAGAGAGCACTTTGGGTCCAGTGACCACAACTGTCTGAGATTTCACATAGTTATGGGAAAACATCGAACAAGTCCACAAACTAAGGTGCTAAACTGGAACAGGGCTGGTTTTGGGGCCATTAGGCAGGATCTAGCAGAGGCCGATTGGGTGAAGCCAAAAATCGCACAACACCAGTTTATAGTCCAAATAGATTTGGAAGCGCTATTGATCATTCCAAAAGATGCAAGACTTAATCTAAATTTGTTTAATATTACATTCTATGACTTCAATCCTGTTGCTTTAAATTCTGTGCCTTATGACTGTGTTCCACAACCACCGCTTAAGAAGCAGCGCTCCGAAAACTAGCGCTTCCAAATAAACCTGCTGGACGTGGTGTTGTGTGACTTTTAACTTTTCCCACCCCAGTCCAACACCGGCATCTCCAAATCATGACGACCATCGATTGGGTGAGACTGTTTGAATAAAAAGGAACAACTGGCAAATGGGAGGCTTTGAAAAGTGTGATCTCAAGAATCCAGGGTCAGTATGTCCCTATTGGTGTGAAGAGAAAAGCTGGCAGTTTTAGGGATCCCTGGCTGATGAGGGATATCAAGGCTCTACTCAGGAAAAAGAAGATGGCAAACATTGGCTTTAAAGCTTCTGTATCTACACAACCTCTTCCAGTCCAAAAGACACAATCAATCTTTGGAAACCCCACAATCCTCTCAGGTCCCTGCCGCACTCCCAATCTTTAGAACTCACTCCAATGCCTGTGGCTGTCCTGATCCAGTTCCTTCAAGACCCACCGTCTGTGCAACATCCTCCTGTCACTAGCATACATCCTGTGAATGTAAGCTCCTCCAGTCTCTCCATACATCGACTCATCTCCATAATCTTCTCCAGCTCTGACATCCCAATCCACGTAAATGCCACCCTCCCCTACAATCCTTCCCTTGACCAAACTGCAGGAGCTTACTAATGCTCTTTTTTTTCCTGTGAAACTGTCTCCAACCAAAATTGATGTCCTTATCTCTCAGAAAATCTGTCAGACTTCACACCCTCCATATCCAAATAAATTCCAGAAACTTAGCCTGCCTATATATATAAACAACTTCAGTCTGACTAGCCTGCATACGTCTGTTTGTTCTTTCAATTTGTACAATCGTTTTTGTCTGTGATATGCTCCTAAGGTTCACTGTGCAAACCAATCCGTCCTCCCAATATCCTAATCCCTGTAAACTGCTCCATCCCTCCCAACCTCCCCATCTCCATTAACACATGTAAGCTCCACATTTCTGTAACGTCCTGTGGTTCTCTGGACCTCTTTCCTGGTGAAACCATGTCCAATCCCCAGAACCCTCAGAACCAGGGTCGTCTGCTCCGGATCATTAGCCCAGTACACCATCTTCTTGTTACTCTTACCAAAGTGAATCACCTCACACTTACCTACATTGAACTCCATTTGCCACCTTTCTGCCCAGCTCTGCAGCTTATCTATATCCCGCTGTAACCTGCCACATTCTTCCTCACTCTCAACAACTCCACCGACTTTCGTATCATCCGCAAACTTGCTCACCCAACCTTCTAGTCCCTCCTCCAGGTCATTTATAAAAATGACCAACAGCAATGGTCCCAAAACAGATCCTTGCGTAACACCGGTAGTAACTGCACTCCAAGATGAACCTTTACCATCAACTACTTCCCTTTATCTTCTTCCAGCCAGCCAATTCCTAATCGAAACCTCCAACTCACCCTCAATGCCATACCTTCGTATTTTTTGCAGTAGCCTACCATGGGGACCCTTATCAAACGCCTTACAAAAATCCATATTCACGACATCTACCGCTTTACCCTCGTCCACCTCCTTAGTCACCTTCTCAAAGAATTCAATAAGGTTTGTGAGGCACGATCTGCCCTTCACAAAACCGTGCTGACTATCCTTGATCATATTATTCCTATCCAGATGTTCATCAATCCTATCCCTTACAATTCTCTCTTAGACTTTGCCCACAACAGAAGTGAGACTCACCGGCCTATAGTTACTAGGGTTTTTCCCTACTCCACTTCTTGAACAAGGGAACCACATTTGCTATCCTCCAGTCTTCTGGCACTATTCCTGTAGACAACGAGGACATAAAAAACAAGGCCAATGGTTCTGCAATCTCCTCCCTTGCTTCCCAGAGAATCCTAGGATAAATGCCATCAGGCCCAGGGGACTTATCTATTTTCACCCTTTCCAGAATTTCCAACACCTCTTCCCTACATACCTCAAAGCCAAACATTCTAATTAATTCTGACTTAATATTCACATCGGCAACAATATCCTGTTCCTGAGTGAATACTGACGAAAAGTATTCATTCAGTGTCTCTCCAATCTCTTCAGCCTCCACACACAACTTCCCACTACTATCCTTGACTGGACCTATTCCTACCCTGGTCATTCTTTTATTCCTGACATAGCAATACAAAGCCTTTGGGTTTTCCCTCATTCTGCCAACCAAGGACTTTTCATGCCCCCTCCTTGCTGCTCTTATTTCTCTTTAGATCCTTCCTGGCTATCTTATAACTCTCAATCGGTGCAATTGAACCTTCACGCCTCATCTTTACATAGGCTGCTCTCTTCTCTTTAACAAGGGATTCCAATTCCATATTAAACCACGGCTCCCTCACACGACCCTTTCCTCCTTGCCTGACAGGTACATACTTATCAAGGACACTCAATAGCTGCTCCTTGAACACGCTCCACATATCGTTTGTGCCCTTCCATTGAAGCCTACTTTTCCAAGCCACACATCCTCAGTCATGCCTCACCGCATCATAATTTCCCTGTCCCCAGCTATAACTCTTGCCCTGCAGTGCACACTTATCCCTGTCCATCATGAGAGTAAAAGTCACCGAATTGTGGTCACTGTCCCCAAAGTGCTCACCTACCTACAATTCTAACACCTGGCCAGGTTCGTTACCCAGAACCAAATCCAGTATGGCCTCACCTCTTGTTGGCCTGTCTACATATTCTGTCAGGAAACCCTCCTGCACACATTGGACAAACACCAACCCATCTAACGTACTCGAGCAATAGCTTTCCCAGTCAATATCTGGAAAGTTAAAGTCCCCCATAACAACCACCCTATTACTTTCACTCTTCTCCTGAATCATCCTCACAATCCTTTCTTCTTCGTCTCCAGGACTCTTCGGAGGTTTCCTGTTTCTAACCTCAGCTCAACCTATCTCAGATGGCGAGCCTTCAACCATCATCCTTTCCGCCGCTGTAATACTATCTTTGACAAGCAATGCCACACCTCCCCCTCTTTTACCCACACCTCTGACCCTACTTAAACATTTAAACCCTGGCACCTGCAAGAGCCATTCCTGTCCCTGTTCTACCCATGTCTCCGTAATAGCCACAACATCGAAATCCCTGGCAACAACCCACGCTGCCATTTCACCTACCTTATTTTGTATACTTCTCGCATTGAAGTACACACACTTCAAGCCACCTTCCTGTTTACAGGCACCCTCCTTCGAGATTGATGCCATGTTCCTAACCTCCCTTCACTCAAGGTACTGCACCCTAAAGCTACAGTCCAGGTTCCCATGCCCCTGCAGAGTTAGTTTAAACCCCCCCAAAGAGCACTAGCAATCCTCCCCCCAAGAATATTGGTGCCCCTCAGGTTCAGGTGTAGACCATCCTGTTTATAAACGTCGCACCTTCCACAGAAAGAACCCCAGTTATCCAGTAACCGCAATCCCTCCCTCCTGCACCATCCCTGCAGCCACGCATTTAGCTGTTCTCTCTCCCTACTCCTCGACTCTCTATCACGTGGCACGGGTAACAAACCAGAGACAACAACTGTTTGTGCTCGCTCTGAGCTTCCAACCTAGCTCCCTGAAAGCCTGCCTAACATCCTCATCCCTCTTCCTACCTATGTCGTTGGTGCCAATGTGGACCACGACTTCAGGCTGCTCCCCCTCGCCCTTAAGGACCCGGAAACCACGATCAGAGACGTCACATACCCTTGAATCTGGGAGGCAACATACCAATCGTGAGTCTCTCTCGCCCCCGCAAAACCGCCTATCTGTGTCCCGAACTATCGAGTCCCCAATAACTATTGCTCTGCTCTTCTCCACCCTTCCCTTCTGAGCAACGGGGGCAGGCTCCGTGCCAGAGACCTGAACCACAATGCTTACCCCTGGTAAGTCCCCCCCCCCCCCCCATAAGTATCCAAAACGGTATACTTGTTCTTGAGGGGCACGACTGCAGGGGGTTCCTGCACTGGCTGCTTCCTCCCAGTCCCCCTAACTGTCACCCATCTGTCTGCAATCTTTGGAGTTACTACTTCCCAAAAGCTCCGACCTATGACCCCCTCTGCCTCCGGAATGATCCTAAGTTCATCCAGCTCCAGCTCCAGTTCCCTAACACGGTCTTGGAGGAGCTGGAGATGGGTGCACTTCCTGCAAGTGTAATCAGCAGGGACAACAATGGCATCCCTCACCTCAAACATGTTGCAAGAGGAACATTGCACTGCCTTCACTGCCATCCGTCTAAAAGTAACCTTCAACAAAACTACGTCTAAAGAATAAAACAAGCAAAATGCAGCACTTCGTTACTTACCAGAACGGGTGTTATTGTTAGGTTAGAGGAGGAGGGCGGGTGGGAAGCACTACCCCTGTAGTGCCTTGGGTTCCTCTCCGGCGCGCCTTTATTTGGAAAACCTACCCAGGTAAGCTTCCGCTACAGCAGCTTCTGGGTCCGCTCTGCGCTTTAAAACAAACTTTTAAATTTAAACCATTAAAAAAAACTTAACCGCGACTACAAAGAGACACCGCCAAACAGCCTTTATCTGCTCTGCCGAGAGAGTGAGGCCTAGGCCTTGGAGCTGCGCGCCTTTATTGTGCCATTGTAACCCTCCTATACAGAACACAGAACATGGAATGATACAGCACACTCAAGGCCCTTCGGCCCGTGATGATGTGCTGAACTTTTATCCTACTCTGACATCAAACTATGATCTACAAACACTACATTTCACTATCGTCCATGTGCCTATCGAAAAGTTACTTTAATATCCCTAATGTAACTGACTCTACTACAATCACTGGCGGTGCATTCCATGCACCCACCATTCTCTATGTAAAGAACCTACCTCTGACAACTCCCCTGAACTTTCCTACAATCACCTTTAAATTATGCCCCCAAGTGATAGCCATTTTCACAATAGGTAAATTCTCTGGATATCCAGTCTATCTCAGACTGTCATCATCTCGTAGGCCTCTATCAAGTCACTTCTCATCTTCAATGAGAAAAGTTCTAACTCCCTCATCCTTTCTTCATAAAGCCTGTCCTCCAGTCCAGGCAGCATGCTGATAAATCTGCTCTGCATCCTTTCTGAAGCTTCCACATCTTTCTGATGATAAGACAAACAGAACTGAACACGATATTCCAAGTGTGGTCTGTCCAGGGGTCGATGGAGCTGCAGCATAACTTTGCGGCTCTTCAACTCAATCCCCCTGATAATGAAAGCCAACACATCTTCTCAATACCCTTATCAACTTGGGTGGCAACTTCGAGGGATCTATGGATTGAACCCCAAGATCCTGCTGTTCCTCCACACTTACCAATAAACTTGCTTTTAATCTTGTAAATGCTTTCTGTGAAATCCGTCCAATCTAAAACCCTCACAATCTTGGTAGCTTCCTCCAGTGCCTACAACACTTCTGAACTGTGAAATCTCTTCACGTCCCTACAATCCTCCTTAGCTCTGTAAGCTCCTTTATTAGCATCAACACTCTAAATTCCTGAAGCCTCCTTTTGCCATTGCAATATTCCTAATATCTGCATTACGCTCCAGACCTAATATCCTTCCCTGCGTATGTAACCCCCACCATCTTCCAGTGCTCTTCAGGAGAACATTGCAGAGGAAGGAAGAGTTGTAGAGAAAGGGCTGCCAAACCTGGACGGTGGGACTAATGTAGGAAGGGACAGGAATCCCGCAGGAGGTTAGACGTAGCGGGATTCATAGTACCTGTAGGATGGGAACAAGCGAGAATGGGTTGTGGAACCTGAGGAATGTTCCAGTTTGAATGACGTTTTTTCTATTGGACCACTATCCAATCTTCATGACTTATTTTGGAGATGTTTCTCAGAATTGCTGAACACAGCTTCAGATTCCCAGGCTGGGCGCTGTGAGTTCAGATGTGAATCTATTTAGCCTTTTCTGTCTGTATGCTTGACACTGACCTGATGCTGCTCATGTGATCTCCAGATCTGCATGACTGCCCAGAGCTCACCTCAACAAAGCCTTCAATTGGAATGATATTTTTTTTAAATTATTTTTCAGCGGCAGATTTACGAGATGCAGGAATTGGGGAGTTTTGATTTTGAGAGAATGAAACTATATGACTGTAAAATGGGAAGCCATCAAAAATTAGATAATGAGAGTCCAGAGAAGTATACAGTATTTCTGTTAGGGTTAAGGAAAGGCTTGAAGGTCCAAGGAACGTTGGATGACTGGAGAATTTGAGGTAGATTAGATTAGATTACTTGCAGTGGGGAAACAGGCCCTTCAGCCCAACAAGTCCACACCGCCCCGCCGAAGCGCAACCCATCAAAACCCTACGTCTACCCCTTACCTAACACTACGGACAATTTAGCAATTTAGCATGGCCAATTCATCTGATCTGCACATCTTTTGACTGTGGGAGGAAACCGGAGCTGGATTAAGGGAATCCATTGAAGAACATCGCGGGTGGACTAATTCACTTCACAGGGAAATCAGGAGGGCCCAAATGGGACCACAAAAAGTGTTGGCAGATCAGGCTGAGGAAAATCAAAAGAGATTCTACAAGTATTTTAACAACAGAAGATTAACTAGGGGCAGAATATGGCTCCTTGAAGATGAATGGGGCCATCCCCCAAGTGTGGAACCACAGGAGATCGGTGAGCTACTATACGAAAGATTCACGTTTCAACTTACTGTAGAGAAAGACTTGGGAACTCAGAGAAATAAACAGTGATGTCTTCAAAAAAGTTCACATTACAGAATAAAAGGCACTGGAGGCTTCAAAATGCATACAAGGGATACAAGTTCCTGCGACCAAATCAGGTATATCTCAGGATATTGTGGGATGCTCGGGAAGAAATCGCAGGGTCCTGTAAAGAGATGTTTCTATCACTAACAGCCACGGGTGATGAGCTGGAAGCCTGGGGGCTGGCTAATGTTGTGCCAGTATTTAAGAAAGGCTGCGAGGGAAAGCCAGGGACATCAAAACCAAGTAGCTTAATGTCAGTGGTGCATACGTTGTTGGAAGTGATAATGTTGGACAGGAGTTAGTTGCATGCATTTGCAACTGCAAGGATTGATTAGGGATAGTCAGCACAGCGTTGGAGTACTCCATTGAATTCTGATCATCCTGATTTAGGAAGCATTTCCTGAAACTGTAAACGGAGCAAAGATTGATGAACATGTTACTGATACTGGAGGGTTTGACAGAAACGCAGAGGCTGAATAAGCTGGAAAGCAACAATTTGTGGGGGGGGGGGGGGGAGGGGGGGATGAGATAGATTTAGCAGATAAGTTTAAGGAGAATGCAACAAATTTTCTACAGCACACACGTACACAGAAGCAACTGGAGAGACAACAGGGACTCTCAAAGATCAGTGAGGCCATCCATGTGTGGAATCACAGGAGATGGGCGAAACCCTAAATGATCGTTTCATGTCAGAACATACTGTGGACAAAGACTGGGAAACAAAGGGAAAGAAACAGTGATGGCTTGTAAAGAGTCTCCATTACAGGAGAGGTAGTGCTGGAGGCCTTAGAACACAAAAGTAGAGAAAGCCCTAGGTCCTGAACAAGTGTGTCCCAGAACATTGTGGCAAAGTAGTGGCAGGGACACGAGCAGAGATATTTGTGTCATTGTCCTTCGTATTACCACTGGGCGTAGGTGGCTGAGTGGTGACCTTATAAAGGTTTATCAAACCATGAGGGGTACACATAAGATGATTTACCCATGTATATACCCGGGGCAGTGGAGTCCATAATTCGTTGGGATTGAAGTGCAGAAGGAGAAGGTGTCAGCAATTCTGGATAGTGTGAAAATAGGTAAGTCCTGGGCCGGATGGGATTTGTCCTCGGATTCTCTGGGAAGCCAGGAAGGAGATTGCTGAACCTTTGGCTTTGATCTTTATGCCGTCATTGTCTGCAGAGATAGTGCCAGAAGGCTGGAGGATTGCAAATGTTGCCCCCTTATCGAAGAAGGGGAGTAGAGCAAACCCTGGTAATTATAGAGCTGTAAATGTTACTTTGATTCTGGGTGAAGTGTTGGAAACGCTTGTAATTGGATAGGATTTATAACCATGTGGAGATGAATAACTTAATTAGGAATAGTCAACACAGTTTTGTGAAGGGCAGGCCATGCCTCACAAACGTTATTGAGTTCTTTAAGAAGGTGGATGAGGGTAAAGCGGTTGACGTGGTGTAAATGGATTACCGTGTGGTAAGGTCCTCCATGGTTGGCTCTTGCATACAATACGGAGGCACGCGGTTGAGGGTGATTGTGCAGTTTGGATAAGAAACTATCTCGCTGAAAGAAGACAGAGTAGTGTTTCATGGGAACTATTCATCCTGGCGTTCCGTTGCTAGTTGGTTACGACAGAATCTGTTTTGGGTCTAATGTTGCTTGTCATTTTATATAAATGACCTGGATGAGGGCATTGAATGATGGGTTAGTAAATGTGCAGATGACACTAAGGTCGGTAAAGTTGTAGAAAGTAATGAAGGATGCTATTGGTTACAGAGAGTCATAGATATGCTGCAAGCTGGAAGGAAAGTTCACAAATGGATTTTAATGTGGAAAAGTGTGATGTCATTCATTTTTGAAGGAGTAACAGGAACACAGAGTACTAGGCTAGTGGTAAGATTCTTGGGAGTGTAGATGAACAGAGAGATCTCTGTGTCCATGTACATAGATCGTTGAAAGTTGCCACTCAGGCTGATAGGGTTGTCAAGAAGGCATTCAGTCTGTGAGCTTTTATTGGTAGAGGGAATGAGTTTTGGAACCAGGAGATCATGCTGCAGCTGGACAAAACTCTGGTGCGGCTACATTTGGAGTGTTGTGAACAGTTTAGGTCACCACATTACAGGAAGGATGTGCAGCGGGTTCAGAGAAGATATACTAGGGGAAAATCTGGTACAGAGTGTGTGTCTTATGAAGGCTGAAGAACTTGAAGCTGTTTGCGTTCATGAGAAGACGTTTTCAGGCCTACTAACTGAGACAAATAAGATAATCCGAGGGTTAGATGGATTGGACAATGAGAACTTTTCCCTTGGATGGCGATACCTAACACGAGGGAAGAAAGCTTTAAATTGATGGGTGATAGGACAGATGCCAGAGGTAGTTTCTTTCCTCAGATTAGTTGGGGCGTGGAATGCATTGCCTGCAACAGCAGCGGACTCGCCAACTTTAAGGGAATTTAAATGGTCATTGGACAGAATTGGAATAGTGTTGGTTAGATGGCCTTCAGATTGGTTCCACAGGTAGACGAGCGCCGAAGGGCCTTACTGCAATGTCATCTTCTGGAGGACATAAATATGAGTTGAGAGAGGAAAGACATAAAAGGGATTGGAGGAGAATATATTTCACACAGAGGATGATGCAGGTGTGGAATGAGCTTCAAGGAGAAATGGTAGAGAAAAGCACAATGACAACATGTAAAAGACTTTTGGGAAGATACATGGAGAGGAGAAGGTTTGAAGGGATATGGGTCAAATGCAGCGAAACGCGACTTGTTCAGGGACTCCGATCAGCATGGACCAGTTGGATCAAAGGAACCGTTTTCGTGCTGCGTGACCCTGTCTCCAGTTATTGGAGAGGAGACGACTGAGATAAGGCATGTTGTGGACACTGAAACAAGCTACAGACATAGGGATGGCAGTCTGGAAAGGAGTAAATTTCAACAATGTGGAGGGACTATAAGGAAGGGAGGAGGTTACGGCAATAAGACTTATTATAGCAATTAAAAATTATTGAAGAAACTTGTCCACAAGACATGCCATAAATGCAGCGTTGCAGAGTAGCAAGCCTTAGTAGTGGGTAGTAAGTCTGTAATCTGCCCCCCTCTCCCCCAGCACTGTATTTATGTCATGGCCTGTTAGCCGATGTTTGGAGCCGTCTCATTGCTGTCTGCTCTGTGTGCTGTGAGTGATATTACCTCACTGCAGTATTTATTGAAGGCTTCAGATCTCCAAGCCCTTTGTCTCTGTAGCTGACCAACCATCTTCAATGTGGTGATGGACGAGACATCTCGCAGCAGGGAAATATATTGAGTCAGGACCTTCCTGAGTACCGGCAGGAGACAGAGAAAGAGACAGAATGGGAAATTAGACAGATGCAGTGAGGGTTACACATGGAGAATGGTCCTGAGTACCACAGAGATCTGGAAAATCCCAGTCTCCATTCCTGTTCCTTGCTTGGTGGAAAATTATGTGAGATCGGATCTGGAGTCACTCCAAGTGTGTGTGTGTGTGTGTGTGTGTGTGTGTGTGTGTGTGTGTGTGTGTGTGTGTGTGTGTGTGTGTGTGTGTGTGTGTGTGTGTGTGTGTGTGTGTGTGTGTGTGTGTGTGTGTGTGTGTGTGTGTGTGTGTGTGTGTGTGTGTGTGTGTTAAGAGTGAGAGACAGGCAGGCAGGCAGACAGAGAGAGAGAGAGAGAGAGAGACTGACAGAGGCAGCAATTAGACCCACACAGTGAGGGATATCACATGGAGAGATACTGGGTGATATCACCAGAGTGCTGGAAGATGTCAGGGTCACACATTTGTGTCGGAAGAATGTGTTTAACTTCATAATGAACTGGTATTACTGGTCATGGATGAGCAGCCAGTGATCAGGCGAAGTGATGGCCTAACGTACATTCAGCTAAGATTCAGGGGATGCCGGTTTGAATCCCACCATCAGAAAAGGTGGAATTTGAAACCAATAATTTTAAAAATAGCAATTAACATTTCATAAATACGTATGAAACCATTGTTGATGTACAAAAAAAAAACCCAAACACTTGTCCTTTAGAGACGGACATCTGCCTATCCTCACGTGGTCTCCACGACATACACACAGCAAAGTGTTTGCCTCTCAATTAGCCTCTGAAATTGCCGAGCAAGTTAGTCAGCTCAAGGGCAGCTTTGCCCTGGGCAAGAAAGGCTGGTCAGCGAGAGACACCCACATCTCACACCAGGTTTTAAAAAAATCATTAGGATTGTCTAACTGGAACTGAGCTGGGACCAATATCCTGTCCAATCATGTCGGTAGGTTTATGGACAGTGCTTTAAACTGACAGAGAGAATGCAGGGACAGGATTCAGGTGAAAGGACCTCTCCAAATCCAAAGAGAAAAGGTGAAGTATCAGAACAGCGTGGGGATATGGCTGATGAGTAGCAGAAAGGGACAGGAAGGGACAGAGTTACATAAAACTTTACAACAATGAATAGGTTTGTGACAGGAAATTGTGGGAAAGAGTAAATTATGCTTTTTTTTTAGAATGAACAAAGTTTCTACCCTTTTGTCATTTATGTATGTATAAAAT